>NC_082702.1:10313656-10628929 GCF_949987515.2 Delphinus delphis | reverse complement strand
AAACATTTATAGCAGTGCTGCCTATAACAGCAACAAACCGAACACTAAATACCCATTAACAGTAAACTCATAAAACCTGTGGCATATTTAGAAGTTGAGATCTGGGCACTAGGGGTGCACACTGGTATCAGAATGTCACTGCTCTCAGGCCCTCACAGTGGACAGAGACAGGGAATACCTATGTGTATATCTGTGTGTACACACACACACACACACACACACACACACACACACACACAGAGGCACACAACATCTGTACGTATTTCTACATCTACATATACCAGGAGCCACCCCAATACCTCCAATTCCACTGATCACCACCAAGTTCATTCCAAAGTCCTCTCTTTCCACAGCTGATGGCGAGAACCCTGCCTCCCACTGACTGATAAGGACAGAGTAAAGGGACAAAGTAGATAATTAAATAGTTAATGCCACTAGGGGATTGTAACTAAAGAAAGAAGTATGGGAGACCCCTGTAAGTTAATGATCACTCAAGAAAACAGGTTTGCTTAGCCACAAAACCAAGCGGGCTCGCTTTGCAACAGAAGCATGAGACATGCCCCCAAACAATAAAACAATGGTGGCATAGACCCACATCCTGCCCAGTGAGCTCAGTAAGTTAATGATTCCTAGGACATGCTCCTCTGTGTGCACTAAAAACAAAAATATGAGGAAAAGGTGGCATTATACTAAAACCTGAGATGATTTACTATTTTCGGCACATGTACCGCCTTTTTGCTCATTTCCACTGCGCCGTGACAGACCCGGCTTGACCGCGTAGGGACAAGAAAACTCCCCTGCCCGACACGGAGGAAGAACTGATGATGGAAGCGTGAGATCTACTCAAGAATGAGGAAGAAGGTGGTCTTTTCCCCCTCCCCACTATTCCTTTGATTATAAAACTGTAGCCCACTAAATTTGGGGGGCACGGCACCCTCTTGCCTGCCCACCTGTAAGCCTCACAGCGTCCTGTTCTAATAAATCACTCCTCATCTCTTATTTGCCTCTTGCTGAATTCTTTCTGCGCTGAGACATAAAGAACTGGAGCTCCAAGAAGCCCCCGCGAAACGCCACCTAGCGGTTTCATCATGACCCTTATTTGATCTGTTTATCTGACTGACCCCCCTGTAAGTAACTAATCTCCCATTTCCACCGCCACCGCCTCTCCTGCACAGTTCTCCTCGGCCCACCTGGGCTCTGCTGCCCCACGTGGGGCCGGCCTCTGCCAAGGGGCCCTCGTCACCCTGCCTGGGCTCTGGCTCTGCAGGCCAGGTGGCCTCTTCTCAAGGACTCACTCTCGAGTCACTTGGCCTTGGACTCCGTGTGGATGCCCTCGTCTGAGCTGATACTCCACGTCGAGTCACTCTCACATGCAGATGCCCTCAACCTGCTCAGCCTGTGATACGCCACACCAGGATGCACCCCACCTCCAACGCGGGTGCCCGCCTCACCTGGCTCTGGCTCGGACACCCTAAGCTGGACCACCCCTTGCATGGACACCCTCACTGCACTTGGGCTGCCCACACCGGGGCATCCCCTCTCTGGATGCTCTTCTCACCTGCGCTGACCCTGTCACCCCAAACCAGAACCTCCTCCTCCGTGTGGACACTTACCTCACTCCACTGGGTCACTGACACCCTCACACATGGATGCCCTCATCACCCTGATGAGGCTGTGCCGCCCCACAGCAGGCAGCCCTCCCTCAACTGCAGACGCCTACCTGGCTCTGCCCCACCTAATAGCTTCAGGATTGAACTGTCCAGGAAGGGAAAGGTGAAATTCTAATTTAACATCTTTAAGAAATGAAATGTTCTCAAAGAAAATGCTTTAAATCATTAATTTCCTAACCTTAAAATGTGTTGTACAGAAGTACAAAAGTATAGATAAGTAACTAAAAACATAAAGTCACTGGGAACATAACTACAGATAATCTTTGTTAACTGATATAATGTATTTTCTATGCACACGCAAACTACATCCTTTTTTTAATCATTTCAAAATGCTATTTACTTAACGTAGATCATAAATATCTTTTTATCCTATCAATGGCTACAGTGAATTCCATTTCATGGTTTTTTACTAGAACTCATTCAACTCTCCTCTTGCATTGCACGTTCACAAACATTCTTTCCAATTGCTTATTCTCAAGCAAAGCTGTGAGTCGCTGGCTAAGGGCTTTGGATACAGGATACCAAATTCCTTCCAGAAAGAGTTATTTGGGTTAAGAGGATGAGGAAATGCAGGGAGCCCCATAAAATGTATAGTGTGTGTCAGAAGCCTGCTGATCGGGAGGGACCAGAAGCCCCCGAAACACTGCAAAGAGAGCTGGACAGTGTCCCAAACCCAGGGGATCAGGCTGTGGGGCATGGGTGGGGACAAGCTCTGGGTCTCCCAAGGGAAGGGAAGCTCCACTCACCTGCGCGCTGGCCTTCAGGGGTCCCGGGGGCTTCTCATCCCGCTCTTCCATGCTCTCCTCCAGGCACGGGCAGGGGCCTGAGGTCCCGAGCTGCAAGGGGCGAAGCCCTGAGTACAGCATCTTCGTGCAGGTCCACTGTGGCTCCCCCCTCCCTGGATTAGTCTCTGCTTCCGGGATGCAGTACCCATGGCAACTGTGCTTCTAGAGGCTCCTGCCCAGATAGATTCCTGCCTGAACAACTGTGCTCGCACCTAGAGTCCCTCAGTTCCTCTCCCAGGCCAAGGCTCTGCAGCTCTAGCCTGCAGCTCCTCCACTGTCTGGGGCCTCTGGACCACCGACCTGGAAGCCCACCACATGCCCAAATGCGGCCTTCCGTCCATCACCAAAACCTGCAGCACGATCAGTCCCTCTCTATCCCACTGGACCCTGGGACCCCTACAAACACCCAGCACATCAAGGACCCCCTGGTGTGCACCCACTACCCTCAACCTGAATCTGCAGCCCCAGATCAGCACCTCCTCCTCAGGCAAACAGCAGGGCTCTGGGCTTGACGGCTCAACCTCCGTGCGTGACTAATTGCATGAAGTTCGTGACGTAGCCCCGCCCCTCCCAGGATCCACTGACAAGCCTGACCCTCCAGCACCTGTCGGGTGGATTGCCTCTCACTTCCTGCTCAAACAGCCAAGTGTAAGCACAGAGCTCAGCTGCACCCGGGACCTGGCCCCTCAAGCATTCTAGGGTGGGCGGGCTCCTACCAGAAGAACGCCAGTCCAGATTCTCCCCTACCCCAAATCTTCCTGGGCCCCGAATTTGTAATTCTGACCTGGCTCCTCCACCAACTTGGGTGTCCTCAGGCCTGAGTCAGAAACAAAGCCGGCATGGGACCGGGGGCTGCCCGACAAACACCAGCACCTGCCAGCCCCTCCTAGGCCCAGAGTGTGGACCTCAGTTGTCTTTGTACCAACTCGATGTTTCTGGGTCGGAGACTAGAACAGCAAATCCCCCACCTCCGCACGCCATCCCTGCCCCATCTCTCCCTCTTACCCACCCCTCAGCCCCACTGGATTCTCACTCAAACAGTATACGGTGAGTTCACAATGCAGCTGTACCCTGAACCCGCACCCAAACTGCTTCCCCCACCAACCTCCCCAGGCCCCTACTTGAGTCGCACCTGCCCAGATTCCTCCCAAACATCTTCCTGGGCACCTGCAGCTCAGGGAGATCCTGTCTCTCCACCAACCTGGGCATCATCAGGCTGTGAGTGGGGTGCCAGGGGCACAAAGACCCCAGCGCCCTCTAATACCCACCTCCAGCTCCTCCTTTCTCACCCAAGTACCTGCTCATGTGCACAGAAGGCACCTGGCACAGCCCTACCCCTCTGCAGCCCAGAATCTGCAGCTACTCCCTCCACCCACCTGGACATCCTCAGGCAGCACCAGGGTCCTAGGACTGCCCATGCGCCCATTCTGCCCAAATACCAGTGCATGTGCAGAGCGCAGCCTTGGCCCTCCCAAGTTCAGAACCCAAAGCTCCAAACTGGGGCCCTCAGGCCTCTACTCCAGCAGCCACCGCACAGGGGCCACCCATCGAGGTTCCCTCCTCCTGTTGGCATACCCACGCACGCAGTGCAGTCTCACACCCAGAATCTGCATCCAGGACCTGGGCCCTCGGCCAGCCCGGGGCACTGTGCAAGTTCCCACTCCTGAGACGAGAAGCTGCATTTCCCAATCTGTTCCTCAACCTCCCTGGGCTACCTCAAGTACCCACCAGCCCCTGTGAGGGTTCTCAGGTCCCCAGCCTCACTGCCTGCTTACCGCCATTGCTTCAGAACACCCAAACAGTAACTGGAGCAGAGAACTCCAGAATCAGGCCTAGGACATGGGCACTCACCAGCCTGGGGGTTCTCAAACTCACGACAGAGCAGCTCCCATGGGAGCCGGGTCCTTTTGCTTCCTCCAACCCAAATGTCAACCCCTGTGTGCCGCCTAGCATACCGCCCCTTCCAGGTCCAAATCTGCAGCCCAGACTCTGTTCCTCTACCACCTGGAGCATTCTCACGCCTGCAAGCTAGGCAGCCCGAGCACAGATCCTGGGGACACCTGCTTCATAATCATGCTGGCAGCATCCCACTTCCTTCCCAAACAGCTGTCAATCTGATGGCAGCGGCTGCAGCCTGTCATTCCTGGGCTCCGAATCTGTACCTGCCACCCAGTGTCTTCAGCAAACTTGAATGTCCTAGGACTCTGCACTATCCAACGTGGGTCCCAGGATCACTGGTCCAAGTTCCTGCTTTCCATTCAGACATCTCCAACATGTGTAGGAAGCCCTCTGCTTAGAACCTGCCTCTAGGCTCTGGTCTCTCCGTCAACCTAGGAGTCTGCAGTCCATCAGCCAGTCTCACGGCGGGGGGCGGGGGGGCAGGGGGGGCCGCTGAAGTAGCGCTGCCTCTCCTAAAACAAGAAACTGCAACTCCGACTTAGTCTGTCCACTACCCAGGGCGCCCCCAGGTCTGCAAAAAGAGTGGTGTCTGCTCCAGGGTCCTAGAGTCAACTACCCAGAATCTCACCTCCCATCTCGTGTTTCCTGCTCAAACACCTGCTCAAGAGTATAGGAATAATGACAGAGCCCCTCTCCTCCGAGAACCAGAATCTGCAACTGGGCACATCATCACCCAGTCGTTCTCAGCTCCTCCAGCCTTGGATGAGGGAGAGGAGGGGTTCTCAGGATCTTCCCCCACACCCGTGCATATAGCCTGTCTTCCACCAACCTGGGCTTCCCCAGAGCATCCTAAGAGCAACACCCGACCAGGTACCCGCACACGTGCGCAGAGCACAGTCTCGTGATCTGCAGCTGCCCTAGTATCACCACCAACTTCTGTGACCCGAAGCTGAAGCACCGCCCACGCAGGTCCCAGATCGCCCACCCACACTCGCCATCCCAGCGGCCCGCCTAGACCCTGCGCATGCGCGCACGGGACACCGGCGTTGCCCCGCCCCTCACCAACCTGGGCGTCCACCGGGTCGAGGACCAGGCAGGGCCTGTCCCAGCCTCAGTGCCCAGCACGGCTCTACGGCAAGACGAGCTCGGTTAAGCAACTCTCTGCCCCGATTCTGCACACGACAGACTCGGGTTAAGCTACTTCTGTCCCCTCCCCTAGTCGGCATCCACAGGGCCACTGGGCTTAACCTCCGAAGGGCCGAGGTGCGCGGTGACAAAAAACGTCCGCGCGCGGGACAATGGCTGCGCTTCTGGCCGAACCCGGAAGTACGTTTGGGCTCGGCGAGTCTGGACTACAATTCCCAGAAGGCTCGACGGCGCGGGCGGGGTTCCAGCTCCTCAGGGAAGGTGGACACCCGGACGCGGCAACACAGGAAGAGAGAGTTAGGGTTGGGGTCCGACTGGGGTTTGAGAGTGTGCATGTCCGAGTTTTTGCGGGGCGCCGAGACGAGGAGCCAGATCGGAGGCCGAGGCCAAGACACCGATGCGTGGGGAGTGGCTGGCTTGGGAAAGGCCGGCCCTGGGCTCGGCTTGACGTCCAGGAGTGACAGTGAAAACGGGATCCGGAGGGAAACGGCGGGGACCCCTCCTGGGCGCCTGCTGCCTTTGTCAAGCGCTTTGCGCCCACCATCTCCTTTGGTCCTTGTGGGCAAAGATAGTTGCTACAAACCCGTTATACAGTCCAGGGAGCTCCTGTCAAGCCCTTCAAGAGTCTGAAATGTTTTTGTAGTCAATAATAGTAAAATAGTAAGAATCCTTTTTTTTTTTTTAAAATTGAGGGTTTTTTTCCCCCTACCTGTAAGGACTTAAGGATCTGTTCCCCACCCCTCCTCTTTTCTCTTCATCTCCTGAGCGTTTTCCTGGCTCAGTTCCAGTCACGCTGGCCTTTACACTTTCTCCAACAACTCCAGCAGGCTCCCACTTCAGGACCTTAGCCATGCTGCCTGGCAAGCTCTTCCTCTGAGGATTCCCCCACCGTCTGGTCGTTAGGCGAATGTCACCTCTTGAGGCATTTCCCCCACCAACCACTGTAAACTTGCAAACCCACTCTGCACTCCCCACGTACTCCCTCCTCCCCGCACCGTTACTTTTTCCCTAAAGGACTTTTCACTAACGTAGAATATATTTTAGGTGTTTTGTTGTTGTTGGTTTTGTTTTTGGTCTGTTGTCTATCTGCCTTCACCACGAGACCGTGCGCTCCATAAGGGAAAGGATTTATATCTATTTTGATCACTGCTGTATCCCCAGCACCTAAGATATCTGGCACATAATAGCTGCTCAACAAATACTTTGTTTTGAATAAAGGTTCCTGGCCCCCCGTTAAACACTTTAACATCTTATCATCGCGTTAACCAGCACAATCACCCTGTGAGGAAATTGTGATGGTTCTTTCCACCCCATCAGGGAGGAGGCTAAAAACTGGAGCCCTGCTATATGAAAACAGGGTATTTTTAAGCTTTTTCATTTAACGCTGTCAAAGAACTCCTGTAGTTTTCCTCACGTGAATCTGACTTTTAACAACAAAAAATTATTGCTGTTTGAAATGTAATCTCTACCCCAAAGTTTCTTATAATTGGTTATTGTGGTTGATTTTTTAAAAACAATATTTATTTTGTATCTGGTTAACCTACTGAAATGTTACGAATTCTTACAGTATTCCATTTGATTCTCCTGGCTTCTTTAGTGAGACAGTCATCTACAGATAATACTTTCATCTCTTCCTTAACAGTATTTTAAACCAGATATTCCCTTTTACAGAAGATGAAACTGAAGCCCAATAATATTAAGTACATTACCTTTGATTGTATTGTAAGGGCAGAGCTGGTATTTGAGTTCAGGAAGTCTGACTCTGGAGTCCATGCTCTTAACTTTTACATTATTTTGCCCCTTGCCTACACATCAATATCTTTCCTCTACACAAGCAATGCTAAGTTTGCAAACAAGACAGAGAAAGGGTCACATTTATTCATAATAGAAGCAAAAAAAAAGTCTTACAAATAAATTTAGTAAGGTGTATAGAGACATTAGAAGAAACCTTCAGAACCCTACTGAGAGAGATAAAAGATGTACAGATGCCACATTACAATGGTTGTGTTGTAAAGGTATCAAATTTTGCAGAATGATCTACAGATTGAATACAAATAGGACAAAATCACGATGGGGTGCTTTGAGTGTTAGCTCATCTTCCTTCTCTTCTGTTCACTTGTTTGTGTGTGTGTGTTTACTTCAAGATATTCAGACATTAAAGCATTAGTAATTTATAACTTAAAACTGACTTTGTCTTTTGTTTGGTCTTTTTTTTTTTCTTTCAAAATGAACAAATGGTAATGTTTACTGCCAGGAGCACCCAAATCCCTGACCTAACCTGAATATTATAGGGACTTTGGAACAGCCACTACCGTGGAACAGGAACTCCTTCTACAAAGATGCCCAACTAACACAGAGATTTCTCTCTCAGTTGTTTGGCAATTGGCTGAGACCCAAGTTTCCTACTGAGGTTCTACTGGCAAGGAGTTGGGTGAGGACTCAACATCTATTGAAGAGCAAGGAGGTTGTAAGTTCATTTGCTTTAAAGATAAAGATAAGGGAGAGGGAGACTGTGACCTGTCCTTAGGATATTCGGGAGGAAAGCTGGGAAGAAGTCTTCGGCAGGAAAAAAAAAAAGGACAGTCCTTTTCCTTTGCTCAATCCTCTACCTCAAACTATAAATGTTGGAGGGACCAGTGCTTACTGGTCGTCAGCCCCTACTCTTCTCTGTGTTATCTAGTCTCTTTGGGATCTGTAGGGGCAAGGGTTAACTCAGCAGGCCTGAGTTGCTCAAACCCTGCACATTCCCCCCAAAAGGCCTGTTTCAAAGGACTAGTTCTTGGTCAGCTTCCGGGAACTGAGCTTTTATAACGTTCTATCAGGCAGAAGTGTATTTGCGTGCCTGTACCGGTTTGTCCAGATAGTTATACAATGTCATCTATAGTGAACACACCTGCTTTCCTTCTGGGGGTCGGGAGCTTCAGTGACTGACCCCCTGTAAAAACCGTGGACATTTACATTCAGGGTGAGCCTTCCTGGTTGGCAACACTTCACACGTGTTGTCACATATCGCGGGAATCCCCACGTGACTCCACAGAGAAAGGACCCTTGGAAGCTTATGCATGGTTTCCTCCAGACTCCACTTCATCTACACCTTTTCCCTTTGCTGATTTTACTCTCTGTCCTTTTGCTGTAATAAGCCATAACAACGAGTATGACAACTTCCAGGTCCTCTGAATCCTTTTAGCAAATCATTGAGCCTGAGGGTGGTCCCGGGGACCCCCGACACAAGATCTCATCTAGCCCCATAACTTCAAATCCCAGTGACAAGCCCTGCTCTATCTAGACTTTTATGAACGTTTACCTGCTTGACTCTCCAACCGATCCTTGACATGTCAAGTCAAATTCTTGATTTCCCCTCTCTATCCCAAATTTGCTCCTCCCCCATTGTTCCTTCAGAAAGTGGTCTGCCAGCCATCCAGTTGCTCTGGCCAGAAACCTGGGGGTCATCCTTGACTCCTCTTTACCTCTAGCAAATCTCATTCTCACATCTCCATCCTTGAGTCCCTCAGGATTCTAAGCATCTCACGTCTACGCCTCCCCAGGTGCCTCATTCCCATGCTTCACTCTATGTTTTTTCTTGTCATCTCTTAATAGCTCCTTGTTCCTTATCCTCTACCACGATTTGAAAAGACACTGCTCGTCTGACCCATGCATACATCCCATGCTCTACTCCGGCTGACTCAGACTCACACTTCTCCCTTGGTTGCTGTGTCCATCAGTAGTCTTTGCCCATGTTTGGGATGCAGCGAATACTATGGCATCCCCTGCTTCTGGGTATCAGAACTTGGCCCTCTAATTCTAGGCTGCTTTTGCCTTGTTTCCATTGCTTTTAAAGAAACATGAGTCAAAAGCTTAAGATTTGGTGGGATCTAGGGTCCAGAGCCCGAAAAACACATTGAAATAGAATGTCACCAGGTTTACAAAGAGAATGGCTGGAATATAATATGTACGCAATAAATGTCGTTGAATGTGTGATTAAGCATGGCTTCTCTAGGATTTCTGGGGAAAAGATCTCTGCTTCTGTTAGATGAAGGGGTTGATTTGGCAGTACATGTCGTGTTCTGGATTCACAAGCACCTATTACACAAAGAGAAAAGGTAAGTTCCATTTCTAGGTGGGCTTTCCTGGGCTACTTGCTGTAGGAACCCAAACTTTCTGGCATTCTCCTCCCTCATCCTTGAAAATTCTGACGGTCTTCCTCCTTTCTCATTGTATGTCAGTCATGCTGCCACCTCTCCATTCCTGGAATGGCGCATGCTCCCCCACTGTGGAGGACAGACTCTAAGGTGACCCCCATTATACTCACCTTCTGGTATTCATGCCCTTACGTAATCTTCCCCTTGAACGCAAGACCTGTGACTTGCATCTACCCATTGGAATACGGCAAAGGTGACAGGATGTACATGCTTACATGTATGTGATTCTGTTCTATAAGAGCATGACATGTGTCATGGCTTTGAAGAAGCAAGATGCAATGTTGTGAGCTGCCTACAGAGAGGGCTACTTGGCAAAGCACAGCCTCCAGCTGACAGCCAGTAAGAAACTGAGGCCCTCTTTATGACAGCCTGCAAGGAACTGAATGCTTCCAATAACCATATGAGCTTGGACGTGGATCCTTCCCCAGTCAAGCCTCAGATGAGACCTGAGACTTGGCCAACACCTTTATTTCAGCCTTGCAGAAGACCCATCTAAGCAGTGCCTAGACTCCTGACCCCGGAAGCTGTGATATAATAAATGTGTATTATTTTAAGCCACTAAGTCTGTGGTAATCTGTTATACAGCAACAGATAACAAAGACATTCACTTCAGGTCCTTTTCACCTGATGCCCCTCGACTCAGAATGTTCTACTCCAGACGCTTTGCATTGTTTGCCCCTTCTCATCCCTTCAGAATCTAGCAGACACTGAGGGGGCTGACCTGACACTCTTCCCCATATCTCCTCCCTTGCCTGCTTCTATTGAAGAGACTGGGAAGGATAACATCTCATTTTCTCAGCCTTCCTTGCAAGAAGAAATACCATGTGACAGCATTCTGACCCAAGGAGATACAAGAGGAAGTGCACTGGGTGAGATGTCCAGGAAGAGCTTTTGTTCTACTGATAAAAGGAAACAAATGCGACTCCTTTCCCCAGACCCTGATGAAGAGAGGGACCTAGAAGGCTATGTTTGTACCAGTTCACAGCTAATCGGAGAGCTGACAACTGTCAGTACAATCCATCCAACGGCTGGAGTAAGTGTGCTTCTCCTCTGAAAAATGTGAACCTAGAAAACTTTAAGCAGTAGTAGAGGATGTTGTCATATATAATCTGAAGTTATAGAGGAGTAGTGACCAGGAAGCTTGCATAGGAATTAAATCTGGACCAAAGACGATGGAACAAATTCATTGATCCGCAAAAATGAGCAACCATAAGAGAGAGAAACTTCCTGATTCCAGTCCCCATGAGGCCCACAAGCAATTTCTGACACTGAGTTATCTGAGATTCCCCACTGTTCTCTCAATTAATCCACACTTTAATTAATCTGAACTACTTTCAAGGGGTTTGTCTTTCTTATTTAAAAAAACCCTAAGATATATAGACATTCACATCTTTTGAGAATGGTTCATCTGACAGGTAATGGAGCAGAATGGAATGTGATACAACAGAGTGAGATGGATTAAAGAGGAATGAACAAGAAATAGAAGGGTGGGGGTGGATTGGGAGCTTGGGATTAGCAGATGCAAACTATTATATATATGTATAACTGAAGCACTTTGCTGTACACCAGAAACTAGCACAACATTGTAAATCAACTATACTTCAGTAAGATAATTTTTTCTAAAAAGTAGAAATTGAAGGGAAGAGAGTGCAATGAAAGGAAATAGAAAACAATGAAACAGAATTGAATGGAAAGGGAAGGGATGAGGAAGGGGAAATGAAGAGATGAGAAAGAAGGAAATGGAAAGAAAATGAAGTGAATGGAAAAGAAATATACAGAATGAGAAGAAATGGAACGTGGTGGGATGAAACAAAAGCCAATCAAATGGAACTGCAAAATGGAAATAAGTAGGGTACTGACTAGAAAGGAGTGGAATAGTAGGAAATAGAATGAATGGAGTGGATTAAATATGTGGCTGGAAAGAACAGGAATGAAATGGGATGGGAAGGAAAAGAATGGAAATGAAATAGAGTGATGGTATGGAAATGGAAAGTGATAGGAATAAAATAGACAGTAATGGAATGTGGAAGAAATGAATGGGGTGGGATTAAAAGGAAAAAATAGAAATGGATAAAATGTAATAGGGAGGAGTGGGAAAGAATGGAAAGGAATGAAAGAAGAAAGAGATGAACAGAACACAATGAGACAAAGCAGAGTGGAGTGGGATGGAATGCAAAGGAATGGCATTGAGTGGGGTGGGTGGGAAGTGATGACAAGGAATGGAATGGGAAGAAATAAGAGGAATAAAAGAAGTGAAAAGGAAATAAGAGGAATTTTATGGAAAGACATGGAGTGGGGGGGAGTGGAGTGGAATGGAATGGAAAAATAAAACTAACTGGAATGGAGAGGAAATAGCTGGAATTGAGAAGGAAATGAAGTTAAATGGATAGAAAGGAAATGGATGGAGTGAAAATAAATATAATGGAAATGTGGGATGGAGTAAAATGGAGTGGATTGGAAGGGAATGGAAAGAAATGAACCAGAAAGTGATAGGATGGAAATGGGTGGAATGGGATTGAAAAGATTTTTGAAAGGAAATCTCTTGATAGTTTATCCTACAGATTCTTTAGCAAGAAGGAAAAAGCAGATTAGTGGCAGCTCTCCAACTGTCCAAAGACTCAGTGTGGCATAAAAGTACCTCATATTTTGACTCTGTTTTCTTTTGGTAGAGTTGGGACCAAGGGATGCAACGCAAGCTTGGGCGATGGCTTCCTGGAGCCGCGAGAATAGTCCCCATGGATTGTGGAAGGTGATTCCTTCTTGAAGTGAACAAAGAGATCAGTTAGGGACCACAGGTACCGTTTGCCTTAGAATCACAGCAACTGGAAAGTTCCAACTTTCACCCTTCAGAGATCCAGAGACAAAGAGATTTGACCTGGTTCTTACAAAGGATCAGAAGCAGAAATAGGTTTAGGACCCAGGACCCTACCCCTGGCCCAGAACTCTTCCTTCTCACCTGGCTACCTCTGCAATCTCTACTCCAAAACTTCCTTTGCACCCCATCACTTGTTAGGTCAGTGCCACTTCATTTGCAATCCAATTCCAAGCACTGGAAGTGGAAGCAGCACAGTATAGGAGCCAGAGTCCTAGAATCTGACCCAGCTCCCTGTGAGGCTTTGAGCCACTTTTGCCTCATTCCTGGCCCTGCAATGTTCAGTGAAGGATCTAGACAAGATGACTTCTCAGACTTGTCAAACATAACATTCTCAGACTGTATTCCCTTGCGGCTTCTTTAATAAAATCAAGCTGGGCAAACCTACCTCATAGAACTGCTCTGGAGGGTCTAGTGGCAGCATCTGGGGGAAAAGAAAGTAGTGATGAGGTCGTGGGGCTTGGGATAAAGGCCACCCCTGGAAGTTCTTGGAAATAGCTTAGGCCTCAGAGGCAGTTACATCCCTTCTGATTCCCAGAGCGGGTCCAGGTTAGGCATTGTCATGTTGAAGAGAAAGAAGACAAGGAGAAGAGACGAAAAAGCCATGGAAGGTCTTGAGATCCCCAGAGAAAGCAGAGGAGGAGATGCAGAGAACCCAAGCTGCCACTGGGCATCCTCAAGGGCATATGCCTGAACCCCACCCAACCCCAAGACGTAGGACTGTAACAGCCCTACTGGGCTGGGAAAGGGCCCGACAGTCGGGGGAACAGAAAGGGTCCCTCTGGGGCATTACCCACCTTTTTGACTTGGATCTGGCCTTGAGTGTCGGGTACATTGGCATACATAGGCATGCACCAGTCTAGAGAAAGTGAATGCCAGCCCAGGGCTGGAGTTAGGAAGAGATAGGAGGGAAGGGGCAATTTGCCCAGGTCACTTCTATCCCCAGGAAGGATGTGGCAGAAACCTTCCTTCCTTTCTCCCCAGGACTCCCCCTCACATCCCCAGTGATCTTAACCCAGGAATGTCCTGGAAATCAAGTTCTGGGTTAGATAAGCCTGTTTGATGACACAGATGAGGACAGAAGTCTAAGACTTAGCCCCAGTTGTACCAGGGTCCTCTTTAGCCTGGGTTTATCGTATATCCTCCCTGGTCTTGGTTTTCTTCTCTGTAAAACTGAGCTGAATTGGAGAGTCTCCAGGGGACGTCCGCTTCATGAGCCCAGCATACCAGAATCGTAGGCCAGACATGACAAAGATGTTTCATGTTGCCTTTGGTCAATTCCCATCCATTAGTAGAGGGTGACAGAGGCACTGTGTTGACATGGACTTTGAGACTGGTTTGGAGTATAGCAGGGAGGAGTGTTGTGATTGATTCTCTCAGTTTATAGCACTCAATTCACAAAGTTTTCTGAGAGTGGGGAAGAAAAGGATGGCAGCACGTTGCCGTATTTGTGTTATGGCTGTTGGAACCAATCTCATCCATTTTCCAGATGGGGACCCGGAGACTCTAAGAGTACAGGGCTTGCCCATGATGGCAGAGTGACTTGGGGGTAAGCTGGGGGCAGAGGCCTGGGCTCTCTGCACCAGCCTCTTCTCCAGACCTCACTGCTGCCCTGGGCATCAGCTATGGAGTCATTTACTGCGACCGGGCTCTGCAAGGTGACCCTCTTCAGAGGTGGGTGTCGTGACCTCATAGATGGGTCCCTCTGTTGTTCTCCTTGAGGGCCTGAAAACCCAAGACCCTCGTTCTTCTGTGCCTCTAGTCCTTGCCCATCTGCATAGGCTCTGCCTTTATCCCATGTACATTTTGGGCAATGTGCCAAAACCTCTCAATTCCCCACGTGCCACGGATTCCGCTCAGCACCAAGGTCAGCAACACTTCTGCCAGTCAGGTCCCCTGTGGGCCACACCCCCATCCCATGCCCAGGTTTACCCTTTGGCATTTCTGATGTAGAGGAAACAGCCCAGCCCTGTGGCCAGAGCAATGACAGCCTAGATCCCAATGCTAACGCCAGCGATGGCCCCTTCAGAGAGGGTTGACCCGGGACCTGGGCAAGGAGAGAGAATCAGGACCTGGGTGTGACACACCCTCATCCCTGTCCCCAGCCCCATTCCCAAGTTTGTGGCTTTATCTCCACTTGATAATTTGATGAGCATTTGTTTTCAAGCCATCGGGAAGCTGAAGTTTGTGGTAGTAATAGAATCATTTCTGGAGTCAAACAACCTAAGTTCACATCTCAGCTGTGTGACCTTGGCCATGCCATGCTACTTAACCACTCCGTGTGTCCATTGGCTCTTCTGTAAAGAGAGATAATATGAAGCCTATTCTATATGGTTGCTGAAAAGGTTAAACGTATATGTATTCACGTTCAGTATATGCAATGATTAGTATGTTCAATGTAGGTGAAGTATTTAGACCTACAGTGATCAGTCAATGTTGGTGTGACGATGTTACTAACTAGGATGATGGATTAATATGGCCTTCAGGGCTTCCCTGGTGGCGCAGTGGTTGAGAATCTGCCTGCTTATGCAGGGGACACGGGTTCGTGCCCCGGTCCGGGAAGATCCCACATGCCGTGGAGCGGCTGGGCCCGTGAGCCATGGCCGCTGAGCCTGCGCGACCGGAGCCTGTGCTCCGCAACGGCAGAGGCCACAGCAGTGAGAGGCCCGCGTACCGCAAAAAAAAAAGAAAAATTGAGGAATGAATGTTCCCACAAAGATGGGCAATAAAATGTGAACTATTAATTATATCCAGGACTGGGAAAAGAGACCCTTCCAAACACTGTTAGAGAAACTAAATTGATAAAATCTTTGGGATGTCAGTATTTATTAAAATGTATAATATGTGTACCCTTTTCATCCAGAAATTCCACTTCTGAGAGTCTATCCTACAGAAAGAGTCACACATGTGGACAAAGGTATAGGTATCAGATGGTTCACTGAGGCTTTGTTCTTAATTGCAAAGGATTAGAAACAAGCTGAATGTTGACTGACAACAGAGTGATTAAATAAATGCTAGTAAATTTCTACTATGAGATATTAGAAAGTCATTACAAATAATGAGGTAAGTCTGCTGATATGGAACGATCCCCCAAAACATACTATTAATTGGAAAGAAAACTACAAATAACAACAAAAAAAACAACCACGGGATTATGTAAGCATTTTTTGAGAGCTCTAGAAAGATCTACACCAAACTAATAAGAGATATGGTGTATATCTGTTGGAATTTTTAGCTGTCTGGTACCCCTTCCTGTGTTTGGAAAAATGCCGACCATGTGGGTCTTGGGAATAGGCTGAACGCATCCTTCCCAACTGAAGCCTCAAAGTTCAGATGTTTGTTTTCCCAGCCTCCCTTGAGTTAGGAAACAGACACATGACCAGGAGTCAGGCAACCTGACCTGCCCTCCTGGGACTTTGAATTGAGAGCTAGTGACATAAAGAAGCAGGACAAGGGGGTTCCCTGGTGGTCTAGTGGTTAGGATTTTGCACTTTCACTGCCGTGGCCCAGGTTCACCCCCTGGTTGGGGAACTGAGATCCCACAAGCCACGAGGTGCAGCCAAAAGAAAAAAAATATTTAGAAGCAGGAGAATTAATTCTTCACGTGGGGAGCAGAGGCACAGGTAGCAGACCGGTTCCAGCCCTGGGACACAAGCTGTGGATGCCCGTGCTGAGGGTTCCCCGGGGCTGTGCTCTTGAGTGCCGACCCCCTTTATTACCGCAGCAGGCAGAGTTCTCAGTTGCAGACAACAGGGTCCACTCTAGTGAGTCCAAGCAGGGCTGGATTTATTCTGCGTTTTGAGCAGCTTCTTGACAACTGGAAAGGTTGGAGGAACTGGCTCCAATGTGGGCTTCCAGTTGAAGATCATAGGGGGCCCCAGAACCGGGTTGGCTTTGTCACAAAATAATAGTGGGGTCCAGTTTGGGGGAGAGGAGCCTGGTGGAGGGATGGTTTTGATCACCCCAAAAGTGAGTAGGAAAGGCAGGAGGGTGCCCAGACCCCCATCTTGTGGGCTCAGGGTAGGAACAAGGGAGGGAACCATTGGGAGACATACGATTACACTCGACTGAGACAAGAGGGCTCAGAAGCCACGTCGAGGGTCTACATTTTTTTTTTTTTTTTTTTTGCAATACGCGGGCCTCTCATTGTTGTGGCCTCTCCCGTTGCGGAGCACAGGCTCTGGACGCACAGGCCCAGCGGCCATGGCTCACGGGCCCAGCCGCTCCACGGCATGTGGGATCTTCCCGGACCGGGGCACGAACCCGCGTCCCCTGCATCGGCAGGCGGACTCTCAACCACTGCGCCACCAGGGAAGCCCCGAGGGTCCACATTTAATAAGCACAGTCCTGGAGCTTACTCTTTTCCCCTTACTCTACACCATTTTTTTTTTTACATTGTGCATAGTTTCTCTAACTTTTTAATGCTGCATAGTGTTCCACTGTAAGACTATATCATAACTTATATAGTCAGGCCCCTGTGTAGGGACATTTGAGTGGTTCCCAAGCTCATACCTGTGCAAGAGTATCTGTGGAATAAATGCCCAGAAACTGAGTCAACTGGTGAATGTATTGTAGTTACAGTTAAAACTTAGAGGGCAAGGTGACCCCAGCAAACTGGAGGACTCGGGGATGGCCAGGCAGGTGTGTCCTAAACACCTCAGACTTTGTTATGCGCTGGTCTTGCCTGTCGACAAACAACGCTGTGGCCGGACTGGCCCTTGTGCTTTTTATTATGATTGCAAGACACCCTTCATCAATATCCTTCAGGAAACTTTGGGGGAAAAGTTTTATCACAGGTCCTGGAAATTACACAGCACACGTGGGGTCACACAGTGAGGTCATGGGTAGAGAAAGAGAGAGAGAGAGAGGGAACCAGCACAGGCCTGGGGTTCTGCTTTCATTGGGGTCAAGGGTGGAGGCCTAAGGTTTCATGGGTTCACTCTTTATTGGTGAATTTAGAGTACAAGAGTGGGAACTTAAAGCATGGGAAGAGAAAAAACAAGTGGACCGAATGGTCAGTTATGGAAACCAACCAAGATCTCTAAAACAAAGGAGGCTGGGGCAGGAGGTGGGGTGGGAGTGGTGGGGTGTGGAAGTAGTCTGGGCACTTTATCTATTGGGTTGGCCAAAACATTCTGGCCAACCCAATAGTTACGTGGCTGGTAGCGTTTTTAGTCCAGATAGCCGACTTTGAAGTGGATGCCTCAGCAATCAAAGCTTAAATCAGGCACTTGCATTACAAAAAAGAAAGAACCCAACTGCCAGGCCTTAAGCTACAGACTCTCGCCCCTGCCTGTCTCCAGCACCCACAGCCTTGGCAGTCACCTCGATCCACAACTTTGCATCCACCGGAACTAACTCTGACCTTCATCCCGATTTCTGCTAGTCACCACAAGGGGTTCCAGAAGCCTAGATCGCCCTTCATCTTCTACACTTTAATCCCCTTATGACTCAGCAAGTTTTACTTTCCATCCCCGACTTTCCCACCTCTCACCACAACTCCTGAAACCTTTCCACTGAGCTCCCAGAAAGTCAGGTTCTGTACCAACCAGATCACAGAAGGCAACCTCTTCTGCCTTCTCTTTGCTGCAAGGGAAACCTGCTCTCCCCCAGGGAACATCTCTTCCCCGTAGCCTTCTCTAGGGGTGGTTATTTTCTTCTCTCCCACAGCCCTCTGCCAACGAGATTAGAGGCAGGTGGGTGGCCCTTTTTCTCTTCACTGCTGCTTCCAGACCACAGAAGTCCTCATGGAAGGTTCTCTGACCTGACATCTCAGCTCACTTATTCATCTTTAGCTGCCTGCATTCTATGATGCCTACGTATTGAGCTTTTCATTTCAGCTGTTATACTTTTCACAACGAATGCCTCTGGTTGTGTCGTCTTTATAATGTGCTCCTCTGGCTTCTCACTTCCAATACTCTTTCATCTACCAGAGGATATCAAGTTTATTTTCACTTCTTGTTCTGTCTGCTCCAGTTATTCTGCTGTCTGGAATAGTGGTTCATCTCCTCTTTATTATATGCCGTTAGCTCTCTTAAGTGTTGGTTTTCCTGAAATACACGTGGAATTGAGGTTCGTCTGTCTGAACTGACATCAGAATCGTGTGTGATCAGCACCTGGCCAGATCCACTTAGGAGGGAAGGAATAAAGGAAGCGAGAGAGGAGAGGAATGGACTGGGAGTTCGGGGTTATCAGATGCAAACTATTGTGTATAGAATGGATAAACAACAAGGTCCTACTGTACAGCACAGGGAACTCTATTCAATACCCTGTGACAAACCATAATGGAAAAGAACATGAAAAAGAATATATATATGTGTGTGTGTGTATAACTGAATCACTTTGCTCTACAGCAGAAATCAATACAACATTGTAAATCGACTACACTTCAGTAAAATAAATTTTAAAAAAAGGAAGTGAGAGGTGTCAACAGCCTGGCTTCTGGAAGCAAAGGGCTCTGAACATATTGATTTAGGAAGCAAATTGGAAATGCTTCCAAGTATGGGCTCTGGGTTCGAATTCTGACTCACTGCTTTCCAGCTGAGTGATCTTGGGCAAGTTACTAGACCTCTCTGAGCCTCCATTTCCTCATCTGATAAATAGAGGTTACTATATACTTTTTCTTTTTTTCTTTTTTTTGGCTGCGTCAGGTCTTTCTCTAGCTGCGGCGAGTAGTGGGCTGCTCTTCATTGCAGTGCGCGGGTTTCTCACTGCGGTGGCTTCACTTTGTTGTGGATCATGGGCTCTAGGCGTGCAGGCTTCAGTAGTTGTGGCCCGCAGGCTCTAGAGCGCAGGCTCAGTAGTTGGGGCACACGGGCTTAGTTGCTCCACGGCATGTGGGATCTTCCCGGACCAGGGCTCGAACCAGTGTCCCCTGCATTGGCAGGCGGATTCTTAACCACTGCGCCACCGGGGAAGTCCCGATATACGTTTATCATGAGGTTGTTAAGATATTAAAATGGCTGCTCATTCTTTGTCACTCCTCCCACGAAGAGGTGGGGACCACAACCCCTCCCCTGGAATCTGGGCCAACTTGGGACTCTTTCAACCAATAGTGTAAGACAGAAGTGATGCTGCATGACTCTCCTGGTGAGGTCATAAAAGGCCACGGAGCTTCCATCTAGTTCTCTCGGTATATTAGCTTCCTGTGGCCGCTATAACAAACTCCACGAGCACAGAGGCTTAAGGAAACATCGATGTATTATTTCACCGTTCAGGAAGTCAGACATTTACGATGGCTTGGCGGTGCTGCCTTCCTCTGCGTGCTAGGGCGGAATCCATTTCCTTCCCTTTCCCCTATTGCAGAGGCCATCTGCACTCCTTGGATTAGCTCACGGCTCCTTCCCCACATCACTCCGACCTCTGCTTCCACCGTCATGCCTCCTTCTCCGACTCAGCTCCTCTGCTTCCCTCTTATGAGGACTCTTGTGATTACACTGGGTCCATCTACATAAGCCAGGATGATCTCTCCGTCTCAAGATCGTTAGCCTAATTACATCTGCAAAGTCCCTTTTGCCATGTGAAGTGACATATTCACAGGTTCAAGAGACTAAGACGTGGACATCTTTAGGGGACCATTACTCAGCTGACCACAGTTGGATAGATGTCGCCTCCCTGTGCCTCAGTTTCCTCATCCTTAAAATGGGGGTAACAACAGTACCCACCTCTGGTGAAGATTAAATGAAATCGTAAGTGATTGGAACCAGACCTGGCACCAAAAAGGGCTCAAAAGTATTAGCTATTGTCTTAGTTTAGAATCTCCCAGAACATGACCCTGAAACTTCCTAGTCTGGGAAGTGCAGTGAACAGTGGTGGGAGGTGATACAGGGAAGGGAAATTAAATAATAAAGGGTGGCCACTAAGCCAGCTGCCACTTCAGGTAACCAGAGATCAAGCCACCAGGGAGAGTCTGGGAAGTGGGACAGAGTGCACACCTGAGGGGCGAGGGCGCTGTTTTTGCTCCAGTTTCCCTCAGTTGTCACCTGAGGGCTGCTCTCCCAGGGTGTTAATTTCCTGGCACTCCCAGTCTGGCCCAAGCTGGCAGAGTGGCCTTCTGTGGTTCCAGAAAATAGCTCACAGGTACCAAGATGCACACTGGAAGTCCACTAGAGTGCCACGAGACATATGAGGGATACGGGCAAGGCTCTGAGAGCATCTGCTGCAACTGTTGCTGTTTTTTTTAATGTTGTATTTTTAATAATATACATTTTGAGATAGTTTTTATGATAAGTATGTAAAGGAAAAACTTGAAATTATATTCAAACTATACCTTGTTAGATACACTATGATCTTCAAAATTTCCTATATCAAAGTTCGCAGTTCGCATTTTTATTCAAAGGATGGCAGCATATTTAAAATTATGTAAAAATATGATTCCATGAGTCTCAGAGTAAAACATTACAGCATATCCAGGTGTATAAGATTGTGGGTGATTAGATCACATTTCACTCTAAGAATTAGCTGAATCGTTAGAGAAGGCTTCCCATCAAAGATACCTATAAATCAACTTTAAATCCTCTTTAAAAATAGTATTTTAAAAGAATTTTAAAAGAATACCTCACATTTGCAATGTCATTTTCCTTATGAGCTAAGCCTTCCCTTGCTTTTTAAATTCATAACATTAGCCTGTGTTATTTATTTATTTTTTTAGCCTGTGTTATTTGAGTGTTCAATTTACACTATTGAAAGCTGTATGGAGATACATTCGATATATCTTGCATCTTAAATTTTACATTTAATTAAGTGATAAACACATGTTAAACCCCCATCATTTTAAATATTATACCCAGCTAAACTGGATAAGAATTCATGCAAGCTGTGTGAATGATCCTGAAACCGAGTCCCCCTAAAACCGAGTCCCTCTGTCCAGTTTATAATTAACCTGTCTATCCACAACTTTATTCCCTTTCTTGTCCTGAAACTGCTCCCCATCAAGATTGAGGAGTATCAAAGAAAGGGGGGTTTTCACCAAGCAGGACCCCATGGGGCCTTCCTGGGACAGACACCCCCCCACAAGTCCTCCACCTGCCTCTTGTTTATAGAAAAGCTTTAGCCTCCTAGGCCTTCCCCAACTTTCAAGTCAGAGAAGTGAGAAAAATGCAGAAACAAAGGAAAACAGTCAAACAAGACAAAACAACAATGGTCTAGCCATTAAACAAAGTCAAGGACCGTTAGTTCCTCCTCAAGGACTATAGATAATATCCTGAGCCATATCCTTGAAGAAGCTAACTGTATGCGGACCGCAAGCACAGAGATTCCAAACTAGTTGGAACCAGAAGGTTGATGACGCTGACTCCCAATCACCTCACCACCAACCAGGCAGAAGAATGTCCACAAGCTGGTCCCACACCCCGCAACACTCTCCCTCACCCTGTCTTTACAACCTTTCCCTGAAAGCCACTGGAGAGTTTGGGTCTTTTGAGCATTAGCTGCCCATCCTCCTTGCTTGATGCCCTGCAATAAACACTGCACTCTCCTTCACCACAACCCAGCGTCAGGAGATCGGCTTTACGGCAAGTCAGTGAGCAGACCCAAGTTTGGTTGAGCGACACTCCTGAGGCTGTGGAAGAGAAGCGCTAAAGGCACAGCCCTCTAGCTCTTAGTGCCTGCCGAGGCTGCCTGAGCCTCCTGCTTGAGGTTTTGTGTCGTGGGTCACCCCCACCTCATCCCCTTGGCATGAGACATGAACTAGGTATCAATGGGCAGTGGACAAAGGAGGCCACACAAGAGGGAGGCAAACCACTCCCAAGAGGCTCAGCAGGAAACTGCCCCACTAGATGGACAGCATATTCAATGCAGCAAACCACCCCCAAGAAGTGCACTCAAAGCAAATCAGGGTTTGGGGCCCCTGAGAAGGCCCACGCACTGCCAACACACTGCTGGCCTTAAAGGGCAGGAAATCCCAACGTGAAATCATTCAAGTGTGAAGAGGTTTTTTTATCAAAAGGTCAAAGGCTGCCTCCAAATCAAAGACAGGATGGGGCCGGGTCTCATGCACCTGAGCATCCAGGGCCCCCCACACCCTCAGAGCAGCTTCTCTCCATTTCCCTGAACTCAGACGGACCAGGTTCAAATCCCACTTCATGCCCCACAAGCTGTGTGATCTCCAGTTGCGTGACCCCTCTGACCCTCAGTATCCTCATCTTGTTCTCACACACAAGAGGGAAAATATTAACTTTCCTTCCTGTGGAAATACTGCCTGGCCAACAGCGTGGCTTTGGGTCTGTTATCATATATGTGTATATATTATGTGTGACTATAACATATAATTATATATGTTACGTATAATGTGCATTATTATTCTTAATATGAATTATCCTCTTGGGGACTTCCCTGGTGGCGCAGTGGTTGAGAGTCCGCCTGCCAATGCAGGGGACATGGGTTTGAGCCTTGGTCCGGGAAGATCCCACATGCTGTGGAGCAACTAAGCCCGTGAGCCACAACTACTGAACCTGCATTCTAGAGCCCACAAGTCACAACTACTGAGCCTGCGAGCCACAACTACTGAAGCCTGTGCGCCTACAGCCCATGCTCCGCAACAAGAGAAGCCACCGCAACGAGAAGCCCATGCACCACAACGATGAGTAGCCCCCGCTTGCCGCAACTAGAGAAAGCCTACGCGCAGCAACAAAGACCCAACACAGCCAACAAAAAATAAAGAATTAAAAAAAAAAAATCCTCTCACTGACAAGCTCTCTCCACCAAGGGAAGAAAATGGCTGCAGCAGACCCCGACTTTGTCTCTGAAAGTCAGCCACCAGGGGGCGCATGACTCCCTGGTTTTAAGTCCCAGACACCACTTCTCCCTGAAGCCTGCTGGTGCCAGTCTTGGACATTCTGAGGCCTCTTCTCTAGACAGTTCGTGGAAATGGAATCAGATGTCATGTGGTCTTTCGTTTCCAACCTCTTTTGCTCAGCATCACGCATCTGAGACGCATCCAAGTTGTGTGGATCAAGAGCTCATTCCGTTTTATGTAAATTGGTGCAGCCACTATGGAAAACAGTACGGAAGTTCCTCAAAACACTAAAATTACAGTTGCCATATAATACAGCAATCCCACTCCTGGGCATATAACCAGACAAAACTATAATTCGAAAAGATACACGCACCAATATGTTCATAGCAGCACTATTCACAATAGCCAAGATGTGGAAGCAAACTAAATGTCCATTGACAGATGAATGGATAAAGAAGATGTGGTACATATATATAATGGAATACTACTCAGCCATAAAAAAGAATGAAATAATGCCATTTGCAGCAACAGGGCTGGATCTAGGGATTATCATACTAAGTGAAGTAAGCCAGACAGAGATAAATGTCATATGATATCACTTATATGTGGAATGTAAAATATGACACAAATGAACTTATTTATGAAACAGAAACAGACTCACAGACATAGAGAACAGACTTGTGGTTGCCAAGGGTGGGGGGCGGGTGCGGGAGGGAAGAATTCAGAGTTTGGGGTTAGCGGATGCAAACTATTATATACAGAATGGATAAACAACAAGGTCCTACTGTATAGCACAGGGAACTATATTCAATATCCTATAATAAACCATAATGGAAAAGAATATGAAAAAGAATGTATATATATATATATATATAACTGAATCACTTTGCTCTATAGCAGAAATTAACACAACACTGTAAATCAACTATACTTCAATAAAATAAATTTTTTTAAAAATAGAGCTCATTCTGTTTTATTGCCAAGTGGTCTTCCACTGTATGGATGGTCCGCAATTTGTTTCCCTGTTCTTCTGGTGATGGACATTTGGATTATTTCCAGTTGGAGCTGTTATGAATAATGCATGAACATACAGGTAGTGCTCTGGACACATATGCCCAAGTCTTCGTGTGGAGGCTCTACCTCAGCTCTGAACTGCATTTATGCTATTTGGGGAATGGCCCCCTCAGTGACTGAAGTTGGTGGGGCCACTGGAGCCTAGACATTTCTGCCCAGTGCAGGACCTCTCCAAGGGGCCGTCATGGCTCCAGAGCTCCTCCCTAGGTGGCTGGTACTGTCAGGTCGGCACATGGTCCGTGTCCCCCCTCCTCTCCTGTCGCAGGTGTGCCTTTCCAGCAAACCTCTTGTACCACTAACTCGGTCTCGGTGTCTGCTTGCCAGAGAACCCAGCCTGAGACACACTTGAAAAGTGCTCGGAAGGGTACCTGGCACACTGCTCATCATTGTGATTATCGTGCAGAGGAAGTCACACGGATTCCGGTGCTGGATGCCGGGGTTCAGCTCCAACCCACAAAAGCCACCACTGAGGGGAGAACAGCAGTGCCAGTGTCTGCCCCACCTGGGCCCACCCATGGAGAGCTTTCTAGGAGCCTCCACGGCTCAGCCCAAAAGAGGGAGAGGGTGAGGAAGGAGGGGGTCAGAATCCCAAGCAGAGAAAATAGAGGAGAATTTCCCACCCTCTTTGTTCTGCCCTCAGCTTCCCAGCCTGAAGCCGCCTTCACTGGAGGAAGCAAGAATCTCTGTAACATTCTGAGTTTTCATGATGAAATGGTGCTGCATATTTTTATTACTGAACCGAGACAGCTCTTGGGACAAAAAGTGGCTTCAGGATCTCTTATAATTGAAGAGGATCTGAAACATATGCATCCTGTCTGATGCAGTTGTTTCCAAAGGGCATGGGAGAATTGGCCCACATAGCGATCTACGTGGACGGGGAAGGAAAAACACAGATATGAGGTCGGCTTGTGCCCCTGGAATCCTGATACCTCCACTTGGGAGACGTGGTGGTTCCACCATGGTGATTCCCTGCCCCTCCCTGAAGACTCTAGGACAAAAACCATTAGGTGGGGCATCCAGTAGGCAGGGGTTGAGGGGGAGCTCTCTGGACCAGAGCAGGGAGTCAGAGCCTGTCCAGGGTGAAGCGGACATCTACACATGGGGGCAGGGAGCAGGCATGGGAGAAGGTTACACATAACACTAAGAGAGTCCATCAAGTAAGCAAATGAATTCATGATAACAGGAGCTGGGTATCTCAGTGTCAGAGTGGGGAGGCCCAAAAACAGGAAGCGAGAAAGCTAGCATGGCACTGTGGCAGTGGGTTGGAATTGAAGGCATCAGTGTGTACCTGAGGTTTTCCCCAGGTAGTCAGAGATACAGGCAGACATAAATGTGTGTGTGCACTAAATGGTACCGAGCACGCAGATTTTGGCTTCTAAGTACCATTAACCACTAACAGGAAGCAGGGCTCTTTGAAGATAGGGCTCATTCTGAGGACAGGGCAGCAAAAGTTCAAGGTGAGCCAGGCACATCTTGTTGTGCCAGAAAGTAAAGACATGCACAAGGAAGGATGGGGCCATGTTGACAGGATACAGAAGCCACCTGACATCCGATGGCCAAAAAAGGGATAATTGGGGCATCAAAATAAATAATGATGACATGTTTGTTTTCTATGGCTGAGGTAACCAAGCACCACAGAGTGGCTCAAACAACAGAAATTGATTGTCTCACAGTCCTGGAGTCCAAGATCAAGGTGTCGGCAGGGTTGGTTCCTTCTGAGGTCTGTGAGGGAGCGCTGTCGGTCCCCCTGTGTCTCTCTCAGCTTCTGGTGGTCTGCAAGCAAACTTCGCTTTCCTTGGCTTGCAGAAGCCTCACCCCGATCACCAATTTCATTTTCACATGGCAGTCTCCCCATGAATCTGTGACTACATCTCCCCTTTTCATAAGGACACGAATCATTTTGGAGTAGGGACCCACCCTACTTCAGTATGACCTCATCTTAAATAATTACATCTGCGATGACCCTATTTCCAAATAAGGTCACATTCTGAAGCCCTAGGGAGTTAGGACTTCAATAGATTTTGAATTTTGAGGGGGACACAACTCAACCCACGATACACAATAACATTATAATGCAATGAATAGGAAGCCACATGTCCATACTGACATAACAATACTGATTTATATAAATTAATTCATTCACAAAGTATATGTATGATAAGGAACATGATATTTACATAGTCTCAAAGTACCTCCCCACTAGTTAGCTATTCATTACAAAGGGGGAAAGAAGAACGTTTAAAGAGGCCCCATCTCCAAATACAGTCACATGGGGGTTAAGGACTTCAACCTATGAATTTCAGGGGCAGGGGACAAGATTCGGTCCATAACAACTGCCCTGCCCCTGAGGAGGGGAACTCTGAGGGGATGTTGTACAGTGATTTGCAGAGGTCCCCAGCAGTGACCTGCTCATCAATACCCCCAGGGTTGCCTCCTTCTCCTCCCACTTCCCCACCGTTACGGGTGCTTCCTGGGATCGTGCAACCAACCGAACCACACATCCTTGAATCCTGGTCACCGGAGCTGCTTCTGGGGACCCTGAACTCACCCGGTGCCCCTACCTCCAGCCTTGGACCAGATGCCCAGCCTGGCGGTAGGGGAGTGGGGCGGCCAGATACCAGCGTCCCTTGGGGCAGGGGCGAGCACATCTCGTGCAACTTCAGAATCCCAGTCTGGACACCAGATTTTCGCTGGCTGACAAGAGTCTCTTTCCCAGGGAATCTGGGACCAAGACCAAGAGATTCTGGCTCAGCCTCTTAAAGGACGTGAAAACGGGAGCGGGAGGCAGCCTCCTTTCTCCATGCTGGGCACTGAGAGGCAGGGGAAGCAGAGCTGCAGGAGAGGAGAAGAAAGATGGACAGAGACACATAAAGGTGAGGTAGTGTGGGGCTTGGTTGAGGCTGTGAGGCTGTCCACTTCTGCTTCCTTTCTCTTCTGAGACCTGGCTGTGTCCTAGGATACACTCCTTCCTGTTTTAAGGTGTCCTGGGTTAGTGCCCCAGTTACTATTGCTGCAAAACAAAGTACCCCAACGTCAGGCAGCTTGAAACAACCACGTTATTCTCTCTCTCAACTTCTATGGGTCAGGAATGCAGGAAGGGCTCCGTGGAGTGGTCCTAGCTTGGGACCCCTCAGGCAGGTGCAATCAGCCATGCCACTCCTACAAGCAGTGAGACAATTCCTTCTTATTTAAGCCACTACATTCAGGGATAATTTGTTTACACAGCAATTGATAATGAATACACCTAGAAAGTGGCAGAGCTGAGGCTCCGACTGAGATCCGAGTCTAAGATTGGTGTTTTCCGGCTTAGAAAATATCGAAGCTCCAAGCCCGGGCAGGGCTGGGAAGACTTTTGGGGGATTGCAGGTGGTGACGATTGGGGAAGGGGGCAGATGTAATGATCTCCTGAAAGGGAAGGCTGGCAATTTTGTGAATGAACCCTGAAACAAGACAGACACACACACACAAGGGTATAGAAGGTGGTCTGACTCCTGCCTGTTTCCTTGGGAAAGCTTTTTGGTTTGAGTTTTAGTGTAGTATGTGTTTGTTTCTTTGTGATTCCAGCCAACTTTTAATGAGGAAAAATGTCAAGCCTACTCACAGGTGAGAGCAGTGCAACGAACATCTATATCTCTTTACATAGATTTCACAAACCGTTAACATTCTGCCACATCCGTTTTAACACACTCCAAACTTTTTCTCGTGCATTTAGAGGACAAATATGCAGGACCTAAAGAGACAGCTCAAATTCTCACAAAGCTGACACCCACGTAAGCACGAGCTAGAGCCTGCCAGGGACAGAGGCTGCCCTTGTGCCTCACTCCGACTCACCACCTCCACCCTCCTCCCCAAAGGCACACCACATCATTGGGGCAGGTGTGAAAGGAGATGGTTCGTCTTCTGGGGAGGGTTAAAGATTCCTAGGAAAATCAGCAGAAAGCTCTCCAGGCCTCTCTCCGAGCTGAAAATGCAGACAGGCACAACAGTTCGCCACTCAGTTTGAAGAGATTTCCCAGCCCTGAAGTTCACCCCGGGCACGAACCTCCTCCGGGAAAGGGCGGAAGCAGGTACCTACAGCTGGCTCCAGGGGGCGCCTGGGAGACTCTGGACTCAGGCAGCTCTGCAAGGCCCAGCGAGAGTTCCTGGCCTTCCTCTTCCTCCCACAGGAATCTAGCTGCTCCCCCAGCTTCCCTCTGCAAGCGACCAGAGGACGCACTTCTGCACGGATGCTGGCTTTGTCAATGCGGGGCATCGGGGAGCAGATGTGAACAAGCAGATCTTGGCCCGGAGGGAAAATCGGAGCTCACCCAAATGGAGTCTGGGCTGACCGATGGGTTTGTGAGCACAGGTGGGACATTTTAAAATGTAGATGTTATTTTTATTCAGACATGGTGAGATCAAGAGGTCAGGAGACGACTGCCACTAGAAAGATAGTTTATGACTCACAGGTCCCAAGATGCAGGGGATGATCCAAGCATGAAGGGTCCCATGAGAGAACAGTGAGGTTGGTCTCAGGCCTGGGTGGGGAGGGGGGTAAGTGGGCGAGAGCCTTTATTGTGGTTTTTACAGGAAGGAACGGTGGGGGGTGTGGGGCGGGGGAGCAGGGTTAAGCACGTTTAAAATTGGCTAGTTTGAATCATTTCAGTGGGCTCTGGGGCGTAAGGGGCTGTCCCTAGTCGATTGATGCCTGGCCCTCGGGCAATTAGGATAGGGAGATAGTGGCCCAAAACTGGAAAGTCCCAGAAAAAGAAAGTAGCTGGGGTAGTGAGCTCTGGCTTCGTTAGTTTGCATGTGAAAGGCCCGCTGGCAGGCAAGTCATTTGCTATGTCTAGGAATCAGCAAACCCTGTAGGCCGTCCAGGGTCAGCAAGGCCTCAGGTGCATCATAATACAGAAAACTTTTAAATGCAGTTAAAACAATCCACGAGCCAAGAAACCTGCTAAGCACTTTCTCCGCGTTAGCTCTTTTAGCCCTCACAGCAAAATATAAGGCATGATCAAATTTATCTGAGGGACTTCCCTGTTGTTCTGGTGGTAAATCAGCCTTCCAGTGCAGAGGACGAGGCTTCCATCCCTGGTCAGGAAACTAAGAGCCCCCCCATGCCTCAGGGCAAGTAAGCCCGCATGCCACAACTACTGAGCTCACACGCCTCAGCTAGAGCCCACGTGCCACAACTAGAGAAGAGAAAACCCGCACGCCACAACTAGAGAAGCCCATGCGCCACACCTAGAGAAGAGAAAACCCGCACGCCACAACTAGAGAAGCCCATGCGCCACACCTAGAGAAGCCCATGCACCACAACGAAGACCCCGCACACCGCAACTAAGACCCGATGCAGCCAAAATTAAATAAATAAATAAATCCTTTAAAAAAAATTTATCTTATAAAGACACTGGGAACATTTCCTGCAGTTTGACAACTCAGATTTAATTCATGCTGCAGCAAAGGAGTTCGAATCCCCATGGGCTGTCTCCCCCAACAGGAGACCCAGTGTTATATGAGATGTGGGGAAGGGGTAGCGTGTAGGTGAAATTTAAATGACACGGGGCTTTTTTCGTTTGTTTTGCCTCGCCCCAGTCTTGTGGGATCTTAGTTCCCTGACCAGAGATTGAACGCACGCCCTCAGCAGTGAAAGCACAGAGTCCTAACCACTGGACCACCACGGAATTCCTGACAGGGTGTTGACTGACACAGAGAAAAACAGGCCTGTGAGCAAGAGGGTTAATAAGACGCGGGCTGTGAAGAGAACTCAGGGCCCCGTTGCCTTGGAAGCTACTAAATTAGGCTAAATATGTAATACTGAGTCTGGAAATCCCTTATCTGAAGCTCTGAACCTGGGTTGGGAATGGAGGCTGTGTCTGCAGATCAGAGCTATTTAGATCCCCCAGGCAAGCGTGGGATGTCCCATTCTCATTAATTTGATTTCAAATACTCAAGTCTCTGACAATTGATTTTAGAGAATGATGCTTCTCCGCCTTTTGTCCTTGGAAGTTAATTAACAAAAGCAATTTTACAGATTCACAGACAAGTACTATTCAACACCCATTTCACAGATGAGGAAACTGAGGCTCAGCAGTATCAGTCACTTGCTCTGAGTCATGATTGAATCAGCAGCACACCACACCTATTTGGCTCCAGAGCCTGGGGTCTAATACTTCCTAGACTGTAGTGGGGGGACTCAGAGGGGGGCACTCAGAATCCCCTCCCTCCCCCACCCCAAGGCTTCTAATCCATCCAAGTGGAAGGTGTTAGGCATAAATTTCTTAAATGAGCCTTGAGCGTGTGTCAAAGTCGATTTCTTGCCAACGGGGCCAGCCAGCAGATAGCGTGAGCCTGGTGGCCAGCAGGGCAGCCCGGCACCGTCTTGTTTATTTCCCGAGGATGTCAAAGCGCCACATTCTCGGCAGTGGTAGTGTTAGATTTGGGAGGACATCTTTAGGCAGGAGACATTCATCAGAAATAATAAGCAACTTCTGAGAAATAAACCAATCAATTAGCGCCCAGGCACCAACAGTCCATCTCCAGCAGGGTCAGGTGGGGGTCTGTCAGGCAAAGGGGCTCCGCTAGCAGTGATCTCTACATTTCTCTAGTGGGCAGAGATACGGAACACACAGTGGGCTTCGGTCTCAGTTTGGGGACAAACTGTTTTCTTTCTCAGAAACGAGTGAGGGTGGGATGGTGTTTTGTTTGGGGCAAATTGTGCTTCGAGCCTGAGATGGTCTTTACCAATATTTTATCTAACACAGGCTCACTGTGGGAATTATAATAATTTCACAAGGCAGTAGCATATAGGATAACGTCTCTTAAGAAGCCAATAAAGAAAGAACCTTCCCCAAATCAATGATAGATGAACTACACTATTGTTCCAGGCAAGGGGAGATGAAAGAAATAAAGTCCAAATTTAGTTAAGCTGTACCTTTATACAAGGTGGTTCTCGGGAGAGGCAACTGAACCACGAGCTGAGGTCCAGCTACCCACCAGTGAAAACGGAAGTCCCTCACTGCTAGAGCACGTTGCTAGGGAACAAAGGAGGCGCTGGCAGGCAGGACCATCTTCCTCCAGGCTGCTGATGGCTTTTTGCCCCCGTGGGGAAAAGAGTTGCCTTTACCATGGCAGGAGCTAATGCCCCAAGGTCTTCAGAGAGCTATTTCTTTCTTTCTTTTTTTAAACTTTTTATTGGAATATAGTTGATTTACAATGTTGGGTTAGTTTCAGGTGTACAGCAAAGTGAATCAGTTATACATATACGTATAACCACACTTTTTTCTTTTTCTTGATTCTTTGCCCATATAGGCCATTACAGAGTATTGAGTAGAGTTTCCTGTGCTATACAGCAGGTTCTTATTAGTTATCTATTTTATATATAGTAGTGTGTATAGGTCAATCCCAATCTCCCAATTTATCCCTCCCCCCACCCTTATCCCCTGGTAACCATAAGTTTGTTTTCTACATCCGTGACTCGCTTTCCATTTTGTAAATTAAGTTCATTTGTGCCCTCTTTTTTTTTTTTTAAGATTCCACAGAGAGCTATTTAGATCAGCAAAGGGTAACTTTGCCCAGACTGGACACTCCTGTATGGTCCTCACCGACAAGCCCCCCAGCGGGGTCCTCGAGCAGCTGAGCTACTGAGGGCTTCATAGCAACCACAGATGTAGGTGATGACATCCTGACACACGATTTCACTTTTACATCAAAACCATAACGTCATTCCTGAAAACAACTTCACTCTTAAAAAAACAACTTCATTTTTGTCATAAACAAATGGATCTGAAATCGTATCAAACTGCTACACGGCAGACAGACTGGCTGGGCCCCAGGAATCTAGCAGTTCACTATCGAGCACTACATCCATCTGGCGCTTTACGCTTGGGTCTAGCAGCTGCCGGGGAATTTACCTAAAACCGGCACCCAGCAGATGGTTTCCTCGAGATCCAGCGAGGATCTCGCGTGGTTTACCTACAATGCGCCCCCTCCTGAAAGGGGTTTTTCATTCTTTCGTTTTTGTTTTCCTAAGTACTTTAAAGGCTTTTTTCAAAAAACAATGTGATACTGAATTCATAGCACTGTCCCAACATCCATTTTCTGATTTTTGACAAGGTGCTATTGTTATACAAAATAAGAGCATCGGTGGAAGGCTGGGCGTGATACGATAAAAACTAAACATTTGGGCTTCCCTGGTGGCGCAGTGGTGGAGAGTCCGCCTGCCGATGCAGGGGACGCAGGTTCGTGCCCCGGTCCGGGAAGATCCCACATGCCGCGGAGCGGCTGGGCACGTGAGCCATGGCCGCTGAGCCTGCGCGTCCGGAGCCTGTGCTCCGCAACGGGAGAGGCCACAACAGTGAGAGGCCCGCGTACCGCAAAACAAACAAAAAAAACCCTAAACATTTGGTCTTTGACCCCAGTCCCTGACACACAGCTCCTAAAACCCTTGGAATCTCCAAAGTGAGAGTGTCTTTTGTATGCTGAGGTGGATGGTCACCGGGAGCCCCTAGATAGCTTCAGGATTGGGGCTGGTCACCAGAAAGGCCAAGGCGCGATTAGAGGATTAGAACTTTCAGCCTCATACCACCCTGGACCGCTGGGGAGGAGAGAGGGACTGGAGGCTGAATTAATCACCAAGGGCCAATGATGTAATCAATCATGCCTGTGTAATGAAACTTCCATAAAAACCGTTAACGGCAGGGTTCAGAGCGCTTCCGGGTTGGGGAAGACATCAAGGTTCTAGGAGGGTGGTGATCCCGGAGAGGGTGTGGAAGTTCTACACACACACACACACACACCCCCCCATACCTAGCCTTGTGCATCTATTTGGCTGTTCCTGAGTTGCATCCTTTATAATAAGCCAGAGGGACTTCCCTGGCTGTCCAGGTTAAGCCTCTGAGCTTCCACTGCAGGGGGCGCGAGTTCAATCCCTGGTCGGGGAACTAAGATCCTGCATGCCATGCGGCGTCACCAAAAAAAAAAAAAAGAATAAAGCACAAAATGCAAGTTAAGTGGCTCCCTGAGTTTTGTAAGCTGTTCTGACGAATGATTGAACCTGAAAGGGAGGGGGGTTGTAGAAACCCCCAACTCTGTAGCCAAGTCCGACAGAAGTTCTGGTAACTTGGGGACCCAATGATCGCTACTGGCCTCTGAAGTGAGGGCCGACTTGTGGGACTGAGCCCTTAACCTGTGGCGTCTGACACTGACTCTGGGCGGCTAGTGTCAAACTGAACTGCAGGACACACGGGTTGGTGTTAGAGAATCAGAGACGCTATAAGAAAAGCAAACCACACATCTGGTATTAGTGCTGTGAGTAAAAACACCACAGTAAGTGAAGGGCGTGTCCAGGAACTCTCGCTCCTATTTCTGCAAATTCTTTTGAGTCAAACTATTTCAAAATGGAAAGTTATCATTAAAAAACAATGTGAAAAAGAAACAATGTGAAGGGCACTTGGATTTAATTCTGTAGTTAAACTTTTTTCAAATTTGCAGCCTCTTGCAAAGGACTGGATTATTTCGCATACCTGTGCCCCTAGTTTATCGACCTTGGTAAGCCTTTGTGGACTTATGAAGCAATTCCCCTAAGCACCTTTCCTTTCTAAAACAAAATTTAAATTTAGCTTTCATTGCCCATTAAATGTAATGTGAAATTTTACGACACTCTGACAGATGCAAATACATGGCAGAGGGGTTGAAGTTAAGGTGAGCTGGGCATTCGGAGAAGTCACCAGAGACTTAGAAGGGGAAGTTCGGGACCCAGAAGCCTGCCTCCTTTGGATGTGTGGAGGTGTTGTCTGTAGACCAGCTCAACCTAAACCTGGACAGTGCAAGTGAACATGTATTGAGTGCTTACTGTGTGCCTAGAACTTTATTGGATTAACTCAACCCTCACATTAACCCTAGGAAGAAGGTATTAGTAATTTTATACAATCACACAGCCAACACGTGGCAGCACTGAAAGTTGAACCCTGGCCATCCAGCACGAGGTCTTCACCGTCCTGCTACAAAAGCAGGACATGGCACAGGCCTGCTTCACAGGAGGTGGTCACAGTGTGTGGCCCCTTCAGAATCCATCATCAGCCTTCACCGTGAGCAAAGCTGACTCGGGGAGTTCCTGTGTCCCTGTGTTTGCCCCGGGGTCCCCGGACAGGAAGTTGCATGCGAGAGGTCTGCCTGCATAGTATTCTCAGATCCAGCCTTGTGAGGTTCTGAGGAGGCAGGGCTAGGTGGAGAGATACGCTGATCTACTGACAGATGGAAGGTGAGGCCTCGGTCCACTCTGAGACCCCACAGGGAGCTCTGAGATTGGGCTGGCCCAAAGGGAGACGAAAAGGTTATTGTGGGTTGACTTGTGTTCCCACAAAGAAGTTGAAGATCCAGATTCCCGGGACCTGTGAATGTGACCTTATTTGGAAATAGGGTCTTTGCGTTCATCAAGCTGAGATGAGGTCATTAGGGTGGGCCCTCATCCAATAGGACTGTGTCCTTATAAAAGGGGAAATTTAGACACAGAGACAGACACCCAAAGAGGGAAGATGAAGTGAAAACACAGGGAGATCGGCATCTACAGGGCAGGGAACTCCTGAGGCTACCAGATGCTGGGAGAGGTGCCTAGAATGGCTCCTCCCTCCCAGCCCTCAGAAGGAACCGACCCTGCCAACACAATGACTTCAGACCTCTAGACGCCAGAACTAGGAGCATATAAATGTCTGTTGCTTAAGCCGCCCAGCTGGCGGTACTTCATTACGGCAGCCCCAGGAAATTAATACGACCTGTGGATGCTGACCACCTGGGAGGGGCATGAGCTTGGGCGAGGCAGTTCCCTTCGGAGGGGTGATTCCTAGGGAGGCAGGGAGCAGGAGGCCTCAGCAGCTGGCATCTCTGGCAGCTGGGATGGTGTGCCAGCCCTGAAAGAGTGGCTCTGGGGAAAGCAGCGTAGCACCCACTACACAGGCACAAAAGTTGAGTGGAAAGTATGTGTGGTTGTGTTCTTGTCAAAGGTGAACCTCTAAGCACCCAGACTCATTTCTTTGGGCCCACATTGGTCCCACTTCCCCACTGACACACTGGCACATCTGAGGCTATGAAGATGGCTAAGATCTAACCCCACCCTCAGGACTCTCAAAGGCTGGTGGGTCCATGGTAAGAAAACTTGCCACCCAGAACACGCTCGTGAGAGCTGGGACAGGCATGAAAACAGAGGACGTGGCATCAGAGCGGATGCCCCAACCCACCTGGGGCGGAAGCCAAGCTTCGAGGTAGAAGTCACATCCAGGGGAGACCTGAAGGATGGTCGTGAATGGGGCCCAGGGGCAGGAAAGAACAGAGCACATTTGAGAAAATGCCAGCAGCTCAGTCTGTCTGCTGCGTGTGCCAGGACCGTATAGGATCTCAGGAGCCATGTGGGGACAGGTGGACCTGATTCTGACTCAGCGGCAAAGGTGAAGCCACTGAAGGGTTTCAAGCAGAAGAACAGGGCGAGTTCTGTTTCGGCAGTGATGGAACTCATGGAGATCCATCTGACGCTGTCCCTCAGATAAGGCTCCACCTGCTCTGACGGGGACACTTCCCCCCTCAGCTCCCTCCACCAGGATGCCTCTCCCTCCCATTCTCCACCCCCGACTCCCTCCTGCCACCGGAAATTCAGCTGACACTTCATGGCTGAATAGTGAATGAATGGATGGATGGATGAACGAATGAATGAACGATTGAAGACCCACCTTTCTTCAATCCCCCCCACCAAGGACTCCCAGAGCACTGTTTTCCCCTCCCTTGTGGCCCGGAGAGCACTGGGAAGGCAGCTTTATAGTTTGCTTTTTTACAGTGTGAAAATATGCTTTAATGAGAGTATTAACAAAACAATGTGGAACACAGAGGGGAGGGTGCAACTAGGTGCCTGGGAGCGCTTTTAGGAGAGGTGGCTGGAGCTGGGTGGTGATGGGAGAGGCGGCATCACCAGGAGAAGAGAGAGTGGACTGTCTCTGGGGAAGGCAAGGAAGATTTGGGTGGGGTTTCAGACCGCTCAGAAGAACTGGGATGCCAGTAGGCCTATCTGACTGCTACCAACTGAGCAGCTACTGTGTGCCAGGCACCGTGCTAGGTGCTGGGGCTGCAGCCATGAACAAGGCAAAGTCTCTGCCCTTGGGGAGGTGACATGGCGGGGAGGGAGGCAGCCAATGAACATCGCAAATAAGTAAATGATAGGGTAGGTGAGTCAGTGATCACTGCTGTGGAGAAAAGCAAGCAGAGAAGGGAGATGAGAAGTGCTGGGAGCTTGGGAGGGGGCGCCCTCCAGGGAGGAGGTGCTGGAGCAGGAACCCAGTGGAGGTGAGAGGAGGAGGTGCATGCAGATCTGGGGGAGGAGCATCCAGATGGAGGGAGGAGCCCAGGCAGAGGACAGGGGTCCACCCGGAGTTGGAGCGTGGCAGGGCACGGTGAAGGAACAAACAGCTAGGAGAGGGGGCAGCCGGGGGATAATGAGTGGGGCGGCGGGGCAGGGAGAGTGGGAGATGAGGGCAGAGAGCTAACAGTGAGCGGTGGGGTGAATATGTGGGTGAGGGGAGGACTCTGGCTTTTACTGTGCTTGAGACAGAGTAGAGCAAAGACACAATTTCTGCTTTAATGGAATCCCTGTGGCTACACGTGGGGGAAAGACGGCAGGGAGACCAGGGAGACTGCGATGACCCAGACCACAGGGGACAGGGCTCAGACCACAGTATTCCTCGTTTCTTGAAACTGGAATGACCCAGGGGTCCATCAACAGGGGAGTGGATAAAACAGATGATGGGAAATCTGTACAACGGACTACTACGCAGCCATGAACAGGAATAAGCTGTTGATAACCCAGTAACATGGATAAATCTCAAAATAGTTAGGCTGAGTTAAAAAAGCCAGGTGGAAACAGAGTACCCGGTATGTGATTCCATTTACCTAAAAGATGAGAAAATGTAAACTAACCTATAGTGACAGAAAGCTGACCAGTGGATGCCTGGGGAAGAGGGCGGTGCACGGGGAAAGCAATGGGAGATTCGGGAGATATTCTGGAGGTAGAGTTAACAGGATTTGATGACCGATTGGATGGGGGTGTGTGATACAGGAGCCGGGGATGACTGCAAGGTGTGGGAGGGCTGAGGGTAACCACGGAGGTGCTGGGGGCAGGGCAGAGTGGAGGTGACAACGTCGAGTTCCCACACGGGGCTTGAGGGGCCAGTGGGTCTGTACATGGCAACTTGCAGGAGACAGCTGAATGCATTGTTCTGGGTCTCAGCAAGGAGGTGGGCAAGAGAAGGATTTTCGGGAAACGTGGAGCAGGGGGCAATGGTGTGTGCTAGTAAACTAGTTCTCTGAAAAGAAGAGTAAAAGCCCTGATTTGTCCTGCTTGTCAATTTCCATGGTGTGTATATTCCCACCATGGCCAATTTCAAGCTACTAATGGCTGAACAAGGAGCTGGCATTCCTGAATGTTTAACAGCTCAAGGAAGCTGGTGGGAGCAGGCTCCAGCAGCCAGTGGAAGGGGTGGAGGCAATAACAACCCTGATAATTAACATCTGGCAAACATTAACTCTTGTCCCAACGGCACCGCATCCTGTCTCGTTCACTCCTTACAATGCACTCTGTGGAGACACAGAGACGGGCTTTACTCAAAGCCCCAGCCACCAACCAGCAAGTGGAAAGACTGGGATACGAACCCAGCAGACAGATGCGATGTTGCATACGTGTTTTGTTTTGTTTTGTTGAGTATAGTTGATTTACAATGTTGTGTTAGTTTCTGCTGTACAGCAAAGTGAACCAGTTATACGTATTCATACATCCACACTATTTTAGATTCTATTCCCATATATATCATTACAGAGTAGAGTTCCCTGTGCTATACAGTAGGTTCTTATTAGTTACCTATTTTATATATAGTAGTGTGCATATATCAATGCCAATCTTCCAATTTATCCCTCCCCCCTTCCCCCTTGGTAACCATAAGTTCGTTTTTTACATCTGTGACTCTATTTGTTTTGTAAATAAGTTCATTTGTACCCTTTTTTTAGATTCCACATATAAACGATGTCCTACGATATTTGTCTTTCTCTGACTTACTTCACTCAGTATGACAATCTCTAGGTCATCCATGTTGCTGCAAATGGCATTATTTCGTTATTTTTTATGGCTGAGTAGTATTCCATTGTATGTATGTACCACATCTTCTTTATCCATTCCTTTGTTGATGGACATTTAGGTTGCTTCCATGTCCTGGCTATTGTAAATAGTGCTGCAATGGACATTGGGGTGCATGTATCTTTTCGAATTAGAGTTTTTGTCTTTTACAGTCTAGGAGTGGGATTGCTGGATCATAGGTAGCTCTATTTTTAATTTTTTAAGGAACCTTCATACTGTTCTCCATAATGGTTGTACTAATTTACATTCCCACCAACAGTGCAAGAGGGTTCCCTTTTCTCCACATCCTCTCCAGTATTTGCTGTTTGTAGATTTTCTGATGATGCCCATTCTGACTGGTGTGAGGTGATACCTCACTGTGGTTTTGATTTGCATTTCTCTAATGATTAGTGATGTTGAGCAGCTTTTCATGTGCCTCTTGGCCACCTTCTTTGGAGAAATGTCTATTTAGGTCTTCTGCCCATTTTTTGATTGGGTTGTTTTCTCGATATTGAGCTGCATGAGCTGTTTGTATATTTTGGAAATTAATCCCTTGTCAGTCAATTCGTTTGCAAATATTTTCTCCCATTCTGTGAGTTGTCTTTTCGTTTTGTTTATGGTTTCCTTTGCTGTGCAAAAGCTTTTAAGCTTAATTAATCCCATTTATTTTTGTTTTTATTTTCATTACTCTAGGAGGTGGATCCGAAAAGATCTTGTTGCGATTTATGTCAGAGAGTGTTCTATGTCTTCTTCTAAGAGTCTTATAGTACCCGACCTTACATTTAGATCTTTAATCCATTGAGTTTATTTTTGTGTATGGTGTTAGGCTGCGTAAGTGTTGATACTTTCATTGCTGTGCCCCAGAAGCTTCCCACACTGAGCCACTCACCGCCCAGCAGGCACTGGCCTTGGACTGTTATTCCTAACAACCCTCCAAGGTAGATTCTATTATTATTCCCATTTTAGATAGGGAAGCTGTGGGTAGAATGAACAATAGCTTGCCCGATGGCTCACAGCTGGCTAGTGGTGAAAGCAGGACTGGTACCCAGGAAGGCTGGCTCCGAAGCTATGCCCTTAACCTCTGGGCTATGTCACCCACAGGCTTCGTCCTCTACCCTTAATTCAACTCAGATCATTGAATCTTACTGAGAAGCTGAGCTCAGGAGTTTCAGGAGTAAGCAATTTTAACATGCTTTTATTCCAGTCCGTATTATGTCACCAACATTTCCTCCCATTGTTCAATCTGTCTAGCAACCCCAGATTTCAGTGGCTTCGTGATTGTTCCAGTTGGCACAATCAGGACAAAGAACATCAGTAAAAAGGAACAGGGGTGGGGGGGTGGGAAGACAGATACTGGAGGTGGAAGTGGGCGTGGCTTGGGAGGCTGCGATGTGGGGAAGCTCAGACCCTCCCAGTGGTCTGAGCCTTCAAGTCAGCACCCCTCCAGCACACCACTGGCCCTGCTGAAATGAGGGGCTGCATCTGTGCCCACTTGGGATTCACAACCGGGGGAGCTTGAGAGAATTTGTCTCCCTGTGGGCAGCCAAAAATGCAAGAGAGCTTACGGCTATGAGCAGCTATGTTCTTGCCTCCATGGAGAAAGCCAGGCTGTAAGAAGAGAGAAGAATGAATCCACGGTACGGAGAGAGGCAGACATGAAAGAGAGAGAAAAAAAATCCCTGCAGGAGTTTGAGCCTGTTTCTGGGTGTCCTACCTTGGAGTTCCCTTACAACAAATTTCCCCTTTTTCCTTAAACTACTTCCAGTTGGGTTCCTGCCATGTGGACCCAAAAGAATTTCAAGAGATACACCTGCCTTGACAGGATGTACCCTGAATTTCTCCTCCATGAGAGTATTTTGTCAAGACTAGGTTCAGCTGCAGGTAACAGAAAAACCTAAAATCATACGACATAAACAAGTTGGAAGTTTAATTAACTTTTACATACACAGAGTCTGGAGGTAGGGCATGCAGGGCTAATGTGGCAGCTTCATAATCATGAGGACCCAGGCTCCTTTCATATTATTGCTCTGTCATCTTCAGTATATAACTTGTGATCCAAGATGGCTGCTGGAGCTCCAGCCATGACATCCACATTCCAGTCAGTAATACAAAGGAAAAAAGGCTTAGAAACATTCTCTTTAAGGCCAATCCCTAGAAGTCCCACACAACACTTCTATACTTGTATCTACTGGCCAAAACGTAGGGGAACATAGTGTAATTTTTGCTGTTCTAATGTATCCATTTAAAAATCAAGGCTTGTATTACTAAGGAAGAAAGGGTCGTGGATATCAGGGGAATCTCTTCCAAAATCTTATCCTTCCACAGAGATGGAAGGCATCCTGCATCTTCAGTCCAAGGCCTTCTAAACTGAGGAATTTCCTGACAGGCCTTCGGAGAACTGATTCCACCAAAAAGAAACTATCAACAGTGGGCCAGTGGATGTAGCTCACCGGGGGCAGGTGGTGGCCCGGGAAGCAGGCACAAGGCCAAGGGGCTGTTGATCTCCTGTTAGAACCCAGCTCCGTCCTTTCTTATCAAAAGAGGAAACCATCCCTGCTCCACCCAGGGCAAGGTCCCTTCCTGACAAGATGGGAGCTGACACTAATCGATAATCCAGTCTTCCCATGAGGCAACCACAGCGAGTGCTTACCTGTGACTCTCAAGAGCTGTAAATGGGGTGGGGCCTTGGTCTCCTGCAACCCCCAGAGATAGAAGACCCAGCCCCCCCACCACTGGACAAACACCCATCCTACCGCTGTCATTCAAAATACACACCTCTACCACCAGGAGGCACCATTCACAAGGAGTACATCCAACGGAATTATGCAAGGCAGTGGCACCCTGGTCCACATCCTCATGGGGTGGGAAGAGGGGGTAGAACTAGATTGAGGGGGTAAATTCCCCGCACCCCCCCCCCCCGTATCAGCTTCCAGAGAACAGCATGGTAAGGCGGAGCGGATGGAGTGGAAAGTAACAGTTCCTGTTATAGCCCAAATGACAGGGTCATAGCCAAGCAACAGGAAGAACATGGTAGCAAGTGGATGATGGGCTGGAGCTGGGGGGTAGGCAGACCAGCTGGAGGGGTCTCAGAGCCTCCGGGAGAAGAGCAGAGGGTGCCCTGACCCAGACAGCACATCCTGAACTATCAGAACTAACTAGTCCCTTGGCCATATTTGTTAGGGTTCTGACCAGCTCTCTGGGAAGGAGGAATTGTGGGCTGAGAGCAGAAACCACTAGGCATCCTTTGGATACTTGGAGAAAATGGGAAGGGTGTTTCAGACACAGGGAACAGCAGGGGCAAAGACATGCGTGTAGCCTTCTCACGGGTATCCCCAAACCACAAGGCAGGTACATGGCTGGGAGAGTTACCTTTTGGAAGCACAGGCTTCATCCCATCACCCATCCCTGTCTTTCTCACACTCAGCGGTTGAAGACGTCAGCATCATATTTAGGAGACCATAAATTTATAGGATTGTGGGTTTATAGATTAAAAGCCCCAAGCTCAGAGCAAGACTTCTCAACCTTGTTCACCCATCAGAAACACTGGAGGAGACTTTCAAATACTGATGAGTGTATAAGAGAGCTGTGGTACATCCACACAATGGAATATGGTTGCCCCTTGAACAATGTGGGGATTAGGGGCACGGACCCCCTGTGCAGTCGAAAATCCACGTATAAGTTTCGGCTCCCCAAAAACTTAACTACTAATAGCCTACCGCTGACCAGAAGCCTTACTGATAACACAGACAGTTGATAAACACATATTCTATATGTTATATGTATTATATTAATATACTGCATTCTTACAATAAACTAAGCTAGAGAAAAGAAAATATTAAGAAAATCATAAGGTAGAGAAAATACATTTACAATACTGTACTATATTTATCGATACCACTGTTTACAAGATGAACCATCTGTCAGTACCTATATCGATACAGTATACAAAACACTGTAGATGTTAGACGTTTTACTGACACAACATCAAAAACGAAAAGATAATGTGAAAAAAGGCATTCGTGTTTACTTACAGGCATAACAAATCATGCATTGATAAGGAAGCAGCAGCAATAGGATTGCTTTATGGTAGCCTAGCCTAATTGATACTGTTGCTTCCTGGTAGCCAAGTCAATAAATTTTAACGGCATACAAATATTACAGTCATATTCATAATACAGTACTGGAAACATTGACACATTTTTTTAAAAATCACTTACCTGACACACAGTTTCCCAATTATGAGGGGGAGGGAGGGACGGAGGGAGGAGGGCATACTGTAACGTAATTCTTCGAAAGTCATAAAAACAGTACAAAAACACATTAATTTTATAATATATATTTGTATATTAAATATATAAATATATTCACCTTATGCCTGTAAACAAGTCAAAACAAGTCTTGCACAGGATGTTCTACACATATATTCTTGTATATTTATTGAAAAAAATCTGCATATAAGTGGACCCAGGCAGTTCAAACCCATGTTATTCAAGGGTCAACTGTACCCAGCAATAAAAAGGAATGAAATACTGGGACAGGCAACCACATAGTTGAATTTCAAAAACATTATGCCGAGTGAAATGACTGCTCAGAATGTATTCGATTCCACTGATAAGAAATGCTAAGACAAATGTAACCTTTTTTTCTGGAAAAAAAAAAAAAAAAGGCCAATCAGTGGTTGTCTGAGGTAGAGGGATTAACTGCAAAAGGGGCACAAAGGAATCTTTGGGGTCACGAAAATGTTCTGTATCTTGACTGTAGTGGTGGTTACATGGGTTAAATATACCAAAATTTACACTTAAAAAATTACTTAATTTTGAAAAAAAATTACTTAATTTTGGCTGCATTGGGTCTTCATTGGTGCACATGGGCTTTTCTCTAGTTGGGGCGAGCAGGGGCTACTCTTCGTTGCGGTGCGCGGGCTTCTCATTGCGGTGGCTTCTCTTCTTGCGGAGCACGGGCTCTAGGCGCACGGGCTTCAGTAGTTGTGGCACATGGGCTCAGTAGTTGTGGCTTGCGGGCTCTAGAGCGTGGGCTCAGAAGTTGTGGTGCACGGGCTTAGCTGCTCTGTGGCATGTGGGATCTTCCCGGACCAGGGCTCAAACCCGTGTCTCCTGCATTGGCAGGCGGATTGTTTATTTATTTTTAAAAATAAATTTATTTATTTATTTATTTTTGGCTGTGTTGGGTGGGTCTTCGTTGCTGAGCGTGGGCTCTCTCTAGTTGTGGTGAACGGGGGCTACTCTTCATTGTGGTGCGCAGGCTTCTTTTTCATTTTCGTGGCCTCTCTTGTTGCAGAGCACAGGTTCTAGGCGCGCAGGCTTCAGTAGTTGTGGCTTGCGGGCTCTAGAGCTCAGGCTCAGTAGTTGTGGCGCACGGGCTTAGTTGCTCCGCGGCACGTGGGATCTTCCCGGGCCAGGGCTCAAACCCCTGTCCCCTGCATTGGCAGGTGGATTCCCAACCACTGAGCCACCAGAGAAACCATACACTTTTTTAAAAATTGAGGTATACCTGATTTACAATGTTGTGTTAGTTTCAGGTGTACAGCAAAGTGATTCAGATATATATATATACATATATGTATATGTATATATATATATATTATTTTTCAGATTCTTTTCCCTTATAGATTATTACAAGATATTGAGTAGAGGTCCCTGTGCTATATAGCAAGTCCTTGTTGGTTATCTATTTTATATATAGTAATGTGTATATGTTAATCTCAAACTTCTAATTTATCCCTGCCCCCACAAAGTTACACTTTAAATAGGTGCATCTTTTTTTTTTTTTTTTTGCGGTACACGGGCCTCTCACTGCTGTGGCCTCTCCCGTCGCGGAGCACAGGCTCCGGACACGCAGGCTCAGCTGCCATGGTTCAGGGGCCCAGCTGCTCCGCGGCATGTGGGATCCTCCCAGACCGGGGCATGAACCCGTGTCCCCTGCATGAGCAGGCGGACTCTCAACCACTGCGCCACCAGGGAAGCCCTAAATAGGTGCATCTTAGTGGATGTAAATTATACCTCAATAAAGTAGATTTTTTAAAGTAAATCGATATTCTGGTCCACCTTTAGAGATTAGGTTGACCTGGGGTGCCGCCTGGGCACTGGAATTCTGATAAGCTCCCCAAATGATTTCAAAGTGTCTGGGAGCAGTGGTCCTCCAGGTGTGCCCTGCAGATGTGCATCGGAAACACAGGGAGTTGATTAATGCAGATCCCTGGCTTCCACCCCTGGAGGTTCTGACGCTGTACATCTGGGGTGGGGATGGGATCCTCATTTTAACAATGTTAACAAGCTCCCCAGGTGATTCTCCAATGCTCTAGAGTTCTCTAGAACTTGAGAGCAATTGGCTTAGAATGTGCTGTGGGTTGGGCCCCACTCCCAGGGAAAACCAGGGGCTGAGAAGAAAGTTGAGCTGGGCCCTGCTGTGTGTCCTTGAGCTAGACTCCAAACCTCTCTGATCCTGCTTTATGGTGCATACTTCAGAACCCAGAGCTGTCCACTACCAGCAGTCCACATGTGGCTAGTGGTCTGCTTTGAGATGCGCTATAAGTGTAAAATACACACTGGATTTGCAAGACTTTGTATGAAGAAAAGAATGTAAAGCATCTCATTAGTAATTTATTCTATTGAATACATGCTGAAATGACAACATTCTGGATATATTGGGTTAAATAAAATATACTATTAAAATTAATTCTACCTGCTTCTTTTTGCTTTTTTTTTAACACCTAAATTCATTTAACCATGGAACCATTTCTTTTTATCAAAGAGGAATTTGTTTTCTGTGGAATTCTACTCAAAGGCAAGGGATAAATGTGTACTTTTAGTTCTAAAATTTTATGATTCTTTAATTCATAAATTTCTCAAGAAAGGTTTCAGAGAAATATTTTTTTATGGATGAGGGCTTCCTCATCCTTTTTCATAAACAAGTTACCCTCTTTCTGAAAACGTGCTTCCATGACAAGATTCAACAATGCGCCGCCTCTAAGACTGTCAGCCTCTGTTGACTGCTGGAGTCTGCACAGATTTTCAAAGTCCCCCACGATCTGTCCCTACCACGCTCATCCACAATTAGCAGGTATCACTCTCACACAAACCATCTATTCAAAAATCTGGTCTCCTGGGCCTCCCTGGTGGCACAGTGGTTGAGAGTCCGCCTGCCGATGCAGGGGACACGGGTTCGTGCCCCGGTCCGGGAAGATCCCACATGCCACCCAGCGGCTGGGCCCGTGAGCCATGGCCGCTGAGCCTGCGCGTCCGGAGCCTGTGCTCCGCAACGGGAGAGGCCACAACAGTGAGAGGCCCGCGTACCGCAAAAAAAATAAAATAAAAAAAAATCTGGTCTCCTTACTGTCATCTTGACTTTCATGTCTGTACTTTTGTCTTTTATTTTTAATTGACCTGGTATATCTTTCCCCAAAACTTCAAAGTTTGGTGCATGCCCCATCCTCCACAAATTTTCCCTGGCAGTTCTAGTCTATATTGATCTATCTCTTTACAAACTCCATTGTTCACACGTTAGAATCTGTGTGGAGCTTCTGCCCCAGATGCACAAACCCAGACCCACCCCTGTGAGATACTGACTTAGTGGCTCCGGTATGGAGCCCTGGTACCTGTATGTTCACAGAGCTCTGCTGACGATTCTTATAACACACAGGAGTGAAGAGTACCTCCCTGCCATAGAGCGTGCAGTGCTGTACCAATCAATTAAACGCGTGTTCAGGCTGACATAGAGTGCGCAGTGCTGTACCAATCAATTAAACGCGTGTTCAGGCTGCCATAGAGCGTGCAGTGCTGTACCAATCAATTAAACGCGTGTTCAGCGCTGACATAGAGTGCGCAGTGCTGTACCAATCAATTAAACATGTGTTCAGTGCTGCCTACGGGCCATTGCTTGGGGATACACAGAACACAGCAGCATCCTTGCACTCAGACAGCACAAAGTGTAGCTGCAGAGTTCCCTCAACTAAACGTGATGGGCACTATGAAGGAGGTATGAGTCCAGTGCTTTGGGAGCACAGAGAGTGGTGAACGGTTACCAGAGAGACCGTGGAGGAAGCTGACGTGGCCCCTGAAGAAGAGTTGGATATTGCAGTAACACATGTGGACCTAGAGATGATCACACTAAGTGAAGTAAGGCAGAAAGAGAAATACCATATGACATCACTTATATGTAGAATCTAAAATACCACACAAATGAACTGATCTACAAAACAGAAACAGACTCACAGACACAGAGAACAGACTTGTGGTTGCCAAGGGGCAGGGGGCTGGGGGAGCCAAGTATCAGGAGTTTGGGATTAGCAGATGCAAACTATTACGTATAGAATGGATAAACAACAAGGTCCTACTGTATAGCACAGGAAACTATATTCAATATCCTGTGATCAACCCTAATGGAAAAGAATATGAAAAAGAATGTATATACGTATAACTGAATCACTTTGCTGTAGAGCAGAAATGAACACAACATTGTAAATCAGCTATACTTCAAGAAAATAATTTTTTTAAAAAAAGAGTTGGATTTTACCAACTCTCAAATAATTGGGTTATTTTAGATGGAGCCATATATGGAATATACGCCTCCAGATGCTCTGGCACAGAGTATATGGAGGGAATGGGAGGGAGTCAGAATGCAAATGTTGGTGGAGGTCAGAATATGAAGGACTTCAAATACCATGCTAAGAATGCCACTGTTTTCCTCTGGACAATAGAAAATAATTTAAGGAAGAAGCATCCAACTTTGTTGTTGTTACTGTTTTCTAGCATTGATTCACATGATAGAAATCTCTATGAGTATGGTGCCCATTCACTTTTTTTTTTTTTTTTTTTTTGCGGTACGCGGGCCTCTCACTGTTGTGGCCTCTCCCGTTGCGGAGCACAGGCTCCGGACGCGCAGGCTCAGCGGCCATGGCTCACGGGCCCAGCCGCTCCGCGGCACGTGGAATCTTCCCGGACCGGGGCACGAACCCGTGTCCCCTGCATCGGCAGGCGGACTCTCAACCACTGCGCCACCTGGGAAGCCCCACCATTCACTTTTATTAATGTGTCACGACAACCCATTTTTTGTAAGAAACACTAAATGAGCAACTCTCTAAATGTATAAGAATACCATATTCTCATCTAGTTTTTCTTTAGCTGATAATTCATAATAGCCAAGTTTCAAGTTATAATTTTCCATGGTTCTTAAAGCTTATATTAACTACATCTAGTTTCAGTTACAATTACTGATAACTTCAAATCCACCAGAATGACGACAACCTGAAACCAATTTTATGTAGGTAGTGGCAAACAGGTGAAAATAATTATCCTGTCTTTCTGCTTTTTTTAATGAAACGCCTAGAAATCTTCAAAATACATCTGTGGCTTGCATTACATTTCCATTGTTCAGTGCTGCTTCAGACTGTAATGATACCCACTCCCCAAGGACTGGTACAAGGCTCAGGTCAGCTTAACGTTACACGTAAAAGAGATTGGTTTTAAACCACTGGGGGAAGTTTGATAAACTGCAGTAAAAATAAAAATAGTAATAGGTAGCGTTTAAACTGAGGCCAAGCACATGTACTTAGATACTGCTTCGTTGAATCCTATGAACCCACCTGGTGTCCCTGTGAAGGAGTGTATCTATTGCTGTGTAACAAATTACTCCAAAAATTCATGGCTTAAAAACAACAACAACAGTTATTAAGCGCACAGTTTCTGTGCGTCAGGAATTTGGGAGCGGCTTACCTGGGTAGTTCTGGCTCAGAGTCTCTCGTGAGGTTTCGGTCAAGATGAGGGCCGAAGCTGCAGTGAACTAAAGGTTAGAAGATCCGCTTTCTAGATGGCTCATTCCCATGGCTGTTGGCTGGAAGCCTCAGGTCCCCGCCAGGTGGACCTCTCTAGAGCGCTGCTTTTAAGTGTGAGGAAACGCAGAGAGAAGAGCCTGAGGCTGGAACTGGGGGAAGGGAGGGCTGTAAACTGGGCTTGGAGAGGAGGATGCTCTTCTCAAATGTAGCAAGTGTGGGAGACTGGTGGAGGTTGGTGGGGTACCTCCCCGCAGCATCCATTCCTCCCTGTGTTCCTTGCTGGAAGAACCCCAGAGCTGAAAAACGACCACCTTCCTCCCTGCCCTCGGCGGTGAATTAAGGACAGGAGCTCGCCGGAAAAGACAAGTCCTGATTGGTCAAAAGCTGAGCCAATCATGATGCTCCTACTCCCAGCAACAGACATGTGACCTGGTTCTGGCCAATACCAAATGAGAGGATGTCTCCTGGGGGCCGGTGGGAAAGATTTTATTGTATCTTAAAGAGAACTAGCAACAGGTGATCTTTTATTCTGCCTTTGGAAGCTGTTGTTGGCCCATGTGGTATCCATCTTGGACTGTGAAGGGATTCTGCCTCAGAGTTCGACCTGCTGAGGGCGGGGAAGGGAGATGCAGAGCCTGGGTCTTTGGTGTTATCACCGAGCCACTGTGTTAACCAACCTAGAACTGCCCTCGTTGGAATTCCTGCTACATAGGATAATACATGTCAGATTTTCATATCATTTTGAGTTGGGTTATCCATTTTTTGCAACCAAAAGCATCTAAACTGATAATTTGGAGGCTGATTTTCTCACCTGGGCATAGTCCTGGCTCAATTAACCATGAGATGGGGTGAGGAGCGGCAAGAAGGAATGTCTATTAAAAGGTTTTAAAATGTGAGATGAACATTAAGGGGAAGGGCCCCACCCGCAACCCAAGTAAGACTTGAAGACTGGAATTGTCACCATTGTGGACTTCTTAAGTTTGCAAGAAGACAAGAGATTTTTCAAATGCAACTCTCTGAGAAGTGAGGCGATTGTGCTTTTTTCCCCAAGATTTGGGATAGCGGAATGTCACCATTAACATCCAAATGGGTTACAGCTCAAAGTGACAGGTTATTGAGTCCAAAAGACTGGCCTGGGTTCACAGCCATCCTGGAACGGCTCAAACTAAAATTTTTACTTTTCTCTCCTACTTCGTTTCTTCATTTTGATGGATGCAAAACGTTGCAAGCCTCGTGTTCTATTTGTTAATGATCATATTATTCCCATTTCCTTTTACATTGTAAGTTTTGACCATATTGAAGCTGTTTCTTCTCTTAACACTAAAAAAAAGGCGGGGGGCGGGGGGGGGGAGGATTGCAAGACTGCCTTGAAACTCTAGGCTGTTCTAACTGGTAACAAAAATCTCAGCAACAAGAAGGAGAAAATATTCCCTCTTCTGCAGCTTATGGAAAGCAGAGACTTTTTGCCTCATGAAATTCTCCTTGTAAATGTATTTCGAATAAAGGAGTCTTATAAGAAACCCAGACTTCAAAAATTGATGTTTGCTGCATCCTTTGAAAGCCCTCATTAACCTGCTGTATTAGTTTGCTAGGGCTGCCTTAATAAACTACTACAGGCTAGGTGGCTTAAACTAAGAGAACTCATTGTTCTGGTAGTCCAAAGTCAAGGTGTTAGCAGAGTTGGCTTCTCCTGAGGCCTCTCTTTTTGGCTTGCAGATGGGTGACATCTTGCTGTGTCCTCAGATGACCTTTTCCCTGTGTGCACTCGCATCCCTGGTGTCTTTTCCTCTTCTTATGAGATCACTGGGCCTATTGGATTAGGGCTCCACCCTTATAACCTCATTAAGCTTAATTACCTCTTTAAAGAACTGTCTCCAATACAGTTACTTGGGGGTTTAGGACTTCAACGTATGAGTTTGGGGTGATACAATTTAGTTGCTAATACCTCCCAAATCTGGACTGGTTGTCTTAATAATAATCTGTTGCCCCTGGTAATAATATCTACATTGATACTCCCTTTTCCTGAAAAGTGCAAAGACCAGTTTTCATTGTCACTTCTCTCTTTCTCCACCCTCATGGAGCTAAAAAGAACACCCATAACTCTGCTAGGTCCTTTTATTTAAACAAATAGTGTTGTGTCATTTAAATTAATGTTTTACCTCCTATTGCTATATGGCTGTGACTGAAAACAGCAAGGTAAGAAAAATTGCTTTCACTTAGGAGATGCTATTTCACTTGTGTTTTATATATATTGGGAGGATAGATCTGGTGCTGTGACATTCTTGTGCATATTATTTGACTTAAGATTGGATTAATTTAAATTGGCTGAAAGGGACAGACCCATGCCAGAGAAAGACAGCTGGGTGCCCTCTGATGGAAAAGGTAAAGGAAGCTGACTCTATCAGACCCCACAACCGCAGAACTGAAACTGCAGAACTGACCCACCGCGGGAGCTGCTGCCTCCACCATCACAGAAAGGTGGGGAATCAAAAAGCTGTTACTACAGGCATGCAGATATTACACGTTCAGTTCCAGACCATTGTAATAAAGGGAATATCACACTAAAGCAAGTCACAGGAATTTCTTGGTTTCCCAGTGTATACAGAAGTTATGTTTACACTATACTGGAGTCTATTAAGTGTGCAATAGCATTATGTCTAAAAAAAAGGAAAAAACCTTAATTTAAAAATACATTATTGCTAAAAAGTGCTAACCATCATCTGAGCCTTCAGCCAGTTGTAGTAGCAACATCAAAGATCACCGATCACAGATCTCCATAACAAATATAATAACGAGAAAGTTTGAGATATTGTGAGAATTACCAAAATGTGACACAAGAGACACGAAGTGTGCAAATGCTGTTGGAAAATGACACCAATAGACTTGCTCAACACAGGGCTGTCAACCTTCAATTTGTGAAAAACGTAATATCTATGAAGTGCAATAAAACGAGTAGGCCTGTACTGGAATTGTCAGCTCCAGAACCACATCACATTTGCTGGATTCACAGAGATGAGAGCCTCTCAAAACGCACAAAGCCAGTCACTTGTGGTACCTCAGAAAAAAAAGAGCAGCCCGTCCGTGACTGTGCTTGCCAAAATTCATGGCGGAAGCATCATAAGCAGAACCTCCATTTCACTTTCACTTTCCAAACTCATGCAAGTATGTCACATTGACAGAAATATGGCTTCAAGGGGAGTGAGGAAGTGTAGTTTTAGCTGTGGTACTGGAAGGCACGTCAGAAGGGGGAAGGCTCCCATGGTGAGCAAACGGATCCACAACCCAAAACCCCTGGGACATTTTCTCTTCAGCTTCCTACATCCACGGGGAAATCCACTTCTGGCCTTTCCCCTGCGTAGGTAGGGCCTGCTTTGCAGAAGAAGGTCCAGATGACGTCTGGTTTCTTCGCACGTATTTTTCTACCAGCAACCAGGTGGAGATTTAAGATCTCAGTGAATATCACCCCCTGTCCTCGCCTGCAGGCAGAAACAATTGAGAGAGAGAAAGAGATGCAGGAGTAAGCAAGAGAGAGGATAACATGATGGCTTTATTACCTGAACGATAAGCAATAGCAGGGAACATGGCCGAGTCCTGTGACCCAATGGGTTTGCCATCACCTCCCCCTCCTTTCTGCTGCCCCCCAAACTGAACAGCTTAAAATTTAGCTGCGTGTGACAGATTCAAAATAACGATAGCTTAAATTACACAGAGATGTATTTCTCTCTCCTGCAACAGCCCAAGCTGGTGGGCAGCTCTGCTCTGTGAAGGTGCCAAGGAGCCTGGGCTCCTCCATCTTGTTGCACTTGTCCGCTTGGCCCAGGATGCCAACGCACTATGTCCCCACTCTAGCCAGAAGAAAGGGAAAACGAGAAAGGGAGGCCCTCTTACTTTAAGGGCATGACCTAAAAACTGCACCTCTGCTCACATCTCATCGGCCAGAATCTGGTCACATGGCCACACTTGCTGCAAGGGAAGCTGGGAAATGTAGTCCTTATTCCAAGCAATTAAGGGTCCAGCTAAAATTTCTTTAACTGAAATGAAAGAGGAGGCTCATAGGTCAGCTGTGGGGGCACCACTAGTTTCTCTTCCTTATAAACTTACCTCCGATAGGCTCTTTATCACCTGGCAGGAGGCAACAGACCAAAATATACAGATCCAGAAACAGAGAGGGACACAAAACAGGACCAAAAACAGAGCCACGCAAGCTTAGTTTCCTCTCCCAGACTCATCAGTCTCATAATAACAGGAAGGTGGGGACAAAAGCCGGGAGCCTTACTCTAACTCCACCTTTCTAACTGGTGTGCTGTTGGCTTTTCAGGTGAGACAAGTCTGTGTGGTATGGGACAGTCCCACCTATTACTGCAGGATCTTTACCCCAATAAATGTCAGTACTGTTTCACCCTCAGGCGTGTGATGACCAAAATGTAAGCAGATATTTCCAAAACCCCTGGAAGGGGCTGTGGATGCCTCTGACAGATGACAGGACATCCTTCCATGGAAATGCGAAACATGCGGGATAAGGCTTTCCCCACTCAAACTTAGCCCCTGGTGGGACAGGGAGTTCTTTTGGGTCTCAAGCTGCTTTTTTTACAATTCTGTCCAGAACTGCCCAGCATTGGCTATTTGTCATGTTATTAATAAAATGATGCTTTACTGCTCCCCTCCAACACACCATCACACACACACATACTCACACACACACGGAGCAGGAGAAATAAACGGTGCTACAAGGACTCAAGGAGCCAAGCAAACAGGATCTGACCTTGTGCCTCATTGTCCTGAGGATGGGAGGAAGGAAGCGAGGCTGGCTTGGGGTGAATGTGACTTACGTCTGTGTGACCTTGAACAATTTATTCAACCTCATCCATGTGTCTCTGTTTTCTCAGATGAAAAGAGGAAAACAATAATAAGGCTGTGAGAAGGCCCAAGTGACTTTATTTTTTTAAATTTTATTGGAGTATAGTTGATTTACAATGTGTTAGTTTCCCAAATGACTTTATTTCTTTTAATATTTATTTCTTTGTTTATTATTTATTTTTGGCTGCGTCGGGTCTTATTTGCGGCACACAGGATCTTTCCTTGCGACACACAGGGCTCTCTAGTTGTGGTACACAGGTTTAGTTGCCCCATGGCATGTGGGATCTTAGTTCCCCGACCAGGGATTGAACCCTAGTCCCCTGCATTGGAAGGCAGATTCTTAGCCACTGGACCATCAGGGAAGTCCCCGCAGATGACTTTAAAAGATTGTTGTGTATAATGTTTAAGATCACAGACTCCAGAATCTGGCAGCTGGATCTGCCCAGCCATCCACCAGCTGTGTAGCCTTGGGTAAGACACTTACCCTCTCTGTGCCTCTGTTTCCTCCTTTGTAATAGGAAAATGGCAGCACACCCCTCAGAGGGCTGTTGAAAGGATGAATGAACTAATATTTGTAAAGTGTTTAGAGCAGTGCCCCACTCAGAGTTGAGTTCTCTGTAAATGTTAGCAATTGTCATGCCACGATTATTTCCTCCAAGTGGGACTCGTGTATTTTTTAAATTAAACTCTCGACTTTATTCTAATTTCACCAATATTTCCACTAACATCCTTCTACTGTTTCAGGATGCACTCAAGATACCATATCACATGTCATTTTCATGACTCCTGAATCTCCTTTGTGACAGTTTCTTAGTCTTACCTTGTTTTTCACGGCTGTCATAGTTTTGAGGAATACTGGTCAGATATTTTGTAGCATGTCCCTCAATTTGGGTTTGTCTGAGTTTTTCTCAGACTGGAGTTATGGGTTTGTTGGGGCGGAGGTGGGGCAAGAAATACCATAGAGGTGAAGTACCCTTCTTATCACATCATATTAGGAGCTACATAGTACTCACATGACATCACTAGTGACGGTAGACTAAGCTATTTTTTTTTTGGTTTTTTTTTGTGGTACGCGGGCCTCTCACTGTTGTGGCCTCTCCCGTTGCGGAGCACAGGCTCCGGACGCGCAGGCTCAGCGGCCATGGCTCACGGGCACAGCCGCTCCGCGGCACGTGGGATCTTCCCGGACCGGGGCACGAACCCGTGTCCCCTGCATCGGCAGGCGGACTCTCAACCACTGCGCCACCAGGGAAGCCCTAGACTAAGCTATTTGACCCTAACGAAAGAGAAGTGACTTATTGGATATTCCATCTGCCATTTGCATCCTTTCTTCCTACTTAAGCAGTCAATCCCTTCCCCAAGTTAACTATGGACTTGATGATGGTTTGTTATGATTTCTACATAACTTAGCTATTTCTTGGAATATAAGCAAGGGTTTGTTTTAGACTGTAAAGGCAAGCTACGTACATGACTGTTCCTGGCCTTCTTCTGTTTTTTAAAAAACAATTTAAAAAAATTTAATTGTGATTTAAAAAAACCCTCATGATACAAAATTTACCACCTTAACCATTTTTAAGGTACAGTTCAGTAGTATTAAGTATCTTCCCATGGTTATGCAACAAACGGGCTCGTGTTCTTTTTGTGACACACGAAAAATTTACACAGTTATGTGGACACGTTTTATTTTCATCATTATGTTTTTATTTTCATCTGCATTCATGTAATTGGCATATAAGTATAAAATTTTGTGAATGTTACTGTTTAAAAACTGAGTTGAGGGCTTCCCTGGTGGCGCAGTGGTTGAGAGTCCGCCTGCCGATGCAGGGGACACGGGTTCGTGCCCCGGTCCGGGAAGGTCCCACATGCCGCGGAGCGGCTGGGCCCGTGAGCCATGGCTGCTGAGCCTGCGCGTCCGGAGCCTGTTGCTCCGCAACGGGAGAGGCCGCAACAGTGAGAGGCCCGCGTACCGCAAAAAAAAAAAAAAAAACACAAGCTTCAGGTGCTGTTACCCGGATAAAAGAGAGTGAGTACTGGTGGAGCAGAAACCACAGGGTCCTCATCCACAGATGGTTATTAATCATGTTGCAAATACTTGTTTATTACCCATCAGTGGTCCCCTGGCCTGGCTAGTTGGTCCAGCAGAGGCCTTCAGAAAAATCATAGAAGAGGCAGTATGGCTAATATTAATACAGACATAACCACGTCACTTGATAATGACTACTTTTAGAGACTTACGGGGGAGACTTTGCCCCAGGGTGAGGTAGAACCTGGACATGTCTGGGAGAGAAAAGCATGAACTTCTGAGTCAGATCTGAATTCAAATTCCAACACTCTCATTGTACTCACTCACTCACTCATTTTTTCATGCATTTGCTAAAGGAAATTCATTGGGCACTCATGATGTGCCAGGTACCGTTCTAGACCCTGAGAAAACCGTCATGAGCCAAACAAAATCCCTACCCTCCTGGATCTGACATTCTAGCTAGGGAGGTGGATGTGGGGGATAAGAGACAAATAATAAACAAGCGGACAAAGAAATAAGTCATTTCAGATAGCAGTAAATACTGAAAAGAAAAGAAAGCAGTGTGTCTTGCTAGCAAGAAGCTAGGGGCCTGATATGCAGTAGGTATTAGGGAAGGCCTTTGTGGAGAGTTGATATTTGATTTGAGACGGGAATAATGAGATGCAGTCAGCCATGAGATGATCTGTGAAAGTCTCCAAGAGGGAGTAGCAGTGCTAAGGCCCTGAGGTGACCCGCTCCAAGAACTGACAAAAGTCATTGTGAATAGCTCTGTGACATTAGGTGAATTACTTAGCCTCTGTGCACTGCTGGAAAATGAGGATGCTCATACCAACCCCTCAAGGTTACAATGAGGATTCAATCAGACAACAGCTGTAAGACGCAATAGCTAGGGCCTGTGCACAACAGGTGTTCAGTAAATATTAGCTATTATTTGGACAGTATTATTATTAACTTAAGAAGGAAAGAATGGGCCTGGACGGTAAAAAGGATGAGAGAAAGAAGCTTTTGTGTCTTATCCTTCCAGAATCCAAAATTCAGGATACAGTATGAGCAAGGCTCTGAGAAGGGGCTTCTGATCATGACTCCAGGACATCCTAGATACCAATATTAATAATAATTAGCATTATCGTAATAGCTACGGCCATTCATTGGGCACCTACGATATTCCAGACACTCTGCTGGGTACCTGATGTCCGTGGGCCCCTCTGCCCCTGGGGTAGGCACTATTATTAACACCCCCATTTTACAGAGGCTCGGAGCCAATAGTTACCAAGTCTGGAGCAAAGCCGGGAGGCCAGCATGAGGCCCAGACACCGCCTACCTGATGACCTTTGGCCGGTCGTTGCCTCTGATGTGGGGTTACAGGGGCAGGACACTTCTGCCCCACTCTCCATCTTCACCATTCTCCCGGCCTGCAGGGGCTGGGAGGAGGAGGCAGAGAGGAGAGCCCCTTCTCCAGGGACCCCGCCCCAGCCTGCTCCCCACCCACACTGCCACCAACCCAGTGCTAGAGAAGAGTGCACACCTGGCGGTGACTTCCCAGCCCACAGCTGGAGCCCGAGACCTGGGGAGGCGGAGGTTGGGCCGGGAATGGGCGGGGCCAGTGCGGGGGCGGGGCCAAGGCTGCGTACTTGACTGTGCGCTCTAGGGGACCCCACTCCCGACAGGGCGACTTCCCCTGAGCCACCGCAGGACGGAAAACGGTATGAGGTGTCCTCTGGGCGCCGCCGGCTCCGGCCACAGCCCCGCCTGGAGAAGGATGCTTCTAACAGGTGCGTGAGAGACAGGGGCTGCACCCACGGGTTGGAGACAAAGAGGGGATATCCCCGGGGAGAGCCTTTATTCAAATCAGAGACGCCCCCACTCTGAGCTCTGACTCTGGTCAGTTTAAAGCCCTTGCAGCACGGGTGCCCGACGCACAGGAGCTCTTGAAATCCCCAAGAGGCCGTGCAATTGATCCCTTCTACAAAGGAGGAAAGTGAGGCTCAAATAGGGGTGGGGTCATTCGCTCAAGAGCACGTGACTGACAAAGGCAAAATCAGAATTCAGGACCCCATCCCAGTCCCTTTCCACCAGAGCACCGTGCCTCACCCTAGCTGTTCACATCTAATAATAATTTTAAAATAATAAGAACAACAATAAAATAACAATCATAATATAAAGAGGTCATTGTGACTGAGTACTTCTACATGTCAGCCTGTTCTAAGTGGCTTTCTTATAGTAACATTTAATTCTTAACCCCATGAGGCAAGAGCTATCTGATCCCCATTTCATAGAGTGAAACTTAGACACAGAGAGGTTATGGGTCCTCCCCAGGCCACACAGACTGAAAGTAACAGAAGGAGGACTCGAACCCAGATGGTCTGGCCACCAAGACCACACTTTCCAGAGACCACACACATCTGCCTCTCAGAGAATAAATGAATTGCCTGTTTTTCCAGGTCTTAAAAAGTCCAGTTCTGTGTCATTTCAAAACCCCACCCACAGTTTAAGGCTTCACCTCCTCTCCAGCTCTGGCGTGGGTCAGACTGCAGCGGAGACATGGTGGCAAGCGGTGGGCCTCGTTCCTATTTCTCTCTGTGGGTCCTTTCTCCCCACACAGAGCTGAGGCCTGTGCCCACCCCACCCCCAAAGGCCATGCGCAGGGGAGAGGAAAGCAAGGAAGGGGCAGGAAAGTTTCAACTTGGCTGCTGTAGTTGTAAGGTGGGGACATGGCCTTCTGTGTGGCTGAGGCATGATGGTTAGATCTTTCTGGGTGGGGAATCCACCCAGCAGGTCGTCTCCCATGGGGCTCTTTGCCAGGACAGCCTCCAGCCGGCTCCCTTCAGAGGCATCCACACTGGCTCAAGGAAAACTCGTGAACATCTTTGTCATCCCACCAAACGCTGGAGGCGTGGGCCATTTCCACCCCGCCCACTCCCCCTCCATCCCTCACCTGGAGACTTTGAGGTCTAAGTTCCCACAGACTCCGGAGCACACATCTCCAGCTCTCCAAGAGGTTTCCTTGGGGCCTCCCTGACTTGGCAGGAGGTGGAGGAAAGCCCCCAGCCCCAGGGGGCACCCCCAGTTCATCCTCAGCTCTCCCCCAGGAAGCCTCACTCTGTGCCATCCCCTCCTCTCCATGAGCTCTCGGCCTCCCTTCCCAAGGCCTGGCGGTGGCAGGGCAGCTGGTGCAGGCAGAACTGGTGACGGGTAACCCCTGTTAGCTAGACCTGAGTTGGGAACGGGGAGCTCTTAGCATCTGTTAGTTTATTCTCAGCCTCTGGAACCTCTGGGGAGATTTTGAGACAACGGGAGGGTCAAGTGTGACATTGTGGTGTATTTATACTTATATTTATATTTATACATAGTGATTCAGGGAGTGTCCTGGGCTCAAACGGGGAAAAATTGAATAGAGACTTTTTCTCATTTGATGGAAGATTAGAGATGAAATAAAATAGCCACGCTCCTGGCAAGTAAGAGTTCTGGAGTTCCAGCTCTGAAATTCCATATATATATATTTTATAGGTATTATATATAAGGTATTATTATTGTATATATAGTATAGTATTTATAGGTATATATATGGTATTATTATAGTATATTTATATATATTTATATATTTTATAGGTATTATATATATATATTATTATAGTATATAAATCTATAAATATAAATCTTATATATAAGGTATATATGATATTTAGGTATTATATGTATTAAATATTATGTATATTATGTATATATATGTATGTATATATTATATGTATTAAATACCTAAGTTAGACTGTCCTGAGCCCTGAAAATTCATAATCTCATTGAATCTCAGGCACTCAGTTGGTCACCGTCAACCACCCTCCTTGATGAGTGGGAAAACTGAGGCTCAGGACCCTGAAGAAAGAGCAGCCGAGTCAGGGTTATGAACCCAGGTCCAGCGGCCTCGGAGTCTATGAATGAAACCATGATTTTACATCAGCTGGAGTAAGGATTGCTAAGATGTGGGGTTTTCTTCTTAAGATGCCTTGAGGACACTCCCTGAATCACCAGGCACCTGCAGCGGTGTCAGGGTCAGAACTTGATAACAGAACACGGACTGCGTGACCTGGGATCTTCCCCTTCCATCATGTATTCAACAAACACCCCTAATGCCTACTCAGGGCCCAGCCTGTGCTGGGGACACAGCAGCCCTGCCCTCCTGGGGCTCACAGTCCAGAGAGAAGACAGACCCGTCCCCAGACAGTGATGACCCAGAATGGGTGGGGCAGGAATGGGTTGGGGGAGGGAGACCCAGAGGAAAGGGCTCAGGTCTGAAGCTAGGAAGGTGGTGGTCAGGGGAGGACCTTTCAAAGCCGTCAAAATCGAAATAGGACCTCGGAAAGATATGACGTCAGCTATGCAAATTGCATCCCTGTGCTCTTTGTTTCATAAAACCGTAAGACAACAAATTTTTCTATCAAGATAGAAAAGCAAAACCTTGAGCAGCTTCTTGGGTATAACACTTTATTCCTGTCACTTTGACAAGAGCTTCCATTGCCCCATCAAGTCAATTAAGGTCCCTGCCCAAACACTGTATAATAGTATCTATTACCAAGCGCACCTGAGGGTCAGGGAAGATTTCAGAAGGCGGGATGCCTGAGCCAAAACTTGAATCACAGCTTGATAAAGAGTTGGTGCGGAACAGCATTCTAGGTAGGGAGAACAGCACAGGCAGGGGCCTGGAGGCTAGAGCAACTGCACGGCGTTCAGTCGGACTGATGCAGAGGATGAGGGAAGAGTGGAAAACGGAGCGCAGAGATGTAGCAAGAGTGACAGGTGAAGGAGTCTGCACTATGTCCTGAGGGCACTGGGGAGCCATGGAAGGTTTATGAGCAGGGGGAGTAGAAAGGTCACACCAGCTGCCGACTCAGAGAGAAAAATCAATGGAGGTGGGAGGTGGGCAGTGAGCCTGCCAGAAGACCCTGTGGTGAGATGACTCCTAACTCTCCACTGATGACCTTGGCTCTGAGACTCCTGCTTGCTGTGCCTCAGTTTCCCTGCCTGGAAAACAGTGCCAACTTCTGAGCTGTTGAGAGGGACCACACACACACACACACACACACACACACACACACACCCTCCCTCCCTGGGCACATCACGTTTGTACCTGATGATGCCGCCTGCCCTGGAAGATGTTCTCTCTGGCCACGGCTTCTCCTTCATTTACCCAGAAGAGAGCTGAGGTTTCACATTTGTTCTGTAAGTGGGTATTTCTGATCCTTAAAATGTAACAACTTATCATGTGTTTTTTATCTTAAAAGGCACATTTACGGTACTTGCAAGTGTGGAGGCAAGAATGACAATAATGATGAAAATTATAATGAATGTCCAGCATTGATCTGGCAGTCACTTTGTTAGTGCACTAGTCTAAGCACTTTCCAAGCACTAGAACATCGGCACTACTGACATTTTGGACCCGATGATGCCTTGTTGTGCGGGCCCGTCCTGTGCACTGCAGGATGTTTAGCAGTATCCGTGGCCTCTACCCACCAGATGCCAACAGCACACCCTCCCAAGTCGTGACAACCAAAAAGATTTCCAGACATTGTCAGTGTCCCCTGGCAGGGGGGTGGACTGGGGTGGGGGGGATCGTCCCCACTGAAAATCATTAGAGACATTATTATTCTCATTTTATAGATAAGGAAACTGAGGCTCAGAGAGGTTAACTAACTTTCCCAAAGTCACCAGAGCTAGTCAGTTCTGGGACGTGCGTGCCGGCAATCCAGTTCTGGAGCCCGCCATCTGGGGTGTGTGCATTTGTGTGTGCAAAACAATTAAGAGCCTAGTTTATACTCTCTTATTTCATTTATTCAGATTTTACTTAATTTTTGAATGGGTTATACATTCCCATGGTTCAAGTCGCAATGATATATAAGAAGGCCTTGAGTGAAGTCTCTGTCCTTCCCCACCCACCCAGTTCCCCATGTACCTTCCCTCGCCCCCACCTCCCACATACAGATAACCACTATATTTTTTTTTTTTTGCAGTACGCGGGCCTCTCACTGGTGTGGCCTCTCCCGTTGCGGAGCACAGGCTCCGGACGCGCAGGCTCAGTGGCCATGGCTCACGGGCCCAGCTGCTCCGCGGCATCTAGCATCTTCCCGGACCGGGGCACGAACCCACGTCCCCTGCATCGGCAGGCGGACTCTCAACCACTGCGCCACCAGGGAAGCCCAATACTTTTCTTATCGATACCTAGGAGCTCTATATATGGTAGTGAAATGGGCTCTTCATCTGTGGTATCAGTTGCAGATTATTTTTCGTAGTATGTCATTGTCCTTTTGACTTTGTGGGTTGTTTTTTTTGTTAACTTTGCAAAAGTTTCTTTTTATTATTATGTCAAAATTTTCAGCCTTTTATGACTGGAGTTCATGTTCTTACTGCAATAGTCATCATTCTAGTGAGAGGCAGAAGAATGGGGTGGGCAAGTGCATAGGGTCTGGAGCCAGACTCCAAGGGTTTGCCTCCATGCTCTATGCAATATGGAAAATTAGGGGAAATGAGAGAAACAGGGATGGGGGATACACTGGACAGTATCGTTTAGTGGCTACGAATTTCAGCTGCCTGGGCATGGATCACAACTCAAATGTTTATCACTTATGAAATTCTGAAAGAACATCTTAAATTCTCTGAACCTCCATTTCCTCATCTCTGATAGGGGTATAATAGCTGTATCAGTCAGAGGTGAGGCAAGACACAGATGGTCCACTCAAAAGGAGTAATGAGGAGAGTTTAATAGGGGGACTAGGCAGGGTATAGGTAAACTGACATGGGATTTTGCAGCACCCAGGGGCTAGCAACAGCAGGAAGCTATTACCTCCCCTGGGCTAGAAGCTGTAAAAGGAACAGCAGCCCCCAAACCCCAAAAGAGTGGTGTATGGACAGGGTCACCCAATAGGATCTCTAATAGAGGGACCTACTGAACCAGTGCTGACGCAGCAGGGAGGGAGCTGTGGGACCAGTTACCTCAAGGTCACTCCCTTCAGCCCTCCTGTCTTCCACCAATGCTCCCATTGGCAGAAGCCAACCAGAAACAAAAGGCGAGAGATCCCCAGAGATGCAGCTCAGGGAAGTCAGCCTTTTGCGGAGCAGAGCAGAGCAAGATGGAGGGCGAATCTGCGTGACATCCAGCATAATAAGTGCCTTGTGGGGCCGATGCAGGAATAAGTAAGATAATATATGTTCAGCATTTTAGACAGTGTCTGGCTTGCAGGAGGTTCTTAAGGAATGTTCCTTTTTACTTCTTTATTATTATTATTATTATCACCGTTGTCGTCATCAACTCTGATGGCCCTCATTCTCACCAGCACAGGAAGGGTTACTTGCTGGGACACCATCCTGCCTTTGATCCCATGGCTTCCTGCTCTCTCTTCTCCCTCCCACCCCCTCCAAGGCAGCCTGCTGGCATTCTTCACCTGCTCTGCCTCCTCGGAGCTGCCCTCTTCTGGGTCTCTGGACCCCTTGACTGAAGGAGCCGATGCCCACCTGCCAGTCCCCAGAAGCCTCGATGGGGTTCTGTCCACTTCTTGGTTCCGAGGGCATGAGGCCCAGCCAGAAGCCATGATCTTCTCCCCTGAGGGCCTCCCAGGGCCCGGCCACAGTGGCCGGGAGACGCTGGATACCCAAGGCAGCCTGGTCGTCAGAAATGTGACAACTCAAGATGCAGGCAGCTACACCGTGGTGCTGGAAAGCAGCAGGGGACGCAGGAGTGTGATGGCGCAGATACAGGTCCATGGTGAGCGGGGCCCCATGGCGGGAGGCACCCAGTTCTCAGTCAGCAGTGCCCATCGGGACCCATTCTGTCACCAATCCTCCCTAACAAACCACCCCAGAACTTAAAATAGCAACTGTATTTTCAGCTCAGGATTCTGCTGAACAGTTCTTTTGGTCTCAGCTAATTTTAGTCGGGCTCACTTACGTTTCTGCAGCCAGTTGGGGGAAGGGATTGCGTAGGCACTGGTCCAGGATGGCCTCCTTCCCATGTCTGGCAGTGGCCTGGCTGGCAGCTGGGGCAGTGGGGGTAATTGGGCCACGAGGCTTCTCATCCTCCAGCAGGAGAGCCTAGGCTTGTTCACTCAGCAAAGTATGAGAAACAAGAGGAGAAGCTTCAAGGCCTCCCGAGGCCCCGGCTCAGAACGCGCATGCCATCGCTTCTGCCATGTTTTTATTGGCCAAAGCGAGTCACATGACCGACTTTGCTCCAAAGGGAGGGAAATAGGCTCCGCCTCTTGGTGAGAAAAGTTGCAAAGTCTCCTGGCTATTTCTTTGTCATCTATCACACTTTCCAACAGATATTCATTAAATATTTGTTCATTATCACTTGGGGAAGGACAAGGGTCTCTGGTGGTAGCCTTCAGAACTCACCTCTGGTTTTTTTGTTTGTTTTTTGGGGGGTTTTTTGCGGGAGGCGGGCCTCTCATTGTTGCGGCCTCTCCCGTTGCGGAGCACAGGCTCCGGACGCGCAGGCTCAGCGGCCATGGCTCACGGGCCCAGCCGCTCCGCGGCATGTGGGATCCTCCCGGACCGGGGCACGAACCCGCGTCCCCTGCATCGGCAGGCGGACTCTCAACCACTGCGCCACCAGGGAAGCCCTCACCTCTGTTCTTATGAGCTATTCAGCTCTGGACTTGCACTTTCACACCTGAACCAGAAAAAACAAGCCCTGAGGTTAACCAGAGCCATTGTCCTTAGAAGGTAGTTTAAAGACGTATTAATCTACTAGGGCTGCCGCTCCAAAATACCACATGCTGGGAGGCTTAAAAAACAGAAATCAGAACACTCTATGACATAAATCACAGCAAGGTCCTTTTTGACCCACCTCCTAGAGAAATGGAAATAAAAACAAGAGTAAACAAATGGGACCTAATGAAACTTAAAAGTTTTTGCGCAGCAAAGGAAACCATAAAGAAGACCAAAAGACAACCCTCAGAATGGGAGAAAATATTTGCAAATGAAGCAACTGACAAAGGATTGATCTCCAAAATTTATAAGCAGCTCATGCAGCTTAATAACAAAAAAACAAACAACCCAATCCAAAAATGGGCAGAAGACCTACATAGACATTTCTCCAAAGAAGATATACAGACTGCCAACAAACACATGAAAGAATGCTCAACATCACTAATCATGAGAGAAATGCAAATCAAAACTACAATGAGATATCATCTCACACCAGTCAGAATGGCCATCATCAAAAAATCTAGAAACAATAAATGCTGGAGAGGGTGTGGAGAAAAGGGAACCCTCTTACACTGTTGGTGGGAATGTAAATTGATACAGCCACTGTGGAGAACAGTATGGAGGTTCCTTAAAAAGCTACAAATAGAACTACCATATGACCCAGCAATCCCACTACTGGGCATATACCCTGAGAAAACCATAATTCAAAAAGAGTCATGTACCAAAATGTTCATTGCAGCTCTATTTACAATAGCCCAGAGATGGAAACAACCTAAGTGTCCATCATCGGATGAATGGATAAAGAAGATGTGGCACATATATACAATGGAATATTACTCAGCCATAAAAAGAGACGAAATTGAGCTATTTGTAATGAGGTGGATAGACCTAGAGTCTGTCATACAGAGTGAAGTAAGTCAGAAAGAGAGAGACAAATACCGTATGCTAACACATATATATGGAATCTAAGAAAAAAAAAATGTCATGAAAAACCTAGGGGTGAAACAGGAATAAAGACACAGACTTACTAGAGAATGGACTTGAGGCTATGGGGAGGGGGAAGGGTAAACGGTGACAAAGCGATAAAGAGGCATGGACATATATACACTACCAAACGTAAGGTAGATAGCTAGTGGGAAGCAGCCGCATAGCACAGGGAGATCAGCTCGGTGCTTTGTGACCGCCTGGAGGGGTGGGATAGGGAGGGTGGGAGGGAGGGAGACGCAAGCGGGAAGAGATATGGGAACATATGTATATATATAACTGATTCATTTTGTTGTGAAGCTGAAACTAACATACCATTGTAAAGCAATTATACTCCAATAAAGATGCTAAAAAAAAAAAACAAAAAAAAAACAAAAAAAAACAGAAATCTATTTCTCACAGTTCTGGAGGCTGGAAGTCCAAGATCAAGGTGTGGGCAGGGGTGGTTTCTTCTGAGGCCTCTCTCCTTGGCTCGCAGATGGCTGCCTTCTCACTGTGTCCTCACGTGACCTTCCTTCTTTGTGTGCACCCCTGGTGTCTCCCTGTGTGTCCTAGTCTCTCTTCTTATAAGGACATCAGTCAGATTGTATTAGGGCCCACCCTCACCGCCCCATTAAAGGCCCTATCACCAAATACAGTCCCATTCTGAGGTACTGGGCGTTAGCACTTCATATGAATTTGGAGTGGTGCGGGCGGGGAGGGTAGGAGCACAGTTCAGTCCTATAATAGTTAGGGTTCAGATTCTGGTGTGCTAAGAAAGACCCAAAACAACAGTGTCTTGAATAAGATAGAAATTTATCTCTCTCACGTAGTTGTCTGGCATGAACAGTGTAGGGATGATGCGGTGGCTTCAGGGTGGCGGGACCCAGGCTCCTTCTAATTGTTCTGTCCTCACTAGGTTCTATCCTGCCTGGGGGACCCAAGAGAGCTCCCATCACGTTTGCATTCCAGCCAACGTAACAGCAGAGGAGAAGGGGAGGGAGGATGCCTTCCTCTTATGGCCCAACACAGAGGTTGCTCACATCCCATTGGCTGGGAACCGGTCACATGGTCATACTTAGCTATAAGAGAAGCTGAAAATGTAGGCTTTATCCTGGGCAACCATATACCTAGATAAAATGTAGGATTCTGTGACTAAAGGAAGAAGGGCAGAAAAGATGGAGGGAGATGCCAAAGGCGGGGATATCTGAGCTGGGACCTGAAGCCTGGGCGGGAGCGTGCCAGGGGAAGAGTTGGGGAAAGTGCTCGTGCAGAGAGACCAGCCGGCGTAAGCACGGGAAGCATGAGTGAGTGGCTCCAATTTACTGAGCCCTCCCTATGGACCAAACGCTGGGGGATTCCACAACAGCACGAGAAACAAGATGCTCTAAGCGCCACCCCCCTTGCACAAGTGGGGAGACTGAGGCTTGGAGAGGTGACATCCACAGCCTGTGGTCACGTCGAAGCAAAGGGCCAAGCTAGGATTCGCACCCCTCTCTGTGATCCAGGAGCTCATCTCCTTCCACGCTGCCTCTCTAGCCCTGCAACACCTCTCAGGTACAAGCAAAGGTGGAGAGAGGCGGCTAGGAACCGCGCTTCTGCACGGGGGTTTTTTTTTTACCTCCACCAGGACATGTAAGGGCTGCTGAGGTCCATCAGTCTACATATCTGTGGTTTGAAGGCCAGGTCTTCTAAAAGCCCACTTCCACACCTGTGCCTGTGCCGTTCTCTGCCTGGTGCTCGTGCAGGCTCTGAAACCGGAACCGCCTGCATTCAAATCCCTGCTCCTTCGCTTACTAGCCACGTGCCTTTGCAAAGTGACTTCCCATTTGTGTGTTTCAGCGTCCTCCTCTGTAAATGGAGTCACTGTAGACCCTCCCTCGTAGGAGTGCTGTGAACAACAAATGAGTTGTTCACGCCAAACGCCTAGAACAATGCCTGGCACAGAGTAAGCAAATGTTCGCCATGAGTTTTTCAGGGGACTTGACCTCTTTGAGCTTTCGTTTTCCCATTAAAAGGGGGATAACAATAAGACCTACCTCATAGCGTTGTTGTGAGGATTAAATGAGTAAATCCAGTGGCTTCTGAGCTTTTAAAATCATGACCCACAGTAAGAATTGCATTTCATATCATGACCCAGTATGTCCGTATATCCACACACCACCAGTCACTGAAAGACAAGTGTCATAACAATTATTGCTATGAGTAATGCATTCTGATATTTTCTATTATATTTCATTTCATGTTTTAAATGCTGGTTACACCCTACTAAATGACTTCACCCAAGCATGGGTCTCATTCGCAATATAACAAGCCAGTAAGATAACAAGCTATCGTCAACACGTGTTTAGAATGGTGCTTGGCTCGTAGTAAGAGCCCAGTCTAGGTGGCTGTTACATATTGATTCTTGTTTCCACACCTGGTGGGCTCTTTGTCCTCCTGCAAGGCTTAGCTCAGGCACCACCTCCTCCAGGAAGCCTTCTGTGAGCTCTCTGGTTGGACTGAAGTTTTTTTCCCTTTTCATGTTGCATGGAAGTTGGAAATCATCTCCGTGCGGTGGTTCCCAGCACTCATCACGACATCAGATTCAAATCCCAGCTATGCCTCTCTCTCTGACCATGAGGCCTGGCCCTAAGCACCCCCAGACCTCAGAGTCTTTCACCTGAGAAAAAAAGAAAAAAAAAAACACGAAAAGAGAACTATGGTGAGGATTATATATGTTCTCTGTAAGGAGCCCTCCCAGCAGCCAGTGGCTGAGGCCCCAAGCCTTGGAGGTCCCCTTGACCCCTCACTCTCTCCCACCCGCATCCAATCCATCGGCAAGTCCTATGGGCTCTGCCTGCAAAATGATCCAGAACCCAACAGCTCCTCCTAGCTCCTTGGCTTTTATCCTGGCCCAGCTTAGGGCAGGGGAGCTGGGGTATTTATATACCAGCCCGCGTCAGTCGCTGTGGAAGGCTGCCCCCCGGTGTGCCCACCCTCCAGCACTCTGGCCTGTGGCCTCCATGGTCAGAGCAGGCTCTGGCAGCTAGCAAAAGCCCTGAAGCAACAGATACAGTGTTGGCCGTTGAAAGGGCTGAGGGTGAGGGTGTCAACAGCTCTGCTACATCCAGCATCTGGGCACAGACCAGGCACTCCAAACACATTCGCTGGTGAATGAATGAGTGGATGAATGAATGAATGAATGCCTCTGTGGTGAACAGAAGAAGTGCTCAGCCTCTCTGAGTGGTCTCCACCCATGTGATCTTGCTCCCTGTTTGCACAGCCAACTCTGATGGGGTGCTGCCGCTGACATTCCCGGGGAATACACAAGGTATCCTCCGGAGCGAACTCAACTACTCAGTGATCCTGCAGTGGGTGGCTTCCATCGAACCTGAACCTGTGCTATGATGGACCTTCAATGGGCATCCTCGTGGGATCGGGGAGAGGCTGATTATCCAGAGGTTGTCCTTGGAGGATCTGGGCACCTACGTACGCTTGGCCGAGGATAGCCAGGGAATGTATGTCTCCCAGCCTGTGACTATCATGCTGCCACGTGAGTACCCCACCCTCACCCCGGACCCTGTACCCTTGCTGGTCAGTGGCCAGCTTTCCTGATTCCACTGAGCCACATTCTATGCTCAGCCCCCTCTGATACCCTTTATAGCCAAGATGGTATCTCATTCTTTCATCCTCCTGGCAGAGTTGGGGGTTACTAGCCCATTTTACAGATGAGAGGCTGCAGGCCAAAGACATGAACTCTCATGAAAGCTCAGGGCAGGATCTGGAGCCAGCTGCCTGGGTCCCGGCTCCAACCACCTGCTGGCTGTGTCAATCTGGGAAGCCTCTTCGCCTCTGAGTCTCAGCACATGCCGGAGAAAAAATTAAGGTGATGATATAATGAGTGGTTCCAAGCCTGGGCTTTGGAATTTGAATTTTGGCTCCACCACTTCCTGGCTGTGTGATTTTGGACCGGTGCCTTGACTTCTCTGTGCCTCAGTTTCCTCATCTATAAAATTGGGAAAATAATAGTGCCCACCCCAAAGTGTGGCTGTGAGCATTCGATGAGATAAGCCGGTGAACAGCTTAAAATAAGAGTGCCTAGCACTATGCAACACTAGTGAGTGATCAATAAACATGAACTAGTATCATTATCATGATTAGTATTATCCATATTATTATTAATTTTGTGCCTGTTACGGAGGCTCAGGAGGCAGTAACAAGAACAGTCAGTTAACTGGGATTAGAAAAGGGGTTTGGGAGCCCGTCAAAATGGGGTTCAATTCCTGTCCCAATTCAATTCCTGTCACAGCCTTCCTGGCTGGGTGACTTACGACAAGTGACGTCCCTTCTCTGAGCCTCAGTTTCCTCCTGTGTATAATCAGAGTGATCGTGTAGACCTCCGCCAGATTGCTATAAGGAACTGAAATGGTGTATGTGTGGGGCTAGCAGAACACCAGTTAGCATGTGCTCTAAGAATAGCAGCAGTTACCGTGCATATTATTTTTAGTATTTCTGTTCGTGGAGTGAGCTGGAAAGATACAGAGAAGCTGCCAGTGGAGAAGCAGGGAGGCATGTAGGCCGCGGGGATCACATGAGCAAAGGTCCGGAGCGTGGAAAGGGCAGGGATAATGGAAAGCCTGGCTTGGCTACGTTCCTGAGACCTGTCTCTCTCCCCAGCCAGGGTTCAGTGGGAGCTTCAGGATTTGGTTCTGAGGTGATTTCCTGGGAGAAAAAAAGGGTAAAAAATGTAAATCTTGGAGCACCTGTTGACCCTGACACATTCATTGAGAATGACAATACTTCCAAGACCCTGTTTGCTCACTCATCAGCTGTTCAGGAAATGTATATTGAGCACCTGTTGTGACTGGCCCATGCTAGGCAGTGCTGAGGGCATCTGGTGACAGAGACAGTCCTGGCCCTGCCCTCACAGGACTCCCAGTCTAGTAAGGGACAGACCTGTCCACAAACAGTAATGACCAGAGTGGGCAGGGCTGGGGTGGGGGAGCTCAGAGGGCTGTGAGACCCAAGGAGGTGCCTGACCCAGCAAGGGGATCAGGGAGGGCTTCCTGGAAGAGGGGACATCTGAGCTGATACTAGGATACATAGGAATTGTCCAGGCCAAGGGAGAGAAAATGGCATAAATGGCATTCCAGGGGCATAGACAAAGGCCTGGAAGTAGGAGAGAGAGGGGAGTGAGCTTAGAAAATTGAGTAGACTCCAACAGGGCTTGGTTATAAAGGTAGGGGGTGGAGAGAGATGAGACTGGCCAGGTGGCAGGGCCTTGAAGGCCAAGGCGAAGTCCTGGGGAGCCATGGCAAGGTTCTGAGCAGGGGAGGAATAGGGTCAAGTGTGAACTTTAAAAAGACCCCTCTGGCTTCTGTGTGGTGGGAAGATGGGTCGGGGAGGGACTGGGACAGGAGAGCGGGGATGAAGCTGGGGTGGAGACCCGGAGGACGGGGAGGAGGTGGAATGGTGGGAGTGGGGGGTATGCAGGGAGGGTGTCTCCTCCAGTCTCTCCCCTTCTTGGTTCCCAGAAGCCGTCGTGGATCCCACAGATCCCGTGCCCATCAAGCCGAACCCTACCCTCTCCCTGTCAGGAAGCTCTGCCTTTGCCCTCACTGCGGCCGCACCTGTGGTACTGGTCGGAAGCGCGGTCTTCACCATAATCTGGAAGCTAAGGTACCTGCCTTCCCTCCTTCCCATCCAGTCAGCCCCCACAAGGTGCAGAGCTCATTCCGCAGCAAGACTGAAGCCAAGCCAACTGCCTCTTCCCAAGGAGCTTAAAGCTCATTCGGAGACGATGCCATTGACCCCTGATGTGCCCATCCAACTCGTCAGTTCCCAAAGTGGCCCCAGGCGAGCAAAGAGACAGGAGAGGGTTCTGGAGGTGTGTCTTTGCCACAATGAGGGCAAAGGCAGAGCTTCTTCATCCCTTCGTTTTTGTCGAAGAGGAAACTAAGGCTGAGAGAGAACTGTGCCCCAGACCGCACAGTTGAAGAAGGATTCGAACCCAGAATACTGCCTCACTCAGTTCTAGCCCCTAACCGACGCTGCCTCTGTTCCGTCATTAACGATACAAGTCTTCGCAGCTGACATACTAAGGAAGAGAAATCTGAATGTTGAAATGGTTTGGAAAGGCCCTGTGGACCCGCTGGGAGAGACTGGGGCCAGGTCTCCTGTCCATGAGTGCCATGTGGAACCTTCTAGGGGTCGGGGAGGGCCAGGCTGCTGCTGAAGCAGCCACATCGTCTTCGTCCCTGTGGCTCTCATTTCCTGGGCCCTCAGTAAGTGCCAGGAGCCCTCAAGTCACGGCTCTCAGGATGGGTGCTGTTCTTGTCCTCATTTCCCACATGAGTAGAACTAAACCTCAGAGAAATCCATCAGCTTTCCCAAAGGACATGCCGCTGACAAAGAGCTGACCCTGAATCAAACCCAGGTCTGACTCCAAAGTCATGTGCTTAGAGGGGAAAGGCGAGAAATCGGGCTGGTGTGAAAAATCCTCACCCAGACCCCCTGCAAGCCCTCCCTCCATGAGCGGCAGGAGGGGTCGCTTCCTGTCCTCCCCGCCATCTTGGCCAATACCTATTATGGCAGACCAATGCTGACATCATCCAGAAGGAACCAGCCTTGTCCAATCAGCTGTGACCTTGGAGATGAGGTCATGAGGACAAGCATGGCTTGCCCCAGTGGAGAGGGGCAATCTTCAGAAAAGAGGGGTCTGGGCTGGGAGGCACCCTACACACACGTCTACGATACCCATCAAGGGCCAAGAGAGATCCCCGTGGTTTACAGTGAAGGCCATGGACTCTGAAGCCAGGTCCCTTCGGTTCATCCCAGCTCTGCCATATGCTCGCCTGTGGGACGACTTTGGGTGACTCTTTTAACTGCTCTGTGGCCCATCAGTAAAACAAGGATAACGGTAACATAATACCTGCCTCAAAGGGTAGGTGTGTGGATTACGTAAGATGGTGGGAGTAAAGAACTCTAAACAATGCCTGGCACGTGGGGAGCCTTCAATGAATGTCAGCCACATGTATTATTATTATTGTTTTTGTTATTATTAATATTTATCTCTCTCTCTTCACTGTAGGTGTGGCTGACAAAGAAGAAATGGCTGAACCACTTTGGGTTTTTTTTTTCAGTTTAAATAAATTGAATAAAAATTAAAAAAACAAATAAATGAATCTAGACAAAAGGAGCTATTCCAAGCAGATCTTAATCATGAATTTTTATGTGGTACTCAAAAATACTAACAGCTATTTTACAATGTCCAGTTTCAAAAGATAAATTTTGTGGAACACATGTGTATATTTCTGTTCAGTATATAATTAGTAGTGGAACTTCACAGTTATAGAATATGTATATCTTCAGCTTTTATCACTGCTCCCAAATTGTTTTCCAGTCAAATTCATTGTATTTTCATACAATGGGTTCCACAGTGAAATACTACATAGTAATGGAACAAATTTAGATAAATCACAAAAACATGAAATCTCGTAAACACAGCTACAGGAGAGGGCAGAAGTTATACTACCATTTTTAATAATACAAGCATTACCAGGAACTCACTAGCGGTCCAGTGGTTAGTACTCTGTGCTCTCACTGCTGAGGGCCCAGGTTGGATCCCTGGTTGGGGAACTAAGATCACACAAGCTGCATGGCATGGCCAAAAATAAAACAAAAAAAACCCCTACTCTTTGCTATTAGAAGACAGGATATGTGGGGTGGCAAAGAAAAAACAAAGGAGTACAAATGAGCATCTGAAGTGTGGGCACCTATCAGTCCAACAGGTGATACCAAGAAGGAGTGTGGGGAGGGGAGAATCCTGGGGCTGGGGACAAGATGAAGGCCCTGGGAGCTCCATTTGAGACCTCCTCCCTCCAGGTTTTCTGGTCATTTTTCTGTGGGATGTTCTCATCTTGTTGAGAGCCCCAGGGACTGCTTTTGTCTCCTCTGCCAACACTCCATCTCCCCATCTCACCAAATCCCTTGGAGCACATAAACAATCAGTCGAGGTTTCTTAAAACTCTTGTGCTGCAACCAAAAGAAACTCACTGAAGTAGCTCAAGAAAAAAACACAGGGAAGATTTAATATACGGGTCCAGGAAGAGTTCCAGGAATCCAAGGGTGTATCAGTCAGCACTTGCTGTGTAACAAACTACCTGCCAAAACGTAGTGGCTTGAAACAACAGCGATTTATTTAGCTACAATTCTATGGGTTATCAACGTGGGCTGGGCACAGCTGGGCAGCTCTTCTGGTCTCTGCTGGGCTCACTTATGCATCTACGGTTGGTTGGCAGGTTACCTAGGGGCTGTCCGGACTGGGACAGCCTCAGCTGTGGTAACTAGCCATGTAACTGACTCTTCCATGTCATCTCTCATTCTCTAGCAAGCAGACACAAGCATGCTCATGACAGAGGCAGGATTCCAAGGGTGAGGGCAGAAGATGCAATGCCTCTTAGGGCCAAGGTTAAGAACCGGCAAATTATCACTTCTGTCACATTCTATTGCCCAAAGCAAGTCACACGACCAGCTCAGATTCAATAGGTGGGGAAATGACCTCACTTTTTGATGGGAGGGGAAGAATCTGTGGCCGTTCTTGCAATCTACCACAAATGGCAGGACACCATGGTCAGAAAGCAGGAAAGCTACTGGAACCAGGATAGTTGCTTGCTGCCTCTCCCAGCCTCCCACCCCTCAGCCCTTGTAATCCTCTTCTCCAGGAACATGGAATTCACAGTTCTCTGTCTCGCTCCGTAGATGGGCCGTCGATGTTTCTCCATCCATGTGGAGAAAGGCACCATCCCATAGCTTGCAAATCCACAACACCCCTGTTCAAAGAAACTGCCCAACTTAGCCAGCATCCCTTTGCCTTATCTCTGACACCTCTGGAAAAGGTATCTGATTTCCTTACTTTGGGACAGTTGTCAACCTTGGTCCCAGCACTGTGGCTGCAGTGGGGAGCAGAGGTGTTTTGTACAATCAGAGGTCCAGGGGATCATCCCCATTTGTGAGGGCTCAGTGCTCAGTAAAAAGTGGGGAGGTTTTGCCTTGTAAGCTGGGCAGACACCCCAAAATATTCTTCTACATATGAAGCTTATTTTTGCTCCTTTTCAAAGAGAAAAAACCTTCCAAATGCAGAGAAGTGGGGGAAAGTGGTCTCAACCCCCAGAAATCCATGGTACATTTGTAAATGAGATCAAACACTTTCTTTCACTGGAGAATCCTGACAGGTGGCAGGCAGAGGGTACTCACTGACCCTACGCAAGTCACTTACCCACTCTGAGACTCACCTGCTTGAAACGAGTATGAATGAAACTCATGTGCAGATATGTCTAACATTTGAGGAACATTCAGTGCTCTGCGACACACTACCATGTCAACATAAAGGCACCTACAATATCATTACGATTAGCAATAATAGTAGCAGACCTGAGTTCAAATCTTGTCTGTTGAGGGCTGTCCACGTGCCAGCCACTACACTAGGTTCCTTATGTGATTCATATGTTGTATCATCCTCATTGCACCCACTGAGGAAAGGAGAACTACCCCCACTTTACAGACAAAGAAGGTGAGTCTCAGAGAGACTAAGTGACTTGCCCCAGGGTCATACCATGGTGGGGCTGGTCTCCAAGCCAGGCTCCCTGGCTCTGAAATCCCTGTTTCCAGTCATTCCACTGCCCCGTTGCTCCCTCCCTAGAGCTGGAGCCCCATTCCCATTCTCTCATGGGCCCCCTCACGTCCTATGTCAGGGAGGTGTCTTTGTGCTCATGTACATAAGATAAAAATGAGGCACAGAGAGGGCAAGTGACTTGCCCAAGGTCACACAGCCACATGTGATGCCAACTCAAGTCTGCCCAATTCCAAGGCTGTGCCTTAGACCAGCGCTGTCCAAGAGAACTCTCTATGGTGATGGAAGTGTCTATATCTGCAATGTCCACTACAATATTATTCAACAAAAGTGGCTATTGAGCCCTTGAAATGGAGATAGTGTAACTGAGGAACTGAATTTTTATTTTCTTTACTTTTAATCAATTTTAATTTTAATTTATATACCCACCTGTGGCTAGTGGCTATTATACCAGACAGTGCAACTCAAACTCCTAATTGTTAAAAAAAAATAACAAATCCCCCAGCATCTATATGTGTACATTACTGACTCTGTGGTAGTTCTGGGGTCCTTGCCCTGGTCTATCCAAGGGTCCAGATTTGCTCAGAAGCCCCTTATATGGAACCAGCTCCTTTCCCACCTGAGGCATCCTGCCCTACCACCTCCCTCCTCCCATTTCCCTCCACTGTAAAGGAGAGGTTAGTCATTTCCTGCCTGGGTGGTGACGGAGGGAGCTGGTTCCTGCGGCTTCTAGTCTATCTGGGTCTCAGAGATGACACTGTAGCCACCACTTGGCCACCAGCTAGAGTCCAGCTGCCCTCTGGTCAAGGCTGCAGCAATTCCCCTTGCCCTTTGGAATAGCTGAGAATCATTATGATGTCCCTCCCCCACTAAAAATAAACTGTGCACATTTTCTCAAAGAGATCTCCTGACCACCCCTGTTATAAATTCAGTCCCCTGGTTGAATTTGCCCATAGCACTGTTCTGCTTTCTAGTACTTAGCACGTTGTGTCATTAAATATTTATTGGTGTGATTATTTAACATTTATCTCATCTATTAGACTGTCAGCTCCGTGGTAGCCAGACCTGTATCTGTTACACAGTATGTGCTCAGTGAGTGTTTGTTGAATGAATGAATGAGGCTAAAACCACACCACTAGGAAAACTCAAAGGCTCAGAAATGAAAGCATCGATTTGAGTCCCAAACACTCCCCCACACTGGAGTTTAACAGGAATAACCTGACTCACACACCTCTCATTCTCTCTGTGTGTCAGAAAAACAGGGTCGGGCATCCTGAAGCCCCTTCCCTAACCCGACATGGAGGGTAAATGATCATCTGGCTGCAGCAGAATAGCCCAATCTCGTTGGCAACTATGGTAAAGATTACCCTCAGAGACCCACACTCTCCTCCCTCCATAATAACGGAATCCTCAATTTTAACTGGGCACACGATGTCCAAGGGGAAAGAAAAACTACATTGGCAGTAAACTGTGAGAAGTATTATGTGTGACGGGCAGAACATGTCCTTAAGGTGAGGGAGCATCCTTTCCTATTGGCAGGAATGGGAATGTGATGGCTGGAACCCAGCAGACATATTGGATCATGAGGCGACCATCTCATGTGGAGGAGGACAGGTGGCAAGTGAGGGGTGAGCTGAACCCAGCTTGTGCCAGCTCACGAGAGCTCACTGTGTACACCTCTTCCTAACTCCACAGTCAATGATGACACATTGGTAGACTGAAATCAATTGTGGTGGTGGTGTTTACACCGAGGAAATTGGAAAATACTACAAATTGGATTTTTTTTTTTCAGAGAGCTGATTTACCAACACGCCACTGAAAAATGGATGCCTGGAGATTCTGTGAAGCCATCCAGCCAGCCCTGTCTTAAATACCTCTGGAATTCCTATTACATGAAAGAAGAAACAAACGTCTATTTGCTGAAGCCACTCTTGTTTTAGCGCCATTGTTCCTTACAACCCAGTTGACTCCTAATGGATATATCTAACGCTGAAATTTAAGCCATAAAGTCAAAAATTTAAATGCCACTTGGAAAAACAAAGGTTGAATGGCCAGGAGGGAGCCTGTGACCACATACAGTCTTGAATGAATTGGGCCACAGTGAAAGCGTGAGTAACGAGGAAAATAATATGCCAACGTCCCACAGTGGGGGCAGGGGGGTAGGGATGCAGCTATCGGAAACATGAAAGAACTGAGAATCCCACAGCTGTTCTCATTATTCTGTGACTATGTAGACATCACATGTTTTGTATCCAGATAAAAGAAAAACTGGAACTTTCCTTCTCTGCGCAGGCATTCTCTCCCTCCCAGGCAGCCAGATCTGCCATGATGTGCTCACTGACCACAGGCAGAAGCAGAGAAGGAAGAATAGTCCTGACGTGGGGTAGAAGGAGAGGGCGGAGAGAAAGCTGAACTGTCTTCAGATTAGGGGAGACTCAGGGAGGAGAGGATGCTGATGAGACAAGATGATCTCCAAGATGTGTCCCAAACTCAAAGCGCATCCTCTCCACCTGACCCTCTCCCAGGTATTCCCCCATCTTAATGGAATATAAGCTTGGTAGGGACCCAAAATCACAGAGGCTTAAACAAGATAGAAGTTGGTTTCTCTCTTATATAACAGTCCCAGCGGAAGCAGTCCAGGAATGGTACAGAGGTTGTGCTTGGTGAGGTCATCTAGGGAGCCAGGCTTCTTTACCCTGTGGTCTTGCCATCCTTAGGGCGTTACACGGTCAAGATGGTGCACCACCAAGTCCCCATTCCAGCCAGCAGGGAGTGGCAATGATGGAGACAATCTCACTGCCTTCCTCTGAAGGCGTGACCCAGAAGTTTCTCACATCACGTCTGCTCACATTCCAGCAGTCAGAACTTGGCCATGTGACCCCACGAGGCCCTGCCTGGTTTATTACCTGCTCACATCTCTAGTCTCGCCTTGCTCCATGCTCCCCCTCTCCAGCTGCACTGACTTTAGTCAGGGTTGGCTAACTGCTGTAAAAAATAGCTCCAAAATGTCAGTGGTTTGACCCAGTAAAAGTGTATTACTCACTCATGTCGTAGGCCAGTGCAGGTCACTGGGGAGACTCCTCCCCATGCAGTCATTCAAGGACCCACGCTCCTTCTAGCCTGTGTCTTGGCCCTGCTCTGCGTCATGTGACCACAGTAATACGAGAGCTTCTGAGCTTCTGAGTTCCTAGAAATAAGAGGAAATGAGTTTAGGGAACAGCTAGCCAGTCTCCCTCACTCTTTGGTACTTAATGCAGTTCTCTCCTGCCCCAGGTCATTTGCACATGCTGTTTCCTCTGCCTGGAATACTTTACTCTCCTCTCGTTACCCAGTTAATTCCTAGTCATTTAAAAATCCCAACTCAGTCACCACCTGCCTGGATTTCACCCCCCACCCTAGCTGCACACACCCAGGAAACTTCTCCTCAATAGTCATCAAAAGTTGCCAATGTAGGGACTTCCCTGGTGGCCCAGTGATTAAGACTCTGCCCTTCCACTGCAGGGGGTGCAGGTTTGATCCCTGGTCAGGGAACTAAGATCCCGCATGCCATGTGGTGTGGCCAAAAAAAAAAAAAAAATTGCCAATTTATAAGTATTTGGGTGATATTTTGACAGTATGTCTCCCCAATCAAGATTGAGTCCCAAAGGGCAGGAACTGTATCTCCCTTTGCTCAACGTCTTATCCTCTGAACCCACAATAATGCCAGTCCATGATGGGCACTCACTAAACACTTGCTAAATGAATAAATGAATGAATAGAAGAAAGAAAGTTAAATACTTTTTGAGCCCCAAAAGTTCTGCGGCGTCGAGTAAAGCACTAACCTAGCTCTCTTCTGTCCTCATGGGGTGAGCCAAGGCCTCCAGGATCTAAGGCAAGGTGAATAAACAAAGCCAGATGCACAAGGGATTTCTAGCTGTAACCTCTGGCCGTAATTTCTCTCCCCAACTCTTACTTTTCACATCCATTTTGCCAGTGGTAACAAAAACATTTCCTCTCAACTACCATTTTTGATAGACTGGCAGTGGGTCCTCAATGATCGGTATTAAGAATTCTGGGAAACTACCCATTCTCCCCAGGAAAAAGTGCCTGTATAGATTTTTTTTTTTTTTTTTTTTTTTTTTTTGCGGTACGCGGGCCTCACTGTTGTGGCCTCTCCCATTGCGGAGCACAGGCTCCGGATGAGCAGGCTCAGCGGCCATGGCTCACGGGTCCAGCCGCTCCGCGGCATGTGGGATCTTCCCGGACCGGGGCACGAACCCGCGTCCCCTGCATCGGCAGGCGGACTCTCAACCACTGCGCCACCAGGGCAGCCCCTGTATAGATTACTGATTGCTGGCATGCTCCCCAGGAAGGAGTACCTGCATCAATTGTTGATGTGTGCTGAGAACTTGGACAAGAAGGTGGTGTCAGCACCCCCATATTTGCTTCCCCGGCTCATCAGCCAGGTGTCACGATCTCTCTACTCCCTGCTAGGGATCTAAAGAATTTTAGGCCTGCTCAAAGTATACTGTGCTTCAGAGGTACAGCAAGATTCCTAGGCTATTTTAACATTGAATGAATGCCTCGTTCATTCATTCAAAAAATATGTATTGAGCAACTTCTACGTGGCAGGCTCATGCTAGATGCCGGCAGCACTGCCAAGAACAAGACAGACTTGGTCTCTGCCTTCACGGTTTACAGATTTCATCTCCAAAATCCAGCCCATTCCTCGCCCACGTCCTCAGCCCTCCACACCCCTTCCCACCCACCCACAGCATAGTCAAAAGCAGTTTCCTCTTTCAAACATACTCAAAGGCTCTTCCTCAAGCTCTCTCAGGCTCACTCTATCTCTCTATCTCTATCTTCATATCGCTCTCTTATAAACACACACACACACACACACACACACACACACACACACACAAGCTAATGAGTAAGTTTTCTCTAAATTCCAGTATTTACAGAAAACATAATGGTATATACTAGAGCAGGAAAGAGGAATAAAGGACATATAACAATCAGAGATCAAACAATCACTAAAGTCATTCATTCATTCGTTCAACACGCCTTCCTCCAGCAACTGGTCTGTGTGGAGTCCTGTGCTGGGCAGTACTGGGGACCCAGAGGGGACCATCACAGCCACACCCCTGCCCTCCCAGGGTTCACAGTGCAGTGAGGGGAGACAGAATCATCCCCAGATAGTGACAACCCGGAGTAGTCAGGGCTGGGACATGGGAGCCCTGAGAAGGCTTCTGGTCCAGACTGGGGGTCCAAGAGGTCATTCTGTGGGAGGGGTCAGCTGTACTGGAGAAAACATTAAGATAATTAACAACAAGAACAGCCATATATGAAGGTGATATTTATCAGACATTGTACTAAAGGGCTTTAATGCATCATTTCCATTTATTTCCCCAAACTCTGGAAAGTAGATGCTATTATTAGCTCCATTTTACAGATGAGCAAGTCGAACTGTCACTGCCTAGCTGTGAGTTGCACAGCCCTGGGTTCTGCCTCCGTGGAACGTACAGCCCAGTGGGTGACAGATGTATCCCTAAAGTGACAACTCAGAGTGGGCAGGCCTGGGACAGCAGAGCTCAGTGGGCTCGGGGAGACTTGAGGAGGGATTGCCCAGGCTGGGGAGTGTGGGAAGGCTTCCTGGAAGAGGGGATGGCTCACCTGTGACCTGAAGTGGGAGCCATTAGCTAGTGAAGAACAGAGGGAAAGTGTTCTGGCCTGAAGGTGAGCAAACATTGTTTGTTTAGAAGGATTACAAGGGTTTCCGGCTGGCTGACGTTTAAAGGGGGAGAGGAAGAGACTTCCATCAGGGGCCAGGTCATGCAGGAACCAGGCTCTAGAACCTGGACTCTGCCTCACAGGGTGTGGCTCTGATGAGTCATCAGTGGGTAGAAGTAGGCTGGGAGGGGGCAGGCAGCTCTCATTTCCTTCCATGGGCAGTGAGAGAACTGCTGAACTGGAAGGGGAGAATGGAGGGGAACAACCACTGAGAGGCACCAGTACATCCCAAATGGATGTGAGGCTCGGGGGGCTGGTGGGAGGTGAGAGGGGGGACGTGCCTGCTCTGGTAGCTCTTGGGGGAGGACAGGAAGGTGGTTGTTATTTGGGGGTTTCTTTGCCGGCTTTTTCCTGCCTAGCCTCAGAGTATAGAAGATGGAAGTTCTGCCCTCTCCAACCCCACCACCCCATCCCCTGTCCCACACCGCAAAGAGGGCAGGACAACAGGGCTTGTCATCGCTGTTTTCCACGTGAGGAACATGAGATTCTTCTGTCACGAGGTCCTCGCCCTGCATAAAACTCGATGACTCTCTGCTGCCCATGGCAGTCGTTCCTAACCGGGGTGCACGGCGAGGTAATACAGGGTGGTCTCCCAAGCCCCGGGACGCCAGTAATAACAGCTACCATTTGTCGAGAGCAAAATAAATAACCTTTGTAGCCACAGAACTTATTTCTAAGTAACCTATTTAACCATCACCACAGGTTTTTATGATCCCCTATTTTCCAGATGAGAAAAAGGAGGCAAGAGAATCAATATAGGTTGCTTAGCATCACCAGCTATTAGTCGGTGAAGATGGAATTGGAACCAAGGGAGTCACACTCAGGAGCCCCAACCCCTACCCCACTGTCCCCAGCCTCCATCTCTGTCCCCCCCTCCCCCCCCACCGCTGCCTTTCTCCCCGCCCCATTCTGCCTCCTGCCCACCCTCCCTCCCTCCCTCCCTCCCTCTCTTTCCCTTCCCACCCTCCCAGCCAGCCTCCAGGTTCCTACATCAAATCCTTTGGGGCAAAACTTCACATCTGAAATTTTATTTTTTATTTTTGGCTGTATTGGGTCTTCGTTGCTGAGCGCGGGCTTTCTCTAGTTGCGGCGAGCGCGGTCTACTCTTCGTTGTGGTGCACGGGCTTCTCACCGCGGTGGCTTCTCTTGCAGAGCATGGGCTTCCGTAGTTGCGGCACGCAGGCCCTAGAGTGCAGGCTCAGTAGCTGTGTCGCCCGGGCTTAGCTGCTCCGCGGCACGTGGGATCCTCCCAGCCCAGGGATCGAACCCACGTCCCCTGCATTGGCAGGCAGATTCTTAACCACTGCGCCACCAGGGAAGTCCCCACATCTGAAATTTTAAAAGCTTCAGTTCACTACCGTGTGCATCCATGGGTAGGAAACACTGGCTGGCAAGAGTAGGGGATGACAATTTGTCAACATCCTCCAAAACCACAAGTGCACATGCCCTCTGACCCAGCAAATCAGCTTCTAGGAACCTATGGAACTGATACAGTCACACGCATGGGAAATGGCGTGGACACAGTTACTCCAGGCAGGATGTTTGCAAATGCAAAGAGTTGGAAACACCTGAAAGGCCCATCCACTGAGGACAGGTTCAAAGTTTATGGCGTGTTCATGCAATGGAACGCTGTACAGCTGTGAATGAATGAACAAATAAACCAATGAATGAATAAATGAATGAGGCAGCTTGCTATGTCCTTGTGTAGAAAGACATGAAAGCAGGTAAAAAGCTGGAGGAGGCAGAACAATGATACTATTTATTTTTTTTCTATGTGGGAGGGAAGACTAAAGAAATATATTCATATTTGCTTGATTATACAAGCTTCCAGGTGATTCTTTTGGGTGCGGAAATTAATCACAGTTTCAATTTCATTATTTGTGATTGGTCTGTTCATATTTTCTGCTTCTTCCTGGTTCGGTCTTGGAAGGTTATACCTTTCTAAGAATTTGTCCATTTCTTCCAGGTTGTCCATTTTATTGGCATAGGGTTGCTTGTAGTAGTCTCTTAGGATGCTTTGTGTTTCTGCAGTGTCTGTTGTAACTTCTTCTCTTTCATTTCTAATTTTAATGATTTGAGTCCTCTCCCTCTTTTTCTTGATGAGTCTGGCTAATGGTTTATCAATTTTGTTTATCTTCTCAAAGAACCAGCTTTTAGTTTTATTGATCTTTGCTATTGTTTTCTTTGTTTCTATTTCATTTATTTCTGCTCTGATCTTTATGATTTCTTTCCTTCCCTGGGTCTCTACCTTCAAATTACATTCAAATCCAACCACTTCGTCTCACCTCCCCTTCCACCACCCAGCAATGATCCTCCATCACCTCCCACCTGGACCATTGCAGTCACTTCCCCACTGGCTTCAACCTGCCACCCACTACAGCCTGTTCCCCACAGGGCAGCCAGAGGGATCCTGTTAAAACACAAGTCTGGGGACTTCCCTGGTGGCGCAGTGGTTAAGAATCTGCCTGCCAGTGCAGGGGACGCGGGTTCCAGCCCAGTCCGGGAAGATAAAACACAAGTGTGATCAAATCAGCTCAAAACCCTCCAAGGTCTTCCCACCTCCATAAAATATCAACATCTTACCATGGCCCACTAAGTCTCATAACATCTGACCTCTTCCTACCTCTCTGAACTGTTCCTCATACTTCCCATTACTCTTCCTACTCCAGCCACACCAGCCCCTTTGTCAAGTCAGCAAGCAGGTTTGTGCCTCAGGGCCTTTGCACTTGCTTCTTCCTGTGTCTGACATACTTTATCCCCAGGAAATCATGGAGCTGACTTCATTTAGGTTTCAACACCCCATCTCAGAGATGACTTTTCTATCAGTCAGCTTTCACTGGATTTTGCTGCAATAACAAACAACCCCTAAATCTTGATGATTTGCTCATCAATTTCTCACTCACGTTACACATTGACAGCAGGTCAGCTGTGTCTCTTCTTCACACATATTCTTTGTCCTGGGACCATGGCTGAAGGAGCAGCCCCATCTGGGACAGGTAGTTATGGGAACCAAAGAAGAAGAACAATGGATGAGCCAGGCCATAACTTTAAAACATCTGCTCAGAACTGGCTTGTGTTGTTCCCTCCAAATGCAAGTCAATTGGTGACACCTAGTTCACAGGCTTGTACCTGCTGAAAGAAACACTAAAGCTGTGAGGGTTTTTTGGTTTGTTTGTTTCTGCCTTGGGAAGGAGGGACATGCAGGGGAAGCTGGAGGGAGTAGAGTCAAAAGTGTTGGGCAGCCACAAAGGAGGAATATTGGAGAAATTCTTCCTTGTCTCCTTACCGTGTCTTATTTTCCTTCATAGCTTTTATCATCCCCTGGTATACAGAGTACCTGTCTACTTTTTTATTATCTTTCTCTTCCCAACTCCCATCCAGCATGGTACCTCCAGGAAGACAGGAACTTTGTCTCTTGCTCACTACTGTATCTTCACCACTTAGGACAGGGCCGAGCACATAGTAGGTGCTCAATAAATATGTATTCATTGAATGAGTACGAAGAGCAAAGGGCCATGGTGGCGGAGCCCAGGGAGCTGTGGGAACCAGAGGAGGGTGGTTTCAGTGAGACCCCAGACCACCCCTCAGGGCTCAGAGGTGGAAAGGAGCCAGCAGAGGGGCTGTCAGGGGAACCAGACACCTCCTTAACTCAACCCACCCATTCCAGCTGGCACCCATCTCCCTCCGTCACGTCCTCACCCAGCCTCACCCAGACCTGCAGCAAGACTTTTTATTTAATTCAGCAATTTTGACAGCCTGGGCCTTTTGGCCTTCCCAAGTATTTATTGACTCAAAGGGTTTTTCCCCAGGAATACCAGTCACCAAAGGCCCTCCCCCTCCTACTGACACTCACCACATCTTATCCCTGAGAACCTCCCTTTTCTTGTCCCCCTCTTTGAGTTCATCCCTAACCTTCACCGAATCCCTGACCCTCAGCCCCGCCCCCAATTTTGAGCTTCAGTAACGGAGGCTGTATCATCTGCATTGCGTGGGATTGTTCAGGACCAAGGCTCTAATGATTTGATTTCAGACAGAGGCCCCACTCCTGTCACCGAGAAGTCAGATGTCCAGTGGGGAAGAGGCAGAATATGGGGTGAGGTGGGCCCCAAATCTGAAGTCCAAACATTGGCAGGGGGGAAAGAGGGAAGCCTCTGGCCATCCAGCCCTGGGAGGAGGGGGAACCCCAGAGGTGACATCACGGTCCAGGGGAGAAGCATAGCAGCGGCCACAATTTCCCAATTTGGAAATAACTCAGAGGCCCAGAACAAGAGTGCCAGAAAATACAGAGATTTCCCAGAGACCAGCTCCCACATTTCCATTCAGAAATTCACCTACATACATGCAGAGTGAGAGACACCATGCATCAGAGCCACCCACCCACAGCTGTGTGCCAGGAGTGGGCTCTGGGGCCAAGTCAGAGAGGGCAGCAGGGAACAGAACCCTCCAAACTGGCCAAAGTCCAAAGGGGGAATTTTCTAGAAAGATATGGGGATGTCACAGAACAAGGGTCAGAGCTGCTAGTGGGCCAAGTGGGGATCATGACTGGGATGAACAGGGCTGGGGACCAGCAAGTCTCCCAAGCTCTGTATCAGCATAGGGCTCTCTGGGTCTCTCTGTCGCCTCTCGATTCTCTCCCGTCTCACTATCTGTCTTGTGTCTCTATCTTTGTGTCTTTTCTCTTTCTCTCTCCCCATCTCCCAGGGGCCATCTCTGAGTGTGTTTATCTCCATTCCTCTCTCATTCCTCTGTCTCTGTCTTGGTGTCTCTCATCTCTCTCTCTTCTATATGTTGCTCCCTAATCATCATCACCTCTAGACATGATGCTGGTCTGTGTATCGATCTGTTAATGGTCTGTTTCCCTCCGACAGAAGGTGGGCTTCGTGAAGGCAGGGATTTTTGTCTGTTTTATTTTCTGTTGCATCCCCTGTGCCTGGAATGCTGCCTGGTTCAATGTCTATGGAATGAAAAATGAATGAGCCGTCATTCTCACCAGCACTATTATTTGACGATAACTGTAAAGCAACAGTTGTTGTCATTGTGATAGCTGTTTATTGAGTACAAACGATATACCAGGAACTGGGCTAAGCAGTTGCTTAAGTCTTACAAACCCTCCCGTGAGGTGAGTGCTGTTATCCTGTCCATTTTTCAGATGAGAAAACTGAGGCCTCAGGAGGAGAAGCAACTTGCCCAACAAGAACCCAGGGGATTTAAGCTTTTGAGCTTAGGAACTCAGGATCTGTCCTGATTATAGACTCGAATCTCTGCTCTGTCCCTCGCCAATCTTGAACTTCAGAAAGTCGCTGAACCTCTCTGCGTGCCTCAGTTTCCTCGCCTGTCACATGGGGATCCTTATATCGAAGCTTCCTCGAATCAGAACCCACCTCCTAGTGATGTTGCCCTAGTGACAAGTGTCAGCGCAGGCGCGGAGGGAGGGGCAGTACCGGAGCCTCGGCGGGAGCCCCGGGAGCGGGCGGGGACCCGGGAGCCCAGTTCTACTTCTTCTCTACTTCTTCCCCGCCGCAAGTCTGAGGAGGGAAGGGGTAGAACTTCCCCCTTCCCTCCCCTAGGCTTCGGCGGCTGAGTGACGCCAGGATTCCTGGCCAGGACCTGCGGCGGCCGCGCGACTGGCAGGGCGAGCGGAGGAGGCGGCGGCGCGCCCAGCATGGCCCGAGCCGCTTCCTTAGCTTGGCCGCCGCTGCTGCTGCTGTCCCTGCTGTCGCTGTCCCGGGCGCCCTCGGGAGCCGGTGAGTGACCCCACGCGGTCGAGCGGCCCCTGCTCCCCCTCTCCCTCCCCACCCGCCTGGGCCCGGCCCCCTGGGCTCCCCAAGGCAGAGCGCACCGCCCTTCGCTTTGTGCTCCCCCCCGCCCCAGGGATGGAGAAACGCCGGGCCGGGGCGGACTCTCCTGACGGCTTCCCGGAAAGCCACCGGACCTTGGGAGATTTCTGAAGGGCAGGGCGGGCCAGCCTCCGGGGGAAAAAATAAGATGGAAGGCGACTCACGCACGCCCGGGCACCACACCTCTTGACCCAGCTCGCTACAAGCGGACCCTTCTCCCCAGCCCCCAATAACCCGCTGACAATGACAGAGGATGCTTGATGCGGGGGGAGGGAGCAGCGGCACATAACCCCGTTGCCGTTGGACCCCACATGTCTGACTCTAAGGACACGGCCGTTCCTTCATGCATGCATTCATCTCACACACGTTTATTATAGAGTTCCTACTATGGGCAGCCTTCCAAGTTACTGGGGAGACAGCACTGATGTCAGACGGCGGTGGGCTCAAAATAGCTTTCGGCGTTTAATACATGTGTGAGCTCAGGAAAGTGACCTAAGCTCTCTGTTTCCATAAAATGTGTGTTGGGGACGGGGCAGGGGGTGGAATTCTACCTACCTAGTAAAACCGTGTCTTGGGAGGATGCTGAGCTAGGTCAGATGCACTGGAGAAGAACAGTAATGATAACGATAATTCAGGTGAACAGTAAGAACACTGAATGCAGGCTTGGGGAAACCAGAGTCTGGCCATGTCCCCAAAGGTCTCAAGCCAGGCTCTGCCCCTCACTTGCTGGTTAGCTTAGGCAAGTAGCTTGAACCTGCAAGGCTCTTGTGCCCCCTCTGACCAATGGGGATGTAACTACTGGTGCTCCCAGTGTGGATCTCATGGGCCCTTGGAGAGGGTTGGAGGAGGCCTCACCTAAGGGAGCAGCCCAGTGCCTGGCACACAGTGGAGCTCGGGCCTGGCTATTACTCAGAGTACAAAGCCAGAGAAAGGCCATTTCATCCAGTTTCATCCTCATAGCGGTCTTGCCATCAAGAGAAGGAGAGGGAGACTCACTTGCCCAGAGCGGTCTTGCCTCATGGAGGGAGAAAAACCAAAGAAAAGAGGTGAGCCACATCAGGATGTCATTGCTAGAGCCAGGATTTTGGACCCAGGGCATGGAGGATGCAGACAGAGGCAGAGTGGAAGGCTTTCTGGAAGGGTGACATGTCATTCTCAGAGAGACAATTTGCTGAAAGCCTGGGTGTTTTCTTTTCACCCATGAAGCCTACGTCGGTAGCTCATAAACAAGGGGGTTCCCAGGAGACTCATCAGAGAAGGAGACTCACTTGCCCAGAGCTGCACAGCATGTCCACGGTGGACCTGGCATTCGAAGCCAGACTAGCATGCTCACCGCTCCACAATCCCCTCGTGTCCAGACCGTGCCCTCCCTCAACACAGCACGCCCCAAGCACCCCAGTCCACTACCTCCCAGCCTCCTCTTCCTCATAACAATAATTATAATATTCCCCTGTACAGGGTGCTTGGCATATCTAATCCCTTTACATAAATTTCCTCATTTAGTCCTCCCAACACCCTCTTAAGCTATAACCACCCCCATTTTACAGATGAGGAGACTGAGGCTCAGAGGAGTGAAACCAGCAGCACAGAGGCCACAGCTAGTGAGTAGCAGGACTGAGAGTCAAAGCACGTGACTCCTTCTCACCTTGTTCTTATCCTTATTATTATTAATAAGGACGCACAGCATTGTGTTTCTTGATATCGATAAAAGCCAACACATACTGAGGACCTACTGTGTGCAGGGGGCCCTGGGCAGAAAGATTTTCATCTGGAGCCTGGTGGATGAGAGATCAGGGGTCTTAATTGTAGATGGCCCAGGTTCAAATCCACCTCTGCCACTTGTGCTCTGTGTGACCTGGAGCACAAGACTCTGTGCCTTGCTTTCCCTCTAAAGTGGGGCTGACGGTAGTGCTTACCTCAAGGAGCTGTTTAAGGCCTGAATGCTGGGAGATGTGTAAAGTGCTCAGAACAGCCCCGATCTTTGTAAGCAACCCATGAATGTTAACTGTTCTTAGTCCCATTTTACAAACTAGGGAAAAGGATCAGAGAGATTAAGGAAACTGCCGGAAGCCTCACAGCAGAGATCTGAGGGGATCCAAAATGCTGGGGCTATGATCACCTCCCTTCTTGTGCTAGGATCCCCTACAAACATTTTCCCAACCTGAGTCCGCACAGAGTAAGAGCAGTAATACTTTATTTCATGTACTCTAAGACCTAGAGTTTCTTCCCCTTTCCACACCTCTAAATCCAGGACGCTCTAACCACTGAGGACGGTTCGTGCTGTAAATGACATCTTAAATTTGATGACTCGGGGTGATGAAAAAGTTCGTGGTGGTTACACAACATCGTGAATGTACTTCCTGCCACTGAACTGTACTTTAAAATGGTTTAAGTGGCAATTTTAATTTTTTAACCACAATATTGACCACAATTTTAAAAAGTGATAATGCTGAGATAGAGGAAATACGGTACTAACAGCCCGACTGAACGGGAGCGACCAGGTTGCAGACCCAGTCCAGCCGCCCTCACCCTCATCCCTGGATCCGGACTGACCCTCCCCACCTCCCTCCTCCTCCCCACACACACTCCCAACTAAGGGGCTCCAAGACCCAGGTGAGCGACCTCCCAGGCGCCTCTCCCCATCCAGGTCAGGGACACCCGGGTGTGACTCGCCCCGCGTTTCCGTTTCCCCGCAGGGACCGAGACAATCGGAGTGCTGGCCCCAGCCCAGGTGCGCGGCTTCCTGGGCGACACCACAGAGCTGCCGTGCAAACTGCAGCCGCTGGGGCACAACGTGACGGTGACGCAGGTGACCTGGACTCGGCAGAAGCTGGCGGAGGCCTCCCGCAGCGTGGCGGTCTTCCACCCCACCCAGGGCCCCAGCTTCCCGGAGCCCGGCCGGTTGGAATTCGTGGCCGCCAGGCCAGGCGAGGAGCTGCGAGACGCATCGCTGGCCGTGCGGGGGTTGCGCGCCGAAGATGAAGGCAATTACACCTGCCAGTTCGCCACGTTCCCCAACGGCGACAGGAGCGCCCGAACCTGGCTCCGGGTGCTCGGTGAGCCGGTTGGAGGGGGGCCGAAAGGGAGGGGTGTGGGGCGGGGTAGGGAGGTAAGCAAAGAGAGGGAAGGGCCCAGGAGGGAGGGAGAGTCCCTCCCAATTAGAGATTCCGTGGGGACAAAAGAAGGAGGTCGGGCAATGGTGGGGCAGGGATGCAGAAGGGGAGATTAGAGAGGGGAGGGCTGGAGGACCAAAAGAGAGTACTAGAGATGCTGGGAAGTAAGATCTTGGAGACTGAGGGCCGAGGGGATGGAGGGGATGGACGGGATGGAGGGGATGGGGTGCTGGGGAGCGGGAAGGGGGGGAGTGGCTGGTGCAAGAAAGGGGTGGGGACAGGAAGGGCCCTGGAAAGCGGAAAAGCCGCTACCAGCTTGGGAACCTCCTTTCCTCATCTGTAAAACAGGCTTAGTAACAACAGTGCCTTCAGAAAGCTGTCCTGAGGGTCCCGGGAGTTTATCCAGGTGAACTGCTTAGAGCAGAGGCCTCTGTGAGCTGGTGATAGGGGGTCAGTTATTGTTACTTCCTTTGGTGAGGAAGGGAGAGCTGAAATAGACAGACTGGGAGGAGGGGATTCTGATACCCAGTGGGGCGGGGTGGCGGGGCGGGGGGGGGCGGGGGGGGGGACATCCTTGGCCTTGTCATGGAACCATGTGTTCATTTTTTTTTTTTTTTTTTTTGCGGTACGCAGGCCTCTCACTGCCGTGGCCTCTCCCGCTGTGGAGCACGGGCTCCGGATGTGCAGGCTCTGTGGCCATGGCTCACGGGCCCAGCCGCTCCGCGGCATGTGGGGTCATGAACCCGTGTTCCCCGCATCGGCAGGCGCCACCAGGGAAGCCCCCCATGTGTTCATTTTTATGAGCACCAGGGAAAACATGACAGGCCCTCCTCTTGACAGCTGAGTACGAAGTCTCTGCGCCTCGTTTCCTCATCTGTGAAATGGAGATCCGCTATGAGGGTGAATAAGAGCTGACGTCTCTTTTCTGCTTATGTGCCAGGAACTGTCCCAGGCCTTGCATGAATGACTCAGGAAAGATTAAGTGCTTGGAACAGTGCCTGGCACACAGTACCCCACCAAAGGCAACTGTCGTCATTTCAGAAAACTTGGGACTTCAGGTCTTATGATTTAGGATGAGGGTAAAACAGAACCAATGAGTCAAAGAGAAATCTTCAGTAACAAGAACACAGGTACTGAGGCGAAAGGAACCAAGTGAAACCCCAGGTCTTGGAATCACCAGGATGATTAAGAAATGGTCAAGGTAGGGGCTTCCCTGGTGGCGCAGTGGTTGAGAGTCCGCCTGCCGATACAGGGGACACGGGTTCGTGCCCCGGTCCGGGAAGATCCCACGTGCCGCGGAGCGGCTGGGCCCGTGAGCCATGGCCGCTGAGCCTGCGTGTCCGGAGCCTGTGCTCCGCAACGGGAGAGGCCACAGCATTGAGAGGCCCACGTACCACAAAAAAAAAAAAAAAAAAAGAAATGGTCAAGGTAGTTTTGGAGTCAGACAGACCTTGTGGGGAGGTCCAGCTCTGTCGCTGACACCTGTGTAACCTTGAGCCAGTCACTTTCCCTCTGAACCTCCAGGGCATGGCTCATCCCTCCCTCTCCTCCATGAAGCCCTCCGTAACCCCGCCCCCCAGATTCAGGCACCCCTTCTGGGCTCCCCCATCCCAGCCTTGCCCACTCTGAGTCCTCACTGCCTCGGGATGCCTGTCTTCACCTTGGAAAGTCCACCCCACGAAGGCAGGGGTGGGGTTGTCTCGGTCGTTGCTGGGTCCTCAACACTGCCCATCACAGAGCCAGGCAATGTGTCCAATTACCAATAATAATAACATATATTGAGCACTTACTACACGCCAAGTACCATTTTAAGAGCTTTACCTGCAAATTCTCATCACCAGCGATCCTCTCATTACACCCAGTTGACACACAAGGAAACTGAGGCATGGACTTGCCCAAGGCCACCCTACTGCCCAGGGGCAGAGCTGGGATTTGAACCTGGCCGCATCCTGTCCCCTCAATGAGCCGCCCTCCTCTGCTGCTGAGATGTTTGTTGAATGACTGCAGGTGAGGAGTGACCCGTCCCTTTTGCTTCTTCCCCCCAGCCCAGCCTCAGAACAAGGCTGAGACCCGGGAGGTCCCGCGCAGCCAGCTCAGCCTGGAGCCTGTGCCCGTGGCCCACTGCATCTCCACGGGGGGTCGCCCACCCGCCCGCATCTCCTGGTCCCCGCCCCTCGACAAGATGGCCAATACAAGCCAGGTGCCAGGGCCCCTGCCCGGCACTGTCACCGTCATCAGTCTCTTAACCTTAATACCTTCCAGCCATGTGGATGGCAAGAATGTCACTTGCAGAGTGGAGCACGAGAGCTTCAAGGAGCGGGTGGTACTGCCCATGACCCTCAGCGTGCCCTGTGAGTGGACCCAAGTGTGAGCAATGACAGGAGGGTCTGCGGGCTGTCTCTACCCTCCCCCACCGTTGTCTACACTGACCCCCCACCCCACCCAGGCCACTTCCAACCTCACCCCCATCATCCTCCCTGGCTTCCCTGATTACTGCCTCCCCCCGTCCGCACATCGCCTACACCGGCCCCCCTGGGCCGTACACGGCACTGTCCTTCATTGTCTACACCAGCTGCTTCTTTCTTTTCCCTTGGCTGCACCACGGGGCATGCGGGATCTTAGTTCCCCAACCAGGGATTGAACCCATGCCCCCTACAGTGGAAGCACAGAGTCTTAACCACTGGGCTGCCAGGAAAGGCTTATACCAGCTTCTTAGGCCACAGTCCACACTGCTCCCCGATTGTCTACCCTGGCCACTGCCTACACGGACGCCCCATGTGGGCTCCTCCGAGGCCAGTCTACACACAGTGCCTACACCTGCTGCCCTGGGCAACTTGCCACACTGACCTTGTGCACACTGCTACACCAATTCCCCACCATCTACACCAACTCCCTTGTCCGTTTCTACCCTGCCTTACCAACCATCTACACTGGCTCCTCTGGGCCCCAGACAGCGCTGCCCTCACTGTCTACACCAGTCATGTAGGCCACCAGCTGTGGGGAGTTGGCACTGTTCCCTGTGTTGTCTAGAGAGGTGCCCGTGACCACTGCTGCACTGGAAGCCTGCGTTTTCTACACGGGTTCTCCCAGGCACTCTCTCACACCGACCCACAACATTGTCTACAATGGATCCCCTGGAGAGAGGTCTACACTGGCTCCAGTGTAGTCTATACTTCTCTCTAGCCCACTGTTGTCTACACTGGCTCGTCTATGGGCTGTGTCCTCCCATCACTGTCTATACCGAATACTCCCTCCCCAGTAGGTGCTGTACTGATTCCCTCAGCACCCCCCCCACCTCACACACACACAAACACCCTATCTCATTGGCCTTCCCTCGGGGGACTTTGAAAATCTCCCCTGTCGATCACATTTGAGTTGGATAAGCAGCAGGCTGAAACAGGGTCCTCCAGGATTCTTTCCTGCAGGACTTATCAGAGCCTTGAATATACTCCTGTGTATTATGAGCGCCAAGGAGGCCTCTTCTCACAGGACAGCCCAGGCATACCAGGATCTGGCTTTACCCAGGAAAACCAGTAGAGAGAAGCAGGTCCTGAGAAGCCCTCTCTGTGCCCCACCTCCTGGCACCCTGCTGAGGACTCCCAGACTTCTGTTCTCGGAGCCGGGGGGTAGAACCCATCTCCCCAGACCCCTCGGAGGCCTCTCCACCTTGAGCTGTTCCCCAAAACCCACCAAGGCCCTTTTCCTGTTGTGACATGAATCCCAACTATCTTTAGGCCCCTCCGAAGGCTCTCTGTCTCTGAGCCTGTGTATCTGTTTCCCCCAGACCCCCCCGAGGTCTCCATATCCGGCTATGATGGCAACTGGTACATCGGCCGTAGTGAGGCCTCCCTGCACTGTGACGTCCGCAGCAAACCAGAGCCCACAGGCTACGACTGGAACACGTGAGTTCCTGGGTCAGAGGGAGGAGGGGCTGGGAACCCAGCTCCCTGGGTCCTGAGAGATGAGGGGGTTGGGGACCTCGACTCCTGGGTCTGAGGGAGGAAGGTGTAGGCAGGAAAGTAAAAAGAGAACAAGCAGTTAACTGGAGGCCCCCAGGAAAATGTCTGGCTTGCATGTGCAGAGTTTATGAGGTGCTTTAGTCCAGGTGTGCTGACACACCTGCTCTTCACGGCATGCCTGCTGTACTTAGCTTGAAGCCACGTGATCCCCACACTCCAGGCACAGTCTGCACTACGGCCAGGCCTGGATTAAAGATTAGCTCGGCCGCAGGAGCTGCCATCATCTGCCCGGGCACACAGCCGTGGGGCACAGAGGTGAGCCTCCCATCGGCGTCTCACTCCCAACCTCTGGGCTGTGCCACCTCCCCAGCCGTCACGTGTTACCTGCCCAGTCACCGCTCACAGAGCAAATACTGTCCGCCCCCACCCCGTTCTCTTGACTGACGGGCAGAGCAATGAGAAAATTTCCTCAAATTCATACCGAGGCCGGGGTTACAAGTGGGGGAAGATAAAGGCAAAGGGGTAAACTGTTTTATGTAATTTTTTAAACTTATTTATTTGCTTGCTCCAGGTCGTAGTTGCGGTACACGGGCTCCTTAGTTGCGGCATGCGAACTCTTAGTTGCGGCATGTGGGATCCAGTTCCCCAACCACAGATCGAAACCCCCTGCACTGGGAGTGCAGAGTCTTATCCAATGCATCACCAAGGAAGTCCCATGTTTTATGTAATTTTTATTGGGCCTTTTTTTCTTATTTCAAAAATAACTTAGCATTGTAGAAACTTTAGACAATACGGTTATGAGTAAAACGGAGAAAATAGCACCTGTAGTCATGTACCCAGTCACCTCCAGAACACCTCCACTGTTACCCTTTGTTATATATCCTTCCCGTCTTTTTTTCCAATATTTCTAAACAAAAACTGTGCTGTATGTACAATTTAAAAATTTTTCCTCGGGTTTCCCTGGTGGCGCAGTGGTTGAGAGTCCGCCTGCCGAAGCAGGGGACACGGGTTCGTGCCCCGGTCCGGGAAGATCCCACATGCTGCGGAGCGGCTGGGCCCGTGAGCCATGGCCGCTGAGCCTGCGCGTCTGGAGCCTGTGCTCCGCAACGGGAGAGGCCACAACAGTGAGAGGGCCACGTACCGCAAAAAAAAAAAAAAAAAAAAAAATTTTCCTCTATCTCATGAACACCTCTCCATGTCAAGACACATAGATCTATTTTCCCCCAACACTTTATGAGGAAATTTTTCACACATACAGAAAAGTTGTAAGAATTTTCCAGTGAACACTCAAAACCCCACCACGTGGACTCTCCCTCTGATATTTTCATGTACTTCTTTATCACATTCCTGCCCATCAGTCCATTTCTGTCTCCATCTAGCCAACAGTCCTTATCTTCTATGCATTTCAAAATACCCACAGCCCCCTTCTTCACGGTGCTGAGATTCCATCATAGACGAGCCCTTCAATGATTTAACCCATCCCAAATGGGGACACGGAGGTGCTCTCCTGTTTTCGACTATGCAAACGCCATGGTGGTGAGCATGCCCGTCTGTCCATCTCTGTGGGCAGCCACAGTCGTGTCTCAACGGTTGGCCAGAGGAACTGCCGGGCGAAGGCTTTCAATTGGTATTGATGGCTGGCCCTTAACCTTCCTGCCCCAAAGCGCCATGATTCAGGCTCACGAGCCACACAGCCGGGTTTCCGTGCCAGCTCTGCAGCCCAAACCCATGCCTGCGTCTCCTCCATCCATTCAACCAGTGTTTCTTGACTGCTCACTGTGTGCCAGATGCTGCTGACCCACAAACCTTGGTAAATAAAATAGACCAAATTCCCTCCCCTCTCAGAGCTCCCATTCCGATGGGGGAGAGAAACAATTCAACAAGGTAACATGGGAATTCCCTGGTGGTCTAGTGGTTTGGATTCTGCGCTTTCACTGCGGGGGCCCAGGGTTCAATCCCTGGTCGGGGGACTAAGATCCCGCAAGCCTCAGGGCGTGGCCAAACTAAAATATATTTTTTTAATTTTAAAAAGTAAACAAGATAACGTTGTCAAGAACAGAGTGTGTCAGGTGGTGATAAATGCCATGGAAAAGATAAAGCAGAGGAGGAGGGTGAGAAGGGGGTCACTGCAGTTGAAAGAGGGTGGCCAAGGAAGGCGTTACAAAGGTGACGTCTGAACAGAGGCCTGAAGGAGGTGAGGGTGGGCGGTATGGGTACCGATGGGAAGGGCATTCCAGGCATAGGGAACAGCATATGTGAAGACCCTGAGGTGGGAACATAACTGGAGTGTTCGAGGATCAACAAATAGGCTACCATGTATACAGAGGCGAGAGCAAAGGGGTCAGTGGCATCAGGGCGCCAGCTTGTGTGGGACCTGTGCCCGTGCTAAGAAATTTTCCTTTACTGGAGGGCTCTGGACAGAGGAGGGACTTGGGCTGACTTAGTTCTTTTTTTACATATATAATTTTTTTTATTTTATTTATTTTTGGCTGCATTGGGTCTCCGTTGGTGCGCGCGGGCTTTCTCTAGTTGCGGCGAGCGGGGGCTGCTCTTAGTTGCGGTGCTCGGGCTTCTTTGAACCCGTGTCCCTTGCACTGGCAGGCAGATTCTTAACCACTGCGCCACCAGGGAAGTCCCCGAGCTGACTTAGTTCTAACAAGGTCTCTCAGATGCTGAGTGGGGGACAGAGCGGGTGGGAGTGGGGGTGGAAATAGGGAGCCCAGTGAGAAGGTTCCCCCAGGAGTAGGGGGAACAGACCAGGGTGGTGGCCGTGGTCCTTTGCTCTCGCCTCTATATCCACAGTGGTCTCCTTGTAGATCCTCAAACACTACAGTTATGCTCTCACCTCAGGGTCTTCACATATGCTGTTCCCTATGCCTGGAATGCTCTTCCCATCGGTACCCACACGGCTCACCCTCACCTCATTCGGGCCTCTGCTCAGGCCCTGAGGAGTCGTCAGACTCAGGCTAGATTCTGAAGGTGGGGCAGACAGGATCTGCCAATTGGCTGGATGGGAGTGTGAGAGGCAGAGCTGGGAGAACTCCAGGCTTGCTCTCAACTTGTACTGTAGATGGCGTGAGGGTTTCTGTATTCCCAGCATACAGTGAGTGCCCCATCACCTGTTATTCTAGGCCTCCAACTGAGGCCACTTCCTCACCCATCTGTCTCTCCTAGGATCATGGGACCCCTGCCACCCTCTGTTGTGGCCCAGGGCGCCCAGCTCCTGATCCATACCGTGGACGAGTCCATCAACACGACTTTCATCTGCCTTGTCACCAACGCCCTAGGGACTGGCCAGGCAGAAGTGACCGTCCTGGTCACAGGTAAGAAGCCCCCTGGGTGGGGAGAACAGAAAGATCAAAAGAGGAAATCGCGGTAGGATTCCCTCTGAAGGAGGAGTTTAGAGGTGGTCCCTGGTTAAACGAGTCCCTCAGCCACAAGAATGCTCTCTAGCTCCCATCCTTCCCCTAAGCCCCCTCACGGAAGGTTCAACAGGATCAGCTTTACCCTCTGTTAACTCAACATCTGTACCACTGGAACCACTGTATAGCCACCTGGACACAGCCCCTCTGCAAACCCAGGCTGGGGTAGTTGCGTGATGCCTTTTCCCAATGGACTCAGGAAGCCCTTTCCAAGTGTATTAGACAGAACTCTATCATTTGCAGTTGATAGAAGCACAACTCAAAATAGTCCAAGCAAAAATGGGACGTTATTGGAATGACACCTTCAGGTATGGTTAGATCCAGGTGCTCCAACTATGTAACCCAGGAACTTTTCTTGACCTCTCTTGTCTCTGCTTTTCTCTATGCTGGCTTTATTCCCTGGCAGCCTTTCCCCTCAGGAAGGTAAGATGGTCCTCAGCAGCTACAGGCTCACAGCCCACCAGTTTAGAAATCCCAAGGGAAAGAATACACCACTTTCAATAATCTAGCCAAAATCCCAGGGCTGGCTCTCATTGGCTCAACTTAAGTCACAGAACACCCCCACCCCCATGAACCAATCACAGTAGCCAGGGAGAATGGAATGCTCTGATTGGCCAGGCCCAGGTCAAAGTCCCATCCTAGGAACCAGAGGGTGGGGTCAAGTCCACCTAAACCATATAGACTGAGGGAAGCAGAGTGGTAGCTTCCTTAAAAAACGAAGGGTAATATTTTGGGGGCAGGTAAAAAGCCCAAAGTCTCTCATCTTAAATCTCTCCTTCCTTCTCTTCCTGCAGGACTTCCCAGGGAGCCATCACATTCGGGCTTGTCCTCTGAGATCATTATCATCCTGACTTTCGCTACCATCCTGGTTGGTCTACTCCTGCTGGGGCTCCCGATTTATTTCCGGAAATCCAGAAACTCCTGTGAGTCCCCTTTTTTTGCAACATCCCCTGCCTGTCTGCCATAAATGAACATCACCACAGCTAACATAATTGAGCACCTACTATGTGCCAGGCTCTGCACTAAGCCTTCCACGTGGCAGCCTCTCACTGAATCCTCACCCCAATACCATGAGGTTCTCTCATTTGACAGACGAGGACACTGAGACCAGGCAGTTTGATTCATTGCATCAGTGATTCATTTTACACAGTGGGAGCAGCGCCTGTAGATCCTCAAAGGCCACAGTAAGGATTTGGCTTTTAATCCAGGTGACGCAGGAGCTCCTGCCGGATGGATGGAGGGTGGAATAACATTTAACCCCCACCCCAGCTTTCTTCCCTCTGTCTTGCTCACGACTGGCTCCCTCCCTGCTCTCACGGAAAGGAGCGGGGTGGCAGGAACTGGTGCCCCATCCCGAGCTCTAAAAGGATCTGATGTTCTCTCACCTCAACGGCTTTGCAAGCCTGTTCTGCTGCCTGGAGCAGCATCCGCACAGCTCCCTCTGCCAAAGCCCTGCAGCTAATTCTGTAATCAAAAGAGCTACATTTTGCTGAGCACTTTCTCCATGCCAGGCACTTTCTGCGCACAACCCCCTTGAATGCTCACAACCACCCTGCAAAGAGAGTCCCGCTATAAGCCCATTTTACAGATGAGGAAATGTTTGCTCAGGGAGGTGATGTCACCTGCCAGCTGGCACACAGCTGGAAAGTCAAGAGTAGAAGGCAGTTCTGTTGGCTACAAAGCTTTGTTCCTTCAACCACTAAACAAAATGGCCTCCTCACATCCCAGCAGGAGGCCCCCTCCTCCAGGAAGCCCTCCCTGATCTTTCCCGAAATGAGCCAAGCACCTGCTCTGGGCTCCCCCACCCCAGCCTTGCCCACTCAGGGACATCACTGTGTGGGGACTTGTCTGTCTCTCCAGTGGACTGGGAGCCCCAGGAGGGCAGAGCTAGAAGTGTCATGGTCATGGCTATGTCCTCAGCACCACCTACCACAGGGTCGGGCACAAAAGAGGCATTTGAGTAAGTGTTTGCTGAACGCATGACGTCCAGAGCCAGATTACCTGTATCTAAGCCCACACTCTACCGCTTCATTGCGTCACCATGGGCAAATGCCTTACTCTCTATGACTCAGTTTCCTCCTCTGTGAAATGGGACTGACTGTACCTTATAATATACGTACAGTACTTAGTGCAGCATTTGGCACCCTGTAAGCCACACACTGGGTGTATATATAAGCTATGATTATTATCACTATTACTAATACGCCTATTGTTATTACCATAGGCACCATGAGAAGAGGGATTTTTGTCTATTTTGCTCACCACATCCATATCCCCAGCACCTAGAATGCACCTGGCACAAAGTAGACATTTTCTATTTGCTGAATAAATCCCTGTTTGATGGTTGAGGAAACTGAGGCACAGAGAGGTTAAGTCAATTACCCATGGTCACACAGCTGCTAAAGGACAGAGCTGGGATTTGAACCCTTCCATCTGGTTCCAGAGCCTGCGCTCAGTAAATATTTATGTATACTTAATAACTGAATGAATAACTAGATGAAGCCTATACCCCAGTTGTGTTTTATACACGTAGAAACCATTCGGGGAAGCGATTCCCCCACATCAGTAGCAGAGCCAGGACTTAGAGTTCAGGGGGCCTGGTCACCCACACGTGCCTTCCTCCCATACCTTCCAGCATTGTCATTCACTTCTGACCACTTCTCCTCCTGTCTCCTCAGGTTGGAACCTGCGCAGCTCGTCTGCTAATGGGGTAGGTGTGGTAATGGAGCTGAGAAGGGTATGGGGGAATTCTGCATGAACCACAGATTAATCACTGTGGGCTTTCCCAAGGAGGGGCCAGGCCTCTCTGGGCACCTGCAGCACTTAACCAGAAGTCAGCACGGCCTCAGGAGTCAGGTCCTGGATCTTTTCTTCAAAGGCCTCGAGCATCAGTTCCCAAACCCTTCCTGCTGGGCAGAATCCCCGTAAGGTTTGCTGAAACGCAGGTTCCAGGAACTCCCTGGCGGTCCAGTGGTTAGGACTCCGTGCTCTCATTGCCGAGGGCCCGGGTTCAACCCCTGGTCGGGGAACTAAGATCCCACAGGCCACACGGTGTGGCTGGCACGCATGCCTGCATGAATACATACATACACACATACTGCAGGGTCCTGGGCTCCACCCGCTGAGGGTGGTCTGGTGGGTCTGTGCTGGCGCCTGGGGACCTGAATTTTCATAGGCACCCCGTCCCTCCCCTCCCTACTCATGACCACACCTGGAGAAGTGCTGCCCTGGCTTCCAGGGGCGGGGAGAGGAGCAGGCCTGCAGCTCTTTGCATGCTGGGCTTCAGCGGGAAGCATTGTTTTGGAAGGGCCTGAGGCTAAAGGTTGTGTCCCCCCTTCCAGAATGTCATCTATTCAGCTGTTGGCTGTAATGCCAGCTCTCCCCAGGATCCACCGACAGAGGGCACGAGGTGACAGCGTCGGGACTGAACAGAGAGAGTCCTCACTGGAGCTGGTGAGGAAGTGGGCCTCGCAGCTGGACACCCACCCCACCTCCATGGATGACGTCTCCCTCCAAAGACACCGGCCACCCTTCCCGTGCCAGACCTCAAGAGTGTCCCCTCTGCCTCACAACACAGTTCAGGGGTCCTCAAGACCAACCCTCAGGTTGAGTGACTCCGTGTAAGGAGTCACAGAACTCAGGAATGCTGTTTACACACGGTTACGGTTCACTACACTGCAAGTGTGACAGAGAGTTCAAACTGTCTGTTGGAGAAAATACCTTAGGGAGATAGAGACCTTGGGGCAGAATGCAGGGCATGAGCCACTCTGCAAGAGAAATTGAGAAGGGTTGGGGCTTCTCTCTAGGCAGATGGGAGAAGGCAGAACAGAGAAGGACGGGAAAGAGATGCGACCCAGCAGCATGGGAGTGGTAAGGGGGTGACAAGGCCGGTGGGGCTCCACAGCGTCAGGGACACAAAGGGAGACTGGTTGCCTTGCTGCCACATAAACCCCTTGTCGGTCCCCAGCCCCCAAACACCTCATTAAAGTTTATTTATTACACCTCAAGTGGCTGTGTGCGAGGGGACCTTTTGTGGGAACTGAGGAGGGACAGAGTTTTGCATGGACCATCACCATGTGAGACAGAACCAAAGGCGTGGAGGGAAGACCTTGGATCAAGAGGGCCCCAAGGACACGAATCCCCAGGGTTCTCAGACACCAGGGGGAGAGCATGTCTTACTTCTCTCTCTCTCTTTTTTCAATTCTTTTAACTACAAAATACAGGCATACCTCGGAGATATCGCGGGGTCAGTTCCAGACTATCGCGATAAAGCAAGTCACGCGGATTTTTTGGTTTCCCAGTGCGTATAAAAGTTATGATGGGAATTCCCTGATGGTCTAGCGGTTAGGATTCAGCGCTTTCACTGCCATGGCCCGGGTTCCATCCCTGGTCAGGCAACTGAGATCGCACAAGCCATGCGGCACAGCTAAACAGAAAAAAAAAAAAGTTATGTTTACACTATACTGTAGTCTATTAAGTGTGCAATAGCATCATGTCTAAAAACAATGTACACACCTCAGTTTTAAAATGCTTTATGGCTAAAAAATGCTAACCACCATCTGAGCCTTCAATAAGTCGTAATCTTTTTGCAACAGTAACACCAAAGATCATTTTTGTCATCTCTATGTTACCCCAACTTTTAAAAATTAATAACGTAATATACCCAAAAACCATTGAACTGTGCCCTTTAGACAGGGGAATTGTATTACCACAAACTTGGTGGCTTGAAAAAACACGAAATTATTTGTTTACAGTTCTGGAGGCCACAATTCTGAAGCGAGTCTCAGGGGGCTAAGATCAAGGTGTCGGCAGGGCTGGTTCCTTCTGGAGGCTCCAGGGGAGAGGCCCTTTCCTTGCCTTTCCAGCTTCTAGAGGTGGCCGGCCTTCCCTGGCTTACGGCCCTGCATCACATCACTATTTCTCTCACTGCTACATCATCACATTGCCCTCTTCCTTCTTTGACCTTCCTGCCTCCCTCTTTCCCCTATGAGGACCCTTGTGATGACATTTAGGGCCCACCTGGACAATTCAAGATTAACTCCCCATCTCAAGGTCCCTAACTTAATCACATCTGCAAAGTCCCTTTTGCCATGTAAGGGGACATATTCACAGGTTCCAGGGATTAGGACCTGGATATCTCTGGGGACTCATTACTCTATCTGCCACTTCTACCCTGGGCCCCTGCTCCATCTCAGATAACCGTGGCACTACTTCCTGGTAAGTTTATTGATGCACAAACATATACATATATATTCTCTTCCCCACAATAGGTAACATCTCATACACACTGCTCTGACCTTGCTTTTATTACTGAAGTTTTCTGGAAATCCAGAGAGAGCATCTTCAGCCTTTCTATAGCCACACGGCCCTCCTCCACAGGGGAATGTCCAGGAGCTTTTCAACCAGGCCCCTATGGATGGATATTTGTGTTGGTTCCACCCTTTTACTATTAGTACCATGTTGCAGTGCATGACCTTGCATGTGTATTGGGACACACCCTGGAGGTGGAATTGCTGGATCAAAGAGCAGAGCCCCTGTCGTTGTGACAGACGCTGACAAATGGTCCCCCACAGAAGTCATGGGTCTCTGTTCCTACCAGTGATGGACATGACAGCCTGTCTGGGGGGGAAGATGTGTGGATTTCACAGAGCCAAGAGTCAAGAGTGGACCCAGAATTTTGGTATAGATGTTGTGTAAACTTCACATTAGACTGAGAAAACCACACTTATCCACATTGGAGAATGGGGAGGAGAGGGTCTGATGAAGATCGTGGAGAGGCTTAGAGAGCCCCAAACCCTCCCCATCCCCGGCTGCTCCTGCACAGAGTAAGTGGAGCGGGGGCTCAAACCAAACCAATACCATCCTGCTTTGAGTTCCTGCGAGATCCCCAGAAACCTCGGGACTGCAGATTTCTCAGGGTGAGAATGCCTGCGCTACTGAAATCTAACTTATTAAAAAAATGATGAGGATTTCCCTGGTGGCGCAGTGGTTAAGAATCCGCCTGCCAGTGCAGGGGACACGGGTTCGAGCCCCGGTCCGGGAAGATCCCACATGCCGCGGAGCAACTAAGCCCATGCGCCACAGCTACTGAGCCTGCGCTCTAGGGCCGGGGGGACACAACGACTGAGCCCGCACACCTAGAGCCCGTGCTCCGCAACAAGAGAAGCCACCGCAACGAGAAGCCCGCGCACCGCAACGAAGAGTAGCCCCGGCTCACCGCAACTAGAGAAAAGCCCATGCACAGCAACAAAGACCCAATGCAGCCAAAAATAAAATAAATAAAAATTCATTTAAAAAAATGATGAAATGATCCAGAAATTCCACTCCTAGGCAGATACCCCAAAGAACTGAAAACAGGTACTTAAATACATATGTGTACACGAACGCTCACGGCAGCACTGTTCACAATAGCTAATCGTGGAGACAACGAAAATGTCCATCAGTAGATGAATGGATCAACAAAATCTGGTCTATCCATGCAATAGAATATTATCCAGCCATGAAACGGAATGGAGTACTGATCCACACTACAAACTTGGAAACGTGATGCTAAATGAAAGAAGCCAGGCACAAATGGTTACGTCGTGCATGACTCCGTTTATATGAAATAGCCAATATAGGCAAATCCATAGAGACAAAGAGATATGGGGACATATGTGTATGTATAACTGATTCACCTTGTTATAAAGCAGAAACTAACACACCATTGTAAAGCAATGACACTCCAATACAGATGTCAAAAAAGAAAAAAGAATGTATATATATGCATATACATATATATAATCACCTTACTGTACAACAGAAACTGACACAACATTGTAAATCAACTATATTTCAATTGAAAAAAAAATCCATAGAGACAGAAAAGACATTAGTGTTTGCCAGGGCCGGGGACAATGGGGAGTGACTGCTTAATGGGTTCAAAGTTTCCTTTAGCACGATAAAGATGTTCTGGAAACAGCGGCGATGATTGCACAACATCGCGAACGTACTAAATGTCGCTGAATTGTACACTTTAAAACGGTAAATTGTATGTGGGTTTTATCACAATAAAAAAAAATTTTTAATTTTGATAGAAACATTTTTTTTCATTTCCCAGCGCTTGCTGGCAGAATTTTTAGGAACCAATTAAATTCACGAAGGATAGGTGAATCGTGAAAGAAAAAAATAATATTCTAACTGTTAAAGAAAAAAACTACTTAATGACACCAGTTAAAGCAAAAGGCAGACTTTATTCAAGGGGAAGGGGTCATCGCCATAGATGTAGGGAGCGTCTGCCATAGGGAAAACTCCAAATACAGCATGTGCACGTGGGGACTTATAGCCAAGGAGCAGGCTGAGTCAGTGCATGGAAAACAACAGAGCAGGACCCTGCGGGGCTCCTAGACACGGGAGACTTTCTGTGCCCCCCTGTTTCTTGATTACAGGAAATCGGCTTCATTCAGCCTCCATGACCTTCCCTGAGTTCCAACGGCAGGTTCAAACAGTTGCTGATTAGGCAAGGGAGGGGATGCAGAGACGAGGGAGGAACAGTCAAAAGAAACAATAGTGCAGCCTTGGGGCAACGTCCTGGCTCCCCCTCAAGGGATACACATAACAAGATCTTTGAGCTGTTTTGCAGATACTGAAGCCCCCACCAGGTGGGAGAAGTTAACGGTATGCTGCCCACAAGCACGGAGACTCCAGACTGGCTGGAACCAGAAGGTTGATGATGCCGACTCCCAATTACCTCACCACCAAACAATCAGAAGAATGGCGGTGAACTGACCACGCCCTCTTTGAACCACTACTTTAAAACTCCTCACAGCCCCCTCCAGGTTGGGACACGCAGTTTTGAGGGCATGAGCCCACCATGGCCCCCTTTGCCTGGCAAAGCAATAAAGCTATTCTTTTCTACTTCACCCAAAACTCTGTCTCCAAGATTTACTTCGGCGTCAGGGTACAGAGGCTGGATTCAGCTTCAGTAGCCTTAAGGGTAAGAAGGATTCTGGCTACACTGACCTAACGGGATTCTTGCTGGATGAAATGTCACCTGAGGGTGTGGGGGGGGAACCCAAACAGATATCAAAGGTGATCAGATATCAAGGGTGGGCAGTTCCAGTTAAGCTAACTTAGAAGGATTCTTGCTAAAACTGGACAAGGCAGAGATGAACACAGAAGTCAAAAGTCAACCCTAGTTGGAAAAAAGTTCAGGAGAGCCTGAGCAGAGTTCAGTCAACGAGAGAACCTTTGTCAGTATTTGAAAATGCAACAGTGTGGATGCTTCAGGTGCCAATAGCAGAGAGCGCCCTTCCTCCCCCCGCCGCGGACTCCCCAGGCTGGGATTAAAAGCAAACAACTGGATTGTCTAGTTGGACTCCAAGTACTACATGTAGGGATCAGCTCTGCTTCTCTGCTGTTTACTCTGTTTTCCTCCACAAATTGGTTGTCATGCTCAAGCTGGTGCCAAGGTGGCTGCTGCATTCCACACATCGCAGCCAAACACCTAGCTGAAGAAGCCCACCCATTCTGGGGGAGCTTCCCCAGGAGCCTCCCCTCAGCTCTGATTGGCCAGCACTACCCACCGCTCAACCAATCCCTGACCAGAAGAATGGGGGAGGCTTGGACCAACCAGGATCTACTTGCTGGGGCTGGGGAGAAACCAGGATGAAGGCTGCAGGACACAGGATGGAATTAACACGTGGTATTAATAGTGGCTCTTTCTGGGCAGTTGGAAGATGGCTGAATTTTACTCTCTTCCTTTTGAGTTCATTCTGTCTAAATTTTCTATAATAAACTTTGACTTTTAGTTATTTTAAGAGGAATCAAAATCATTATGTGAGAGGGAGGTAGGAAGGAAGGAGGGAGGGAGAGAGGGGGGAGAGAGAGAGAGAGAGAGAGAGAGAGAAGCTTCAGGAACTGGAAAATCTAGAATAACTGGCTTTGCTTTATGCCCTGCCTCTCGATGCTCACAGAACCTTTGCTCCTGAGGTTTAACAGTGAAAATTCATCAGAATCCCTTTGGCCCCTAAACTCCACTTCTGCTGCACACCAAACTCCTACCAGAATAAGGCCGGTTTGGGCAATCTGGTTGCGGACCAAGACTGCAGCGGCAACACTTGGAAATAACGGCAGGGTTTGCAACGACCCATCTGAGGCAGACAGACGGGAAATCTCGAACCTGCAGCAAAAAGGACTGAGGGTAGATCCTGGAAGGATTCTGACCCCAGGAACACCACCTCAAAACCTTCCAGGGACTTCCCTGGTGGCGCAGTGGTTAAGAATCCGCCTGCCAGTGCAGGGGACACGGGTTCGAGCCCTGGTCCGGGAATATCCCACATGCTGCGGAGCAACTAAGCCCGTGTGCCACAACTACTGAGCCTGCACTCTAGAGCCCGCGAGCCACAAGTACTGAGCCTGCGCTCTAGAGCCCGCAAGCCACAACTACTGAAGCCCACGTGCCTAGCGCCCGTGCTCCTTAACAAGAGAAGCCACCTCAATGAGAAGCCCGCGCACCTCAATGAAGAGTAGCCCCCGTTTGCCACAACTAGAGAAAGCCCGCTCACAGCAACGAAGACCCAACGCGGCCAAAAAATAAATAAATGTTTAAAAAAAGAAAAAAAAAATTTTAATTGCTTATAAAGGGTAGCACGTCTTAGAAAAGATACAAGTCAACTTGTTTACAAAACAGAAACAGACTCACAGACACAGAAAACAAACTATGGTTACCAAAGGGGAAAGGCAGGGGGAGGGATAAATTAGGAGTATAGGATACACCCCACTATACATAAAACAGATAAACATCAAGGATTTACTGCATAGCACAAGGAACTATATTCAATATCTTGTAATAACCTATAAAAGAATCTGAAGCCATACACCTGAAAGTAACCCAATATTGTAAATCAATTATAGTTAAATTTTTTTAAAACTATAAAAAATAAATTAAAAAAAAAAAGAAAAGGTAAGGCGGCTCACGGGACCTCCACGAGGCTGGGGACCAGGAACAAGGTATAAATGACCTGGTGGAACTGCTCCTGCCAGTAACCATTGTCCACAACATCAGCCTTGGCCCCAGAACCCCTGCCTGAGGGGCCCTGGAAGGCTGCATTCATTCATGCATCCATTCAACAAACATCTATTGAGCACCAACTGTGTGCCAGGCACGGAGTTTACAGACGGAAAGTACAAAGATCGCTGCCCTTGTGGAGTTTATATGTTGGTGGACGTGCCGGCTCTGTCCTCACCATCAAAGGCTCTGTGTGGCGCCTGCATCTCTGGCTTCTGCATCCAAGCCTCGCACGGTTGCATCTGATCAGGGAGCCTGGGTCACATGGCAGTGCCAGCAGAAGAGGAGCCTAAGAAAGCAAGTCTCTGGCAGGACTCCTGAGGCGGATGATTCGCAGAAACATAACAAAAGGCACAGGACGTGTAGCTACTACGGCGGTCCCCAGTTTACAGATGACAACACCAAGGCTCAGAGAGGGCATGTCAGTTGCCCAAGGTCACACAGCCCGTCAGCAGCAGAAACTGGGCTCAAAGGCACAGAGGGGGGCTTCCCTGGTGGCGCAGTGGTTGGGAGTCCGCCTGCCGATGCAGGGGACATGGGTTCGTGCCCTGGTCCGGGAAGATCCCACATGCCGCGGAGCGGCTGGGCCCGTGAGCCATGGCCGCTGGGCCTGCGCGTCCGGAGCCTGTGCTCCGCAGCGGGAGAGGCCACAACAGTGAGAGGCCCGCGTACCGCAAAAAAAAACACAAACGAACTATATGATGCCAAGGGTTTAGTATCAATACTTACCAGCAATGCTGTTACTGAATTAGACGCAAGGCCCGCCCTTGGGGCCCTAGCTGAACCGACGCCTCCCGTGGCTCCGTCAGGGAGCTCTTTCCCGCTCAGGCTCAGGTTCTAGCTGCCAATAATAAAACTGAATTTGGTGCAAGCAAGACAGGCTTGAGAGTGTTTAGAGAATGGAGAAGGGGAGCTTCTGCGCTAACAGTACCTTCTCCCCGCAGGGAGGAAAGTAAGAGGATTTTAAGGGTTAGGAAGCGGACAGATCATCCGGGCTCTAGGAAAGGGGCGGAGCTTTTAGGGCAGCCGTGGGCATGCGTAGTCTCCACGCTCCTTTCCGCACAGTCACGCACGCTCCTATCCACGCAGCTCGAATTGTGCCTAGCAAAGTGCAAATGCCCTCTTTGCGCAGAGATCTTAGCGTGGAAGGAAGCAGATGTAACTCTGGGACACCTCCAGGTCTCATCTGCAGAGGCATATTCCTGTGGTCAAGTCAGAGCCCGTTCGGGGCGGGTGACCCATTGTGTATCTCTTAAAGCACAGCTGCACAGCATCTCTGTCAAATACCAGGTGCTCTTGAAACAAACACGGAGATAAATCGAGGCAAGGAAAGCCGGCCATCTTGGATCTAGCTGGTTCAGTCTGGTTTTCTCTTGGGCATTTGTGGCATCCTATTGGTAAAACACAAGTAGCCTGTATGGCTAAAAAACAAAAACAGAAAAACAGTTTCTGCAACTGGGACCTGGGCTGCATAGCATGGGTGACAATACGAGCTTTAGTCAAATGGCCAAACCTCTCAGAGCCTCTATTTTTATATCTGTAAAAGAGGGGCAATGACAGCACCACCCACAACAGGATCCTTTGGAGGACTGGCTTGGCAAATCCATGGAATGCTGCTGCCTTTGAAGCTGTGGTAATAAACAAAGAACAACCAAAGGAGAAAAGCAAAGGCTGTTACTTCAGAGCTTGCTATAGCAAGGGAGTCCGGCAGCATCACTTGCATTTGGCAGAGACTCAAAGGCAGGCAGAGAGGTGTGAAAGCTTTATAATGGAAAACAGGAAAGGCTACGAATGTGCCCTTGCTGGAGGCCGAGTGTGCCCTTGCTGGAGGCCGTTGGCACAGCAAAGCAGAAGGCGGGCTTGTTAGAAGCAGGACGTCCGAGGTGACTGATTAGGGTGCATAGCTGTCTTTCTCTGGCTGGTCCTAAATTAGAAGAAGGAACAAAAATTAGGGAGGCTGTTAGTTGTTGATCAAGCCCTGGCCATTCGGAGCTGATTGTTACAGAAGTGATTGTTTAGCTTCCTGCATTGTCACTAGAGATAGTAATCTGGCTTCCTGTGAGTCCGAATTAAAGCAAGCTGGCTTCCTGGGCTGTTTTTAAGAGGGTTGGTTTCCTAGGTTGCTTCACCTCGTGAGTCAGAATTCTATTTTTATAGATGGTCTGACAATTTTCAGTCTGTATACTGGTCTCTCAAAGCACTTTTTAGATGTGATCGTACCTAATCAAAGATCAACATGGGGGACTTCCCTGGTGGTCCAGTGGTTGAGAATCCATCTTGCGATGCAGGGGACGCTGGTGTGATCCCTGATCGGGGAACTAAGATCCCACATGCCACAGGGCAACTAAGCCTACGTGCCACAACTACTGAGCCCCCACACTCTGGAGCCTGCATGCCACAACTAGAGAGAAGCCCACACACCACAACGAAGATCCCACGTGCAGCAACTGAGACCCGACGCAGCCAATAAATAAATAAATATTTAAAAAAGAGAGAGAGAGAGATCAGCATGGATAAATCTGCTCCACGGAAGACCCATATGATTCTTTGTTAGTAGAACTGAAAATAGATGGTCCCAGAGACCAGTAAAGGGAAAAGCCAAAAGAAAATTTTCAGTCCTGGAAGAAGAAACAGAATGCAGGGCTCTGTTCCAGTTACTTCTTGCTGTGGAACAAACTCAGTGGTATAAAACAACAACCATTTTATTATGTTCACGATTTCTGGGATCAGGAAAACAGACAGCTTCGTGATATCAAGCCTCAGATGAAAAGATTCAAAAGGCTGAGCTTGGCTCAAATGCTGGAGGCTAGAATCACCCAGAGGTGTCTTTACTCACTCACTGTCAGCTGGGAGCTCAGCTGGGGCTATCAGCTAGATCATCATCACACGTCCTTGCCAGTGTGAATGCTTGGGCTTCCTCAGAGCATGGTGGCCAGGTTCTGGGTTCATGGAGGGAAAGCGTGTGGAGAGCAAGTGTTCCAAAAGACCAAGGCAGAAACTCTATGGCTTATTCTGACCTAGCCTTGGAAGTCACACGCTGTCACCTCCACTGCATTCTTTTGATTACAAGTGAACCACTAAGGTTGGCCCAGATTCAAGGGAGGGGGATTAGACCTTCTGCTGGATAGGAAAATGGCAAAATCCTATCAAAGGAGAGCATTCAGTTGTAATCAACTTTGGAAAATACAGTGACTCACAGGCTCCCTCTTTACAAGTTCACGGTCTATGATAAAAAGCAGAAAATATAACAAGCTGCAAAAATCACGTGAATCAGGCAAGGTTTCTGCTGTAGCAACTGCTTCTGGCTGATTTAAGCAGAAAAGGAACAAATTAAAGGATCCTGAGCTGTTCAAAGAGTCTCCAGGATGGCAGGGAACCAGGCTTGGCAGGTGTTGTATGTTGAATTATGTCCCCTCAAAAAGAGATGCTGAGTCCTAACCCCCAGTACTTCAGAATGGGACCTTATTTGGAAATAGCGTCTTTACCAAGGTAGTTAAGTTAAAATGAGGTCACTAGGGTGGGCCCTAATACAATATGACTGGTGTCCCTATCAAATGGGGAAATTTGGAGACAGAATTTTGTATGTGAAATTGCCCCGGGTTGGAACATCACAGCAATATCGCATCTTGTTTGGTCAATACAGTGCTTTAAGGCATGTTCCAATGAGTTGTGCAAAAGGAGGCTGCAGAGGAGGCTGGAAAATGTCTTTATCTTGGGCAGGCTTCTGCCCAGCTAAAGTTCAGGATTCTTTCCAAGGAACAAGGAGACATGGATAGTGCCTTCAAGGTACTAAATGACTCCAGTCTCCATGTTCACAGCTCCTCGAGAGAAAGCAAGGCCAGGCTGTGTCTGCTGATTCAGGGAGCCTCGTTGGTTGCTTCCAGAACAAGGGATCTCTTGTTCCATAACTCTGAACCACCGTCCTTCACGTCATTCTGATTGGACCAATCTGAACCAATCCCTAAAGCCAAAGGAATGTGGCACTCTGATTGGTTTAGGTCTGGATGGCTGCCCATCCCTGATCCAATCACGGTGACGAGGGGTGGGACTATACAATGGGAATAGCTAATGAGAAGCCCACCCAGAGCTGGGAGTGGGCTCAATCCCGCCTAAACCCCTGGAGGCCTCCCACTGGCGGAGCAGTGGCCGGTGCTGGGGAGACACCCACATGTCCACTCTACCAACATTAATCAACTAATCACATAATTAAGTTAGTAAGCTATGAAGAAGAAGTGTATCAGGAGTCTCCTTGGCCTGGGGTTGTCAGAGCAAGCAGATTCGGGGAGAAGGGGCTCCGGATGTTGCAAGAAGCCTGGGCAATGGGGGAAGGGGGCGGAAAGGGACTGGGAGGCTCCCTGCATCCACAGACACAGCCTCCGCCTTGCCCCTCCTCCTGAGTCACTCACAGAAGCCACTGAATTTCCACTTGCTCCTGTGGGCATTCAATAAAGCAGAAGGTGCGGAAGTTGCTAGCACAGTGTCTGGAAGAGGGACAGCCTTCTATCCTCTGCCCAGATGCAGCCTCTCTTGGCCTTGCTTTGCACCTCTGCAAAATGGGCCTAATTTAGCCACCTCCCTGGGCTGCGGAGACAGCTATCAAATATGCCCAAGTATCAGACAAGTCTGGACATAGGCTCTCCCCTTCCTCCTAATGACAAGATTAAATTTCAAAATGGGCTTTGGACACTTTGAACAGGAAAACTTTTAGGGAGATGGGTGACATAGGCAAAGGTCGACTTAAAATATTTATTAATGTGATTACACTATTATATATATATATATATATATAGAGAGAGAGAGAGAGAGAGAGAGAGAGAGAGAGACTGTAGTCCATTTAGAAATAACAGTCTTCACTACTCACACAGAGCCTGAAATAGCTCATTCCCACCATTCAAGGGCTCTCAGGACACAGGCACCTCTTTCAAAATCCGCGTGCAGCGGTCATTAGGCTCTCCCCCATGGTGTGACAAGATAGCTCCCAGTGGCTCCAGGCTTATATTCCACCAGCTCAGCCACCCCAGAGGAAAATAGTACCTTGTTCCTGATATTTCCAACAAAAGGCCCAGGGCTGCCTCTCATTGTCTTAACTTAAATCACGTGTTCTTACATGAACCAATCACCATGGCCAAGTGTTAGAATGCTCTGATGGGCCAAACTTGGGCTATTTGTGTAGCCTTGGAGCCAGAGACAGACCCAGCTCCACATGATCAAATGGATTGAGAGTGGGGAGGGGTTCCCCAAGGGAAAACCAGACTTAATTGCTAAAGAATGGGAGTGGATGGTGGGCAGGCAAAGGCTCAGATGGTACCTACCTTTGGGGGAGGGGGGTAGGTGGGAAGGAAAGGGGGAGGGGGCCTGTTTCCCCAGGGGAAAGTCTATTCATGAAAAATTCCTTCCTCATGAGATCAGTCTCTTCAGAACTTTGTCTCCTGACCTTGATTCTGAGCTGGTTGCAGGTAAGATGTCTAATTTCACTGCCACTCGGTAATCCCCAGAAAATGAAAGCAGCAATCTTGTCTCCTCCCTCAACTCTTCCTTGTGTGTTAGTTTCTTGACCTTCATGATTCCATTTGTCTTTCTCCGAATACATTCTAATTTGGGGGGGGCGGGGGGAGACAGACAGCTTTCACCTCCCAGCCCAATTCCCATCAGTAAATCGACACATATATGTTGAGGGCCCACTATGGGCCAGGCACTGCTCTAGGCACTAGAGAGTTTGGTGGGAGAGGAGGTGGGGGTCACATCTAAGTTCATTGGGAGAGGATGCTGTGATTGATTAACAATGTCTGCCACAGTCATATCAAAGGTAGTGGAGGCACATAAGCCATCCCTGCTAGACATCTTTCTTAGCTCAGGTGATTCAAAAAGAGGTGATGGGACAGAGTTGGCCCACAGGCCACGGTTTGCCATAGTCTCTAGAGCAAACTAAGACTTAGAGACTGCAAAATGGCATAGAACTGGGCTGTGAATGGCGAAAAGTTCCCACGATAGGAAGCCTACCTGAATATCTTGTAATCTCCAGAACCAAAACTAGACACCACGTATCCTGACCCTCTGACCAGCTTTCTTTCCAACAGAGCCAATGATTCTCTATAAGTCTGAAATATTTCCAAATAAAAAATTTTTTAATTTTGATGGTTTTTTAAAGTTATAATATTTTTAGAGATTTTTTCTTTTTTATTTATTTATTTTTGGCTGTGCTGGGTCTTCATAGCTGCGCACGGGCTTTCTTTAGTTGCATTGAGCGGGGGCTACTCTTCGTTGCGGTGAGTGGGCTTCTCATTGTGGTGTCTTCTCTTGTTGTGGAGCACGGGCTCTAGGCACGAGGGCTTCAGTAGTTGTAGCATGTGGGCTCAGTAGTTGTGGCTCGCGCAGGCTCTAGAGCACAGGCTCTAGAGCACAGGCTCAGTAGTTGTGGTGCATGGGCTTAGCTGCTCCACGGCATGTGGGATCTTCCTGGACCAGGGCTTGAACCTGTGTCCCCTGCATTGGCAGGTGGGTTCTTAACCACTGCGCCACCAGGGAAGCCCTAAAGATTTTTTTAATTGATGTGGACCATTTTTAAAGTCTTTTATTGAATTTGTTACAATATTGCTTCTGTTTTGTTTTTTGGTCTTTTGGGGCACAAGGCATGTGGGATCTTAGCTCCCTGACCAGGGATCAAACCCTCATTCCCTGCATTGGAAGGTGAAGTCTTAACCACTGGATCACCAGGGAAGTCCCTAAAGTTATGATATTTTTAAAGGCTTTGAATCACATGGTGAAAAGAATTCCTTTTTCTACTCTTTTTGCATGATTCTGATAGTGGCAAATGAAAGTCTCGATCAGATTCTAGTCGGCCTTTAATGCCTTTCTAATACTTGCTAACTTTTACAAAGAGAAAATCAGCGAACATATAGAGCTACAAGTCTAAACCACTGTTTCACTTTATTTTCCCACTTTCAACTTACCTTGGGCTGTACAGTTTTTTTGTTTTGTTTTTTGCGGTATGCAGGCCTCTCACTGCTGTGGCCTCTCCCATTGTGGAGCACAGGCTCCAGACGCGCAGGCTCAGCGGCCATGGTTCACGGGCCCAGCCGCTCCACGGCATATGGGATCTTCCCGGACCGGGACACGAACCCGTGTCCCCTGCATCAGCAGGCGGACTCTCCACCACTGCGCCACCAGGGAAGCCCTGTACAGTTTTCTTTTCATTCACAATGTAACAGCTTCCGCCTGGTCTCTCTGCTTCCACTCCTACCCCCATGGTCTGTTTCCCATTCCGCAGCCGGAGAGATCCTGTTAAAATCAGGCAACCCTCGCTTCCAAGATGGCAATACTTTCAAGAATAAGCTCTCTGAGCCTGACTGCATGCCTTCTAGCTCACTCGGTACCAGCTTTGTTATACAATAAATTGTGTCCCCCCAAATTCATGTTGAAGCCCTAACCCCCAATGTGACTCTATTTGGAGGTAGGGCCTTTAAAGAGGTGATTAAATTTAAATGAGGTCATAGGGTGGGAACCTAATCCAGTATGACTAGTGGCCTTATAAGAAGAGGAGGAGGGAACTCCCTGGTGGTCCAGTGGTTAGGACTCAGTGCTATCACTACAGGGGGCCCGGGTTCGATCTCTGGTCGGGGAACTATAATCCCACAAGCCACGTGGTGCAGCCGAAAAAATAAGTAAATATAAAAATTAAAAAATAAAAATACCATTAGAAGAAAAAAGAAGAGGACGAGGAGACACTAGGGATGCATATGCGTGGAGAAAAAAGCAGGTGACGTCATAACGAGGAGGCAGTCCTTTGCAAGCCGGGGAGAGAGACCTCAGGAGAAACCAAGCCTGCTAACACCCTGAGTTTAGACTTTCAGTCTCCAGAACTGTGAGAAAATAACTGTTGTTTAAGCCGTCAAGTCTGTGGTGTTTTGTCATGGCCACTCTAGCGGACTAATATAGGATCTTACTACAGCCTAGGAAATGGCTACCCTTCCTTCTTCCTTCACCACGACAAAACCAGATTTAAATATAATGATAACAGCTACAGTGAAGAGGGCCTGGCCTTTATACCTGTCCATGTCTGAATTTCTTAAGTTCTCCGAATAGCCTTGGGAGGCGGGACTATTATATTCCCATTTTGCAGATGGAGAAATCGAGATTCAGAGAGGTGAAGTGACTGCCTCAAGATCACACACCAAGTATAGGAAACGCCAGTGTTGCAGTCAGGATGAGCTGGGTTATGCTGCAGTGACAGGCAACCCCACACTCTCCATGGCTTAGAACATCAAAAGGCTCTTTCCCTGCTCATGCTACGTGTTCATGTCAGGTAGGCAGGCGTGACAAGGGTCAGGAGAGCTCTGTGTCACATCTCCTCATTCAGGAACCAGGCTGACAGAAGGACTGTCCCTACTATGCAGGGAACGGGAGGGAACCTGGCAAAGCATGCACTGGTTTTTAAAGGCTTCCACCCAGAAGTGACACTCCTACTCGCAGTTCATTGGCCAAAGAAAGTCACATGGCGCAATCTAAGGTCAAGAGGGCTGGGCAGGTGCAATTCAACCACGTTTCCAGAATAGGGAGAACCAAAATTTGTATGAACAGCCCAGTCAATACACCATCAGGATTCACACCAGAGCCCACACTCAACCACTATGCTTTCCTGAGAGAAATTTCCAGGCAGACCTGCCCTCCCCCATCTATTCCTTCAATGGCCCATTCATTCATTCAGCAAGTGCTGGACCAGAGTGGTGAGGTTGGCTGGGGAAGAAGTGCACAGAGCTGAAAGGTATTTAGAATGAAACATTGATAGAATTTTGTCCTGGATTAGATGTGTGGGATGAGGGAGAAGGGTGTTGTCAATAATGTGTTCCTGGGGCTTCCCTGGTGGCGCAGTGGTTGAGAGTCCGCCTGCCGATGCAGGGGACGCGGGTTCGTGCCCCGGTCCGGGAGGGTCCCGCATGCCGCGGAGCGGCTGGGCCCGTGAGCCACGGCTGCTGAGCCTGCGCGTCCGGAGCCTGTGCTCCGCGGCGGGAGAGGCCACGGCAGTGAGAGGCCCGCGTACCGCAAAAAAAAATAATAAAATAAAATAATGTGTTCCTTCATCAATTCAATATTTATTGACCACCTGCTGTGTGCAGCTGTTTTAGGCTCTGAGGAGATAGCCATGAACAACACACACAGAGATCCCTACCCCCAGAGATCTGACAACAAACAGCATCGAATGTAACGTCCAGCTATGAGGAAGAATGCAACAGGTGCTGAGGAAGCTGGGGTACTAGAGCAGAGGAACCCCCAGGTGCCTGGTTTGCCAGTGAGGGGTAGGAGACAGTGGTGGCGTTCAAACTGCAAGAGGACCCGGTTTGCAAGAAATGAAGACATACGTCCACGCAAAAACTTGTCCACAGATGTTCATAGGAGCATAATTCATAATAGCTGAAAATTGAAAACAACCCAACTGTCCATCAGCAGATGAATGGATAAGCAAAAGTGGTCTGTCCATACTGTGAAATATTACTCAGCCATTAAAACGAATGAGACACTGATCCGTGCTACAACGTGGATGAACCTCGAGAATATTACGCTAAGTGAAAGCCAGTTAATGTTTGCCAGGGCCTGGGAGGGAGGGGGCATGGGGAGTGACTGCTAACGGGGACAAGGTTTCTTTTGGGGGTGATGGAAACGTTCTAAGATTGTGGTGGTGGTCGCACAACCCTAGGAACATACTAAAAACATTGAGCTGTGCACCTGAAATGGGTGAATTGTATGGTATGTGAATTACATCTCGATAACACTGTTCAAAAAAAAAGGAAAGAAAGAAAAGGGAAGGGTTTGGGAGGACAGTCTTGAATTCAGTTCAGTGTGTCAGCAGGGGAAGGCACCTGGAGACCCGGGATGTAGGACTGGGGACAGTGAACGTGAGTGCACCCTGCAGTATGGTCGCCCAGGAAATGTCTTCTTTTGTCACTGGTTGGGTTTGGGCTTTGCTGGATCGGTCCTGGTTGCCAGACTTGTAGGCAAGACACAACTCAAGGCGGAGCCAGCAGGGGGCAGCAGAGAGCCACGCAGACCCACGGACCAGGGCCTGGCCGCGTGGTGTCCTGCATTCACCTGCCTCCAGCCTCTGCCCCTTTCTTTACCCTTCGGGGCTCCCAGAGAGTCCACACAGCTGCCCAGGCCCGGAAACATGGGCGCATCCCTCCCTCGGTCTCACTGGGGCAGGCACTGGACCCAGCCCCCTAGTCGCCTGAGCTGGACGTTCCCCCCTCCTCTCTACAGCCCAGCCCTGGGCCAGGCTGCCGTTTTTTCTCCCTTTGCCTCCCCAGCCTCCTACCCGGTCTCCTGCCCTCTCCAATCCTCCCAACACAAGACAGCCCAAGGGATCTTTCTAAAGCCCAAACCCGACGCTGCCCCTCTCTGCTCAGAACCATCCGTGGCTCCCCAGTGCCCTTCAAGTCCAGGCTCCTCACCACAGCCTTCAACTGATTGCCAGGTCTGGCTCCTGGGGGGCCTCTCAGCCTTACCTCTCAGACCCCTGTCCCTCACCTCCACCCTGTGGACTGTGATCTGAGGGACTGAACTTCTTCGAGAATCTCGCATATTCCCTTCCATGCCCGGAGCCACATCACTTCACTCTACCTGCCCCAGGTCCGTATTCATCCTCCAGTCTCAGCTCAGATGCCTCTTCCTCCAGGAAGTCCTCCCTCACTCCAAGCTGGGTCAGATCCCCACCTCTGAGTTTATATCCACCCCAGCCCTGCCCACTCTGGGTCGTCACTGTCTGGAGATGGGCTTATCTCCCCACTGGACTGTGAGCCCCCAGAGGGGGCTGCCTCAGTCACCCAATGGGTCCCAGTACCACCCAGCACAGGGCAGGGGCTCCAGGAATGCGTGTGGAATAAGTGAACATGTGTGGATTCTCATTACCTATATCCTTCCCTTCCTGTGCCCAGCATCTCCATTCATTCATTGGCAAATGTTTATTGAGCAACTACTATACACCAAGCTCTGTCAAATGAACTCAACTAGGCACCAGACCAGCCCCCACTCTCAGGGAGCTCAGAGTCTAGTGGGGGAGGCAATATGGAAGCCAATGTAATAATAATTAATAATAAGCATTTCTTGAGCATTTACCAAATGTCATGCACTGTGTTAAGTGCTTTACTTATTTATTTTATCCGCAAAACAGTTTCATAAGGCAAGTACCATGATTATCCCTATTTTACAGATGCAGAAACTGAGGCTAAGAAAGGTCAGATAAGGGACTTCCCTGGCAGTCCAGTGCTAAGGACTCTGCGCTTCTACCACTGGGGTCACGGGTTCGATCCCTGGTCCAGGAATTAAGGTCCCACATGCCACACACAGCCAGGGAGAAAAAAAAAAAAAAGAGGTCAGGTCACACAGGCTGTCAAGGGACAAACTGGGAATGGAAGCAAAGTCTTGCTAGCATCCAAGCTTTATCCTGTGCACGTTTCCAGTCTGAAAGGAAGAGGGACCAAGATGTAACCCACACCCACTAAAATTTAGTTGGGATCTGTGTGGCCAAGCAAAGGTCACCAAGGACAGGGCAATGCTTAACCCAAAGGAGGTATCGCTGATGGTGGGTTCAGTGTTTGGCCCAATTAGGAAGAGACCAATGTCCTTGGCTGGCACTGGGAGCTCCCAGGCTCCTTGACTCTCTCCACCCCATCTCTACCCACCAGGGGTCACTGCCCACCACTACCTACTTCCCGGGAGTCCATCGGCACGTCTAGATTCTCAGGGCTGTGGCTCCTTGTTTTACAAACGAGGAAGTGGCTGCGTGGGGAAGGAAGTGGACTGGGCCATGACCAAGAGTGATTATGATTCATGGGGAAAACCCTTCTCTCCCAATTCAACCCCTTTGTGTGCAAAAGTACATTGCACTCTGAAAGAGTCTGCCGGGGTCACATGGTGTGGGTAGCTTGGCTTCAGAGGTGTAAACACCCCCTCACCACCCTTCACACCTTTGATGAGAGTGCAGGCTTGTCTCTGTATCTGGGGGAGCGGGCTGTGTTGAGACCGAGGTATTTTTATCTGCTGGACACACTGGGGCTCCATGGAGGATTTCGCTTGAGGAAAGCGTTCCACGGATGAAGCAAACATTTCAAAATATTGCACCATTTTTGGATCTCGGCACCAGGAAACCCTTGGGGGTAATGAAAGGGTTCTAAAACTAGATTTGGGGAATGGCTGTGCAAGGTGAATATTATGGGATGAAAAGTATGCCTCAGTGAAGCTGGTAAAGAGATTATGACATTTAGGAGATGATTGGAAATTTGGTCACTGACTGGGTATTGAAGATACTAAGGAATTGTTCATTGTTGATTTTGTTTTCACATTTTAGGCAAAATAATGACACTGTGAGGGTTGGTTTTTGTTTTGTTTTGTTTCTTGTGAGTCCTTATCTTTTAGAGATACAGGCTGAAGTATCTCTGAATAAAAGGATACCATGGCTGGAATTTGCTTTCAAATAAATGAGAAAGGATCATGGGTAGGGGAGAGGAAATAAGATGGGCTCAAGCTGGGTGATGGATGTGGGGAGGGACATTGCTCTGCCCTTGATGATTGTGTAAACTGTGGAAGTTTTCCAGAATAAAATACGGCTTTTAAATTGCTTTTAACCATAACTCTAAACCCAAGTCCAACCCATCCCATACTCTTGATGGGAAAAATGAGGCCCCGAGAGGAAGGATACCTAGCCAGGTCACCCCTCCCAGGTCCTTCTGGCCCTTTGGGGGTCCCCAGAGAACCGTGGCACTCTCTCTGCTCCCCTCCACCTCCCTAATTCTGCCCTTCACTTCCTGCCCTCAATCGCCTTCCTGAAAAGCCCAGCCCCTCACATGTACCAACCTGTCCCCCTGCAGCCCCTCACCCCACACTTAGACCCTTCCCTTCTGTCCCTCATTGGCTCTCAGACCACAAGCTGGACCTTACCATCACCTGACTCATCTATAATGGGCCACCTCGTGGCATCCAAAGCGCCCTGTTCTGGGTTCCCTGCTCCTTCTATAACCAGCTCCTCCCACTGCCCCCTCCCTCGCTCAGCTCCAGCCACACCCACCTCTTGCCATCCTCACACTCACCCAAGACCTTCCTTCCTCAGGGCCTTTGCACTTGCCGAGACTTCTGCCAAAAACACTCTTCCCCCAGATCGGTCACATTCCCCCTCGGTCACCTCCTTCAGGTCTCAGCTCAAACATCACCTCCTCAGAAAGGCCCTCCCTGACCCCTCCCTACGAAAAGAGCAATCCCTGCCCCTCCCAACCCTCTTGCCCTATTTCATATTTTTATAGCGCTTATCTCCACCTGACATGATACAGTTTATCAGTTTCCTGATTATGGCCCATCTCCCTCCAATAGGATTTAGCCCCACAAGGAAAGGGTTGTTGCCTGTCTGCCCAACACAGCGTGGCAGATAGTCCGTGTTCAATAAATATTTGTTAAACGATTGAATGACTTGGAAAAACCCAGGTGAATGAGGTGAGAATGGGGACAAGGAGTGGGGGAAGGGACGGGTATCCAGCCAAAAGGAACAGCCCGTGCGAAGGTCTGAGGCTTGCCCCTCCAATCCACTGTTCCCTCTGGGACAGTAGCCTGGGTGTTCTTTCGAGGGTGAGGAATTAAGGGGACATAACAGCCTCCCCAGGACCAAGGCCAGACCTTGCCAGGCCGGCACAGGAAGCCACACCCTGAAGTCAGATCCATGAGTAAATATTACATCTCCCTCAGCCTCGCTCTGAAGAGATAAGGGGAACAGAAAAGGGGGGTCCAGAAACCCGCTTCAGCTTCGCCCAGGAGGACAGGACAAAGGTCCTGCCACGGGAGCCCAGGCCATCTTACAAATATTAAGTCAGTAGTGGGTGGGGTCTCAGCAGGGAGACAGAATGAGGAGGTCCCAGGTCACCTCCCACTCCCTAGGGCATTAATGATGTGGCTGGTGAGAAGAGAGAGCCGTGGTTGGGGGAGAGAGCTGACAAAACAAGGTCAGAGAAACTTGTCCCCAGCTGCGGAGGAGATAACGACTTACCCACTCTAACCTCCTGAAGCTAAGGCCTGAGCCTCAGTTTCCTTGTCTGCAAAATGGGTTCTCAGGGAGGGAGGGTGATGCTGGCTAACAGGGAAAGCCAACAATGTCAACATGGATAATGAATCATTAGTAAGATATACCAACCATCTGGCCACTTCTCTTCTCTTTGGTCCACCACCTCCTGCTTGGTCCCGGGCCATGCAGTAGACACGATGTGAGCCACATATATACTTTAAGATGTCCTAGTGTCACATGGAGAAAAGTAAAAAGAAACAGGTGAAATGAATTTATTTGACCCAACCTAGGCAAAATGTTATCATTTCAACATGGACTCAATATAAAAAGTGAACAATCTATTTTGCATTCTTTGTGTGTGTGTGTGTCTGCAATACATCTTCAGTATTTGGTGGGGTTTTTTTTTTCACCTTCAGAATCTTTTTTTTCCAGTTTTATTAAGAAAAGTTGACATAGGGAGTTCCCTGGCAGTCCAGTGGTTAGGACTCCTTGCTCTCGCTGCGGAGGGCCTGGTTTCAATCCCTGGTCGGGGAACTAAGATCCCAGAAGCCACACAGCACGGCCAAAAGGAAAAAAGAAAGAAAAAATGGACACATATCACTGTATAAGTTTAAAGTGTACAGCATGATGATTCGATTTACATATATTATGAAATGATTATCACAATAGGCTTAGTTAAATCTATCATCTCCTATAGATACAATAAGAAGAGAAAAAATTTTTAATCTGTAGATGTTATGAGATGAAGTTTTAATACCTCCACCTCTCCTCTCATCCTCTCCCCAAAATTTTATCATACTTTTAATTATATCAATAATTAGCGTTGGCACCAGTATAACAATGTAAATATTGTTCGCTGCAGAACCTATTAGGATACTGCAATTACGTGTCCTTTCTCTTCTTTTAGTTGAAGTGAAATTGACCTACAACACTATGTTAGTTCCAGGTGCACAATATAGTGATTCAATACTCCTATACATTACAAAATATTCACCCCTTTGGTATGTACTTTTCACTCACAGCTCATCTAAACTCGGATAAGCTAATGGTAGTGGCTACCATACTGGACAGCACAGCTAGACTATTGCAGTCACCCCACTCCCTCCCAGCATCTGCCCTCGCCTCCCACAGTCTGTTCCCCACACTCAGCCAGAAGATCCTACTGACACCTAAGTCAGCTCCTATCCTTCTTCTGCTCACATCCCTCCCAGGGCTCCCATCTCAGAGTAAAAGCCAAAGTCCTCCTGCAGCCGACAGTGCCCTGCAGGATCCGCCCCTGTTCCCTCTCTGCCCTCGCTCACTCTGCTCCAGCCACACCAGCCTCACACTCACCGAAACACTGCTGCCTCAGGGCCTTTGCATTTACTGTTCCCTTCGCCTGGAATTCTTTTCCCCCAGATTCAGCACAGCTCCCCCATTGAGTCTCTACTCCAGTGTCGCCTCCTAAAACATCTTCTCTCGGCCTTACATGAAACAGTGTCCTAGACACCTCCATCCCCTCCCCTGCTTTCTTCTTCTCCATAGCATTATCTCCACCTGATATATTATACCTGTTTGTGTTTATTTGTCAGTTGAGTATCTCCCCAAACAAAAGGTCAGTGTTATGGGGCAGGGATTTTTGTCCGTCCTATTTGTGGCTATAACCCAGCGCCTAGCACAGTGCCCGGCACCTGGTAGATGCTCAGTAAACGTCTGTTAAAAGGTGGATGAACAAGGGCCCCCACGTCCCCGGTGCCCACTTTGGGGCAGGGACAGCATTGAGCCTTCCACGCGCCTGCTGTCCCTCCCTCTCAGAGGCATCCCAGGGAGGTCAGTGTCAGGATCACCCACCACCCACCTCCCAGACAGGCAAGGGCCCCTGCCCAGGGTAGCCAGGTTTACTTTCTGCCCGCTGGGCCTGGCACATAGTAGGTGTTCAAGAAACTGCAGGGCTCAATCGGACCGGGAGCACCTGAGGAAGGGCTGGGGCGGTGAAGGCTGGGAGCAGATCGGGAAGGGCAAGGACAGCAGAGAAGGGTCAGTGTGATGCTGTGGGTGGTAATGGAGCCATGGCGGAGTCTGGACAAAAGCCGGGATCTGCCCCCAAGTCTCTAATAGCCACAACTCTTCTCGCTCCTCAGCCAGACGGCAAATCACCAGAAATCTGGACCTCCCTGGAGACTCCTCTCTCTGTGCCACCTACCCCTGGTGTCCAGTTCCACAAACACTCTCTCAGCCTCTGCTCTGTATCCGATCCTGTGCTGGGCAGTGCTGGGGACACGGTGGTGACCACAACAGCCCTGGTCTTGCCCTGCCACGACTCACAGTCCATTTGAAGAAACAGACCAACCCCCCGACAGTAAGGACCCAGGGTGGTCAGGGCTGGGACTGGGGATGAGGGGTGCACCTAACCCAGTATGAGAGTCAAGGAGGGCTTCCTGGAGGAGGAGGAGTTGTTGAATAGGCAATGGAATAGAGCAGAGGGAAGCAGGGGTGTGCTGGGTAGAGAGAGCGCCAGTGAGGCAGAATAACTGGAGCAGAGAGTTCCCAGAAGGAAGGGATGTTCCGTGAGGCTGGTCAAGCAGGCAGGGGCCAGGCCATGCAGGGCCACGGTGAGGAGCTGGGCTTTCTCCTGAGGGCACTGGGGAGCCATAGCAGGTTCTGGGCACCACGAGGGGGCCAAACCAGGGCCAGAGACCAGGGAGGAGTTGGGGAGGGGAAGCCAGACAAGGTGGGTGGGAGACCTGGACCAGGGCAGGGGCCATGGGGAGGGAGACAAAGGCACACAGGGCATTTAAGAGGCAGGCGAGATAGGGCGTGGTACGCGGTGGGCAGAGGGGGATTGGGCTTCAGGGACAAGGCCCAGCCTCTCGGTCCCAGTGATGGTGGATGGTGACGCCAATCCCTGATAAGAGGACGGGAGGAGGAGCGGGTCTGGGGGAAGATGTTGTCGAGGTCAGTTTGGGACAGGGTGAGGGAGAGGTGCCCAGGGACATCGAGGGAGGGGGGGAGGCATCCTGAATGACACTTAGGACGAGGTCCCGGGCTCAGGGGAGAGGGCTGGGCCAGGACAGAGAAGGGTGAGGTGAGGTCACAGGAGGGGTGGAGGCAGCAGGAGGCGCCAGGTCACCCACAAGTCACCTGGCCGCACCCACCCCTCTCACCTCACACTACCCCCGCGTCAGAGCCCCTCCCTGCCAGGGCAGCTCAGGACGAGCTGCTGGAGGAGCAAACCAGGACAGGTGAGCCACAGGTATGGCCCACTGCCCAGAAGCAGGATGCTCGGGCCTTGGAGAAACCAGGACCCAGAAGCTATTAAGATACCGATAATAGCACGTTTGTCAAGAATGCTCTTCCCCCAGATCCCTCCATGGCCTCTGCCCAGCATCATCTTCCCAGAGACATCCTCCCTGACCCCCCCCCCCACTCTGCCCCCGACTCCAAAATCACCAGCCCCCTTCCTGGCTTTTTTTTTCTTTCTTTCTTTCTTTTTCTTTTTTGGCCGTACTGAGTGGCATGCGGGATCTTAGTTCCCCCACCAGGGATTGAACCCGGGCCCCCGCATTGGGGGCACGGAGTCTTAATCACTGGACGACCAGGAAAGTCCCTTCCTGGCTTTATTTTTCCCCCCGAAGCACTTACCTCCATCCAATGTGAAATAGACTTTGTTTATTTGTTTACCCTGCGAATGTCAGCCCCACGAGGGCAGGGATTTTACCTACCAGCCTCTAGGACGGTGCCTGGCAGACAATCTAGGCTCACTAAATATTTGTAGGATAAACGAATGAGAGATTTCTTGAGGCTTGCTCAGGGCCAGGCATCGTGCTAAATATTTCACACTTCATTTTTCACAACAGTCCATGAGGAGTGTACGATCATGACTCCCATTTTACAGATGAGGAAACTGAGGCCCAGTGGGCTCCATAACTTGCCCGGGGTCATGGAAGCTAGGAACAGTGGAACTAGGTCCAGTAACGTCAACCACACCTCATGTTTGGGACCCGACTCTGCCTGGTGCTGGCTAACTTCCTGACATCTGCTCTCAACAACCCTGAGTAGCATCTGCTCTCAACAGCCCTGGGTAGGGGCCACACCATCCCTCTTTTTCAGAGCAGTCAATGGAGACTCAGGAAAGGGCTGCTCCCAGCCCCACTTCCAGTAAGTGCAGAGCCAAGGTCAAAACTGGACTCTCTCTAGCCCCAAAGTCTCCACATACACCCATTTGACATCTAGAAAGAACAAGGCCTCAGGAGAAGAGAGAGAATGTGGATTTCTCAGCCCCACGCAGGAGGCCAAGAAGCAGAGCCCCAGAGGAAGCGTGCAGCCACCAGCCTTCCCTTCTGTGTGGCTTTGGAAACAGAGCCACGCAGGCCTCCCCCGCCTGCCAGAACTTGGGTAAGTCAGAGCCCTTACCTGGTGCCTCAGTTTCCCCATCTGCCAGTGGGGCTTCTGACAGTGCTCACATCACAGGGCAGCCACTGAGATGACACCTAAAGGTCACCCACAGCTTTGGGGCTGGGAAAACGGCAGTCACAACAGATGGGTTTTATCCCTTGGTGACCCCCAAGTTCACCAGGGAGACCAGGGACTGGGCCGTGGGTTAAGAACTGCCTTAAAATCTTCCCCTGCCCCTCCTTCCTCCTCCCTGATGACCTGGTTCTTCTCCTGGTACCAAACCTGGGCCCTCGGCACAAAGAAGTTTCGGCAGCGCCCCAGGAGGCCTGGCCAGGTCGTGGCCCCTGGCCCATGCCTGCCACACCTGCTCTGGTACCCAAACGGGGCCCCAGATCCTCGGTGACTCGATCCCTCCAAATTCAGGTGATCTCCCCCGGCTCCAAATCACCGAACCCTCCCACGTCCGGCGCCAGACGGAGCCAAACCCCAACCAGGAAGGGTCTCGGAGCGTCGGGCCGCCAACGCCGCTGTCTCCAAGAGCTGGGTTTGGGGTGAAAGATGGTGCTGACCAGATGCAGCTGGCTCCTCCTCAGTGGTGAGCGAGAATGGCGCCCCCAGAACCTCAGCCCCCACGGCCTCGGGGAAGGGAGGGGATCCCCGGCCTGGGGAGGGAAGGCGTCAGCCGGAAATCCAGCACGTCGGGAGGACAGCTCTGCTTCCCACAGGCACAATTTGCTCCACTAAGAGTCACCAGTGTGGGGCAGGCCGGGGACCGTCACCCAGAGAGGTCTTCAGGGTGGACTTTGGAGATTTCTAAGAGCGGGGTGTACGCTAGGGCAAGGGAGCCGCTGCTATGCCTTCGTTCACGTGGCAAACTCTTACTGAGCTCTGGAAGCCTTAACTAGAGCAAGTTGTAACCAGCCACTCTGCCCCTCCCTCAGGCTATGGTTTGGGCAATTGCCTTCCTCCTCTCAGCCTCAGTTTCCTCATCTATGGAATGGGCCTAACTCCTGGGGTCGTTTGAAGGTCATTCCAAGCAGCGTTTACTAGTGCTTGCTGGGTGCTGTTCTAAATGCTTTCCACGTATTCATAACCACCCTATGAAGAAGGCCCACCCATGACCCCCTACTCCATAGACCAGAAGCGTGAGGCTCAGAGAGGTCAAGGCACCAGTCGGGGTCACACAGCCAGAAAGCGGCAGGGCTGAGTGCTAGACGCAGAGGCCTCGCTCACAGTCAGCCTTTATCAGCACGGAAAGTACCAGAAACGAAGCCAAGCATGTAAGCACTTCTTACGTGAGAACCAGCGCAGCTTCTCAATCCAGGCAACCACACACAATTCAAACCCAGGCAGCCCCGACCAGCTAGTCAGGTTTGGGGCTTATCTGTTTGGTTGAGAACAGAAGGGGTGGAGTGTATTAATCACGGCCCTACTTTCTGCCTCTGGAGAGGCAGAGGAAGGGCCCTGGACCGGGAGTCGGGGCCCAGGGGCTACACGAGGCAGCCTGATCTCGTAAGTGGAGGCCTAGTGACTCTCACAGCGGTGGGGGGCGGGGGGGGACCCTCTGGGTGGTATCCAAGGTCCTGCAGGCTGAGAGTGCGCTATGAGCTTGCTATGAGCAAAGCCTTAGGCTAGATCGTTAGCACAGCCCATCAAATCCAATCCTCAGACCACAGCCCCCTCCCCAGGACTGAGACTCCACACCTGGCTGACAGTTACTGAGCACTTACTTGTGGTGGGAACACATGTGCCCGGAGCCACGTCTCCTCCTCCATCAAACGTGGGGAGCGATCAAGTCCACCTCATCCCACCCCTCTGGCTCCTTTTCCTCAGCCGCTTTCCTGAGCGCGGGGGCCGAGATCTCTATCACCTCCGAGCCTGCCCAGCCAGCCGAGGGCGACAACGTCACACTGGCTGTCCAAGGGCTTTCAGGGGAGCTGCTTGCCTACAACTGGTATGCGGGGCCCACGCTCAGTCTGTCTTACCTGGTGGCCAGCTACATCGTAAGCACAGGCGATGAGACCCCTGGCCCGGCCCACACGGGGCGGGAGGCTGTGCGCCCCGACGGCAGCCTGATCATCCAGGGCGCCCTGCCCGGGCACTCGGGCACCTACATCCTGCAGACTCTCAACAGGCAATTTCAGACGGAGGTGGGCTACGGACACTTGCAGGTCTATGGTGAGACACCCCCCAGAGCCCCCTTTTCCCCAGCTGGGCTTTCCCATCTCCTTCCCAATCCTTCTTTTAAAAACAACAACAACAACAAAAAAGAAATTTTAAAAAATATTAAAACCATCACAAAAAAAAAAACTGACCTAAAATAACATTAAAATGCTCACCTCCTCCCAGATGGCTTCTGGGATTAAACCTGCCTCTCATCCTGTTCTTTGCCCCTCTGGCTGGGGGTTCAGGGGCACCACCGGGATCCAGCCATGCCCCCTGCCTGGGGAGGGGGAGGCCCTGGAAGCAGGCAGTGCCCGGCCCCCTCCCCCTCTGTCTGTTGCCCCACAGAGATCCTGGCCCAGCCTGTGGTCATGACCAACAGCACGGCGTTGGTGGAGCGCCGGGACACCATGCGCCTGGTATGCAGCAGCCCCAGCCCCGCCGAGGTCCGCTGGTTCTTCAACGGCGACACCCTGCCCATCGCTGTCCGCCTCGGCCTGTCCCCTGATGGCCGGGTGCTGACCCGGCACGGCATCCGCAGGGAGGAGGCCGGAGCCTACCAGTGTGAGGTCTGGAACCCGGTCAGTGTCAGCCGCAGCGAGCCCATCAACCTGACCGTGTACTGTGAGTCCTCCTGGCCCAGCCCCTGCAGAGATACCCAGTGCCCCAACCCCATAGATGGGGAAACTGAGGCCAGGAGAGAGTGCCCAAGGGCATGCAGTGAGTCAGTAGGCCAGCTGGGGTTAGAAACCAGGGATTCCCCATAAAATGCACTTGACCCATCTCCTAAGGATGAAAGACTACCTCTGAAATTGAATAATCCTTCCCTTTGAATCAATACCTCCAGGACTGGTGGGTTTTGAAAGGGAGGGGGGACGGCGTGAGTGGTAGAATGGGAGGGGAAATAAAATTAAAAACATAACCAAAGCATGGAGTCATTCCCAGGGGCAGCAGATATGCAGTGTACCATCCAGAGAAAGGAAGTCACTCAGGTACACGAGGGCCGGCAATGTAGAGAAACTTAGAACCTAGAATCCTACAACCAGGGCATTCTGGATTTAAGAAGCACTGGATTCTAGACTCTGAGAATCCTAGAAACTCTAGAAGCAGAGAGTCTTAGAATCTTAGAATCTAATTCTAAAACCTTAGAGCCACCCAACCCTAGAATCTTAGAAACATAGATTTCTAGAATCTTAGAATCCTAGAACATAGAAACATCTGCTCTTGGAACACTAGAATTCTAGACTCTTAGAATGGCTTATCAGAAACCATTTAGACTTTTTTTTTTTTTAACGGAACCATAGATTTCAAAAATATCTTGAAATGTTGTCTGGCCCAACACCCTCTTTTTACAGAAGAGAAAACTGAGATTCCCCTGAGAGGGAAGGTGATGGTCAAGATCTCAGAGCGAGTTAGAGATCCATGTGGGATTCGAAAAGGCCAGAGCTCTTTTTCCCTCCAGATATTCCCAGGGGCCCATCCTGGTGGAAAGAAAGCCAGGGGGGTGCCCACCTCGACCACCCTCTCCCTCCACTGCCCCATTTCTCTCCCTCCCCCCCCTCACAGTTGGCCCAGAACGCGTGGCCATCCTCCAGGATTCCACCGCCCGCACGGGCTGCACCATCAAAGTCGACTTCAACACATCCTTCACGCTGTGGTGCGTGTCCCAGTCCTGCCCGGAGCCTGAGTACATGTGGGCCTTCAACGGGCGGGCCTTAAAGAACGGCCAAGACCACCTCAACATCAGTAGCATGACGGCAGCCCAGGAGGGCACGTACACGTGTATCGCTAAGAACCCCAAGACCCTGCTTTCTGGATCTGCCTCAGTGGTGGTCAAACTGTCTGGTGAGTCGTCCCCAGCCTGACCAACGCCCCCCCCTCCATGGAGGCCCAGTTGGACTCAAGCTTTGGCTGCTCTACCCGCCATTAGGCTACCATTTGCCCAAGAGATGATTGGAGAGTGAGAGATTCTCAACCCATGCGTTGGCCAAGTGACAAAGTGGCATATCAGGTGGACCCTCTTCATCCAGGTGACAAAAAGAGGAAGTCTGTGCCTTGTCGCCCAGAAAACAACTGACGAATCAGGCTCTCTTCCTTGAGGGTTGGCAAAGGGAGAAATGGGCCGCATGTCCCAAACCGTGCAGCTGCAGAGTGGGAAAACATTCGGATGTCCCTTCCTACGGGTGCCCATGTGCTAAATTCAGTCTGTCACAGCTGCTCCAGGCTGGACCCACTCCCTGCCAAACAGACAGCTGAACCTCAGTGCATCCAACTAGATAACCCAGTTATCTGGCCCAGAGGCCGGTGTGCGCCTGCGCACACACGCATACACGCAGACACGCATACACTCCTGGAAAATCACAGCCGGTCGCTGGCAAATGGAAAAACACAGCGAGAGAGGCGCTGTCTCGCCTCTGTCCTTAAACAACCTGGCGGTGGGGGTAGTGCAGACACAACTGGTTTTCTCAGAGATATCAGGATCCTCAGGGGACGTTTTCTCATCCCCTGGGGATGGTGGCTTTGAACATTAGGGCCTCATTCATTCCGCCTTGGTTCCTTCCCAAGTGGCCACCATCTCCCAGGGACAGCGGGAACGGTCCTTCCCTCCCTCCTCCCTCCCTCTTGCTAACAGGCTGGGCCTCATCCAAAGGGTGGATACTCTTCCACCCAAAGCAGAAATGGCATTCCCAGAGGTAAGTATACCTCCTGCCCCACCCTACTGGGGCTTGAGCAGCTGGTCTTGGCAGGAGACAGGGGGGTGGACCAGATGACCTCAGGCGCTGTCCAGAGCCCTGTCTGTGCAGGTCAAGATGGGGGGTGTCCAAGGTGTGCAGGTACGTGCAGGGAGTGGGTAGAGTGCCCCCAACGGCCTCCTAAACTGTCAGCACCCCTGTGGCAGGTGCCAGGGGAGAGACAGAGGAAAGGGAGACGCCACCCTTCTTCCACCTGGGGCAGACTGATCTGATGGAGGAGACATGGTCTCTGCCCTTGCAGAGATGGCCTTGAAACAGGGAAGCGTAGCCTCCCTATTCAAGAGCTGCCGGTTAGGGAGGAGAAGCAGTGCCTCATGCTCCATTCTAGCAGGGATGAAGGAGACATGACAGCCACCCTCAGTGAGCTTCCACTCAGATGGAGGAGGCAGACACTTGAGGAGATTTTGTAATCTGATGGGGGAGACATGGTCTTGAGGAGACATGGCTTTTTTTTTTTTTTTTTTTGAGAATTCCTAGTCTGATGGGGGAGACGCAGTTCCCACCTTTGGGGTACTCCCGATCTGATGGGGGAGTACAAGCCCCCCACTTTCTAGGAATTTCCAGTCTGATGGGACAGACACGCCCCCATTCAAGTTCTGGGGTCCCCAGCCTGACTGGAAAGACCCAGCCTGATGATAATCTGGAATTTCCAATCTGATGGAGGAGACATGGCCTCCCACCCTCTGGAATCTTTCAATCTGATGGGGAACTACAGTCCCCCTATTCTGAGGTCTCTTGAGCTGACGGAAGAGACAACACCCGGAGTACACAGCTCCCAGCTATCCGATGGGGGAGACACGGCCCCCATATTCTGAGAATTTCCAATCTGATGGAGGAGACATGACTCAACCCTCTAGGGTCTTCCAGTTTCATGGGAGAGATATTCCCCCAAAGGCCGGAAATTCCTAGTCTAATGGGGGAAGAGACAGCCCCCATTGGGGTTTCTCAATCGGACGGGTGAAGACAGCTCCCTGGCAGGCAGGCATTGCTGAGACACAAAATCCACCTCCATACCACACAAGTCACCCCCTTCCTCTGTCTCCCTCCCGCCAACCCGCATGGGGAGTGCCAGCCGGGGGATGCATAGGTGAGCTGGTTGGGGGGTGGGCGGCGGACGCTCTGCCCCACCAAGGCCCGGGTGACCCAGCCCCCCTCGCTCTCTCCCCAGCGGCCGTGGTCGCCATGACAATCGTGCCGGTGCCGACCAGGCCGATGGAGGGCCAGGACGTGACGCTGACCGTACACGGCTACCCCAAGGATCTGCTGGTCTATGCCTGGTACCGTGGGCCTGCCTCTGAGCCCAATCGGCTGCTCAGCCAGCTGCCGTCGGGGAACTGGATCGCAGGCCCCGCGCACACAGGCCGGGAGGTGGGCTTCGCCAACTGCTCGCTGCTGGTGCAGAAGCTGAACCTCACCGACGCCGGCCGCTACACACTCAAGACCGTCACGCTGCAGGGCAAGACTGAGATGCTGGAAGTGGAGCTGCAGGTGGCCCGTGAGTGTGGGGGAGGGGACGGGGAGAGGGGGGCCTCTTTTCATAAAGGACTCCCAGAAGAGGGGCTCCGCTTCCTCCATCTGACTTGGGACTCCCCCAATGGAGCTCTTGCCTCTTCTATCAAACTGATGACCTGGACCAGGGGTAGATAGGCTTCCTCCATCAGACTGGGGACACTAAACGGGGCTTCCATGCCTTCTCTCTTCTGTAAGAGGCACACCAGACCAAAGGTTTTAAAATACCGTGTGTAGTCTGAGGGTAAGGCATCCTTTTTCCTGGACCATAAAACCCAGGAGATATTGCCTCTACCACCATACTGGAGGAATAGGCTAATGATGGTCGTTTACCTCTCCCATCAGACTAGAGGTATAGAGGGCGGAGCATGCCTCCCTCTTCAAACTGTCATCCTAGACAACGGGGATCATGTTTCATGCTTTGCGTTACAGTAAGAGTGAGAACAGAATTCCTACCCTCAGAAGGTAAATTAATCTCTCAAACTGAAATAGGGACGATCTCCTCCATCAGGATGGAGATTTCTAGGTGGTGGGAATTGTGTTCCCTCTTCAGACTGGAAATTCCCTGTGTTCAGGAACAATGTCTCCTCCATCAGACTGGGAGCTCCCAAAAGTCAGGAACAATGTCTCCCCCATCAGACTGGGAGCTCCCAGATGTTGGGGACCGTGTCTCCCCATCAGACTGGGGGCTCCCAAAAGTCAGGAACAATGTCTCCCCCATCAGACTGGGAGCTCCCAGATGCTGGGGACCGTGTCTCCCCATCAGACTGGGGGCTCCCAAAAGTCAGGAACAATGTCTCCTCCATCAGACTGGGAGCTCCCAGATGTTGGGGACCGTGTCTCCCCATCAGACTGGGGGCTCCCAAAAGTCAGGAACAATGTCTGCCCCATCAGACTGGGAGCTCCCAGATGTTGGGGACCGTGTCTCCCCATCAGACTGGGAGCTCCCAAAAGTCAGGAACAATGTCTCCTCCATCAGACTGGGAGCTCCCAGATGCTGGGGACCATGTCTCCCCATCAGACTGGGAGCTCCCAAAAGTCAGGAACAATGTCTCCCCCATCAGACTGGGAGCTCCCAGATGTTGGGGACCGTGTCTCCCCATCAGACTGGGAGCTCCCAAAAGTCAGGAACAATGTCTCCTCCATCAGACTGGGAGCTCCCAGATGCTGGGGACCGTGTCTCCCCATCAGACTGGGAGCTCCCAAAAGTCAGGAACAATGTCTCCCCCATCAGACTGGGAGCTCCCAGATGCTGGGGACCGTGTCTCCCCATCAGACTGGGGGCTCCCAAAAGTCAGGAACAATGTCTCCCCCATCAGACTGGGAGCTCCCAGATGCTGGGGACCGTGTCTCCTCCATCAGACTGGGAGATCCCAGCTGTTGGGAACCGTGTCTTCCCATCAGACTGAGCATCCCCAGAGGTCTGAGATGTCATGTCCCTGGAGCCTTGCCTCTCCCATCAGACCAGGAAGTCTCAGAAGCCATGTCCCTGAGTTAAAGACAGTGACCCCCCTCCCTCAGACTTGAAGCTTCCAGGATCAGGGACCCAATCACTGACAGACACCCTAGCACCCTCCCCATTCACTCATTAAACTCTAGTTTCCTGGGTCAGCGCTGGGGGGAGAAGGCTGGTCAATGACAGCAGGCCACCCCCGATGAAGCCTCGGAATTCCTTTTCACTCTGTCTCTCTTCTCACAGTCAACCTCCCTTCCTCGCACAAGGACCAACGCCACCTTCCTGAACCTGAACCTGGCACAGGCTGAGCATGGGGCGGGTGGGGCCGCTGGGAGGCCAGGGTTGGGCAGGGGAGCAGAAGGAATGGGGGCACTGGGGACCTGGTCCCCTACCTCCCTGACGACCTCCTCCACCCCTGTGCCCCATCCTCCCCCACAGCCCTGGAGTAGCACCATGGCCCTGGAGACCTCCAGAGAGACCAGCTCTTCGTGCCACCCTCCTTGTTTCCTCCCCCTGAGTGGAGGACCACTTGCTTCCAGCAAGGATGCAGGACCATGGTTCACGGTTCTCCTGCTTCCACCCTAGAGTTAGAGCCAACAGGGCCCTACTCCTTCACTGAGCTGTCGGAGAGCCACAGAGGCTATAAACATCCTGGTTAACACACGCCTGTGTCAGCCTCTCCTTCCACCACTCCCAGCTCTGCCATTCCTGGTCATCACACTCGCTTCTTTTCCCACCCAGGATGCTTCTCAGTCTGGCTGCATGCATGCACAGGGGTGCTCAAAGCTCAGGGCTCCCAGCCCCCACTGCTTGATGTCAGGGCCTTAGGCCCTTCCCACATCTCCCCAGGTTATATCTGAGGGTCCTGCTTCCCAGTGGCCCAAAGAGTGCCCCTCCTGTGGCACCCAACAGCTGCCCTGTTTGAACACGGCCCTCCCCTACACTGCGCCTCACTCCATAACCCAGGGACTGATTTGTGCACAGGACAAAGAATGACCAAATTTCTCAAGAAGAGTTCCAGCATCTTCTGGCCCTCATCCATTTAACCAAAGATGCCCTTTTGTGTCCTCCATTGTCCTGGGATTCCCCCACCCCCACGCCATGTATCTCAAACATCACTTGCACAGTCCTAAAAATATCTCCCTCCTCCTCTAAACACACAAAAAAGCCCCTATGAATAAATGAATGCAAATGGGGAAGGGGTGGGGTTGAGGGGTGGAGAGCAGGGGAGTGGGAACCAGAAGGGGTGTGTCTTCTAACTCCTCTCACTAGTAGGGTATGAGCCGCAAGCGTAACCCAGCCAGGATGACCTACTATGGGGAGACTCTCGGTGTTAGTCAGAAGTGGTAATAGCAGACTCCAGGCTTGGGGTAGAAAGAGAGATTTGGGCAAGGATGGAAAGGCCTAGTAGAGAGATTTCCCAGAAACTTTCAAGACAGATCCTTTCTGGGGATGGCCATGTTGAGCTGAGATGGTGCGTGGTGAAAGGCACCCAGAATGAGGGTTATAAAATCTGGGTTAGAATCCTGCATTTGCTATGGATTCACTAGACTCTCAATTTGTCCATCAGCAAAAATGTGTGGACTTAGGATAGAATAGAGTTTTCCAAACCATTTTATTACCCTCAGAGCCCTTTCTTCAAATGCGAACTTACATGGTAGGTCAATATATTATTTAAACTAGCAATGCAATAAAAGTAGATATCAATTCAAAAGCTATAGTCCTCCCTCTCACCTAATTTCTACACATTTTTGAAAAATATCCTTAAATTTAAATAATACTTGGATTACAGAGGCAATTAAAATGCAAAATAACAACCAGAATCAATGGCCAGTGAAAACATTATATATATAGATAGAGAGAGAGAGAGAGAGAGAGAGAAAGAAACTGTGGGATATGGCCAAAGCTGCACTTGGAGGGCGAATGATAGCCTTAAATGCTTAAAGGCATTGAGAGTACTAAAAAGAAAAGATTTTGAAATTGAGCAAAATAAGGTTGCCACTCAAGAAACTAGAAAAAGTCCATGAAATAAACCAAAGTAAAAAGGTAAGGAATTAAGAAAAGTAAAAGCAGAAATGGATGAAGTATAAAATAAAACATAGAGTTAGTCAATAAAGCCTAGAGCTGGTTCTTTGAAAATACCAATGAAATAGACAAACTTTTTGCAAGTATGACAAGAGACAGAGGAGACTAATATATAAAATAAAAGAGAAACTGTTCTGATTGAAGTAGAGCAGGTTAGATGCTCAATAAATATATATATTGAGGGAAGAGAATAGTTCCCCAACAGCCACTTGCCTCTCCTCTTTCATGATGGCAGGCACTGCCTCCCATAAAAGAAGCTGAAAGTGTCAGGTACTCACTTTCCCCAACTGCTTTGCAGCTGTTGGTCGCCATGTGACAAATTCTGGCCAACGAAGGAAGGAGAGAGCTAAAAGTTCTGTCCACTGACTCTGCCCCACCTGAGTGGGCACTAAGGGAGCTCCATGGAGTTTGAAAGTTATTAGCTAAATCAGTGTTCTCCAATATGAGGTTTCCAGGCAATGGCACAGCTAGGAAGTGAGGATAGATTTAAGCCCACACTCAACTCCAACAACAGGAACAGCCCCAAAATGGGAAATAGCGTCCATATTCTCCCCACCCCTCCATATTCACAAAAGAGTCAGTAACATATATATCAGTTAGAATTTTTCTTCGGTGGCTAGTAGGAGAGACTGGAAATAACACAAAAAACAAAGAGAGAGGACATTAATATATAAGATAAAAGAGAAACTGGTACATGTAAGAGTAGCTTACATGGATAGAAGATTATTTCTCTCTCACATAAAAGGTAATCATAAGCAGATTGTCCACAGTGTCATTAGGGACACAGCTCGTTCTGTCTTTCTGCTCTATCATTCTTAGCTTGGGGCTTCTATTCTCTTGATCACCTCATGGTCCAAGATGGCTGCTGGAGTCACAGCTGCCTCATCCATGTTCCACGCAGGAAGCAGAAAGAGGGGGACAAAGGGTAAAAGAAGCCCCATGCCCCATTATGGACTGTGCCCCTTTTAAGGAACTTTCCCCACCCTACAACTTCCACTTACATCTAATTGACCAGCTCTTAGTCATGTGGCCACCCTAGCTGCAAGGGAGGCTGGGACATGTAGTCTTTTCCCTGGGTATATTGCTGCTCCAAAGAACTTCAGGGTCCTGCTCTCAAGGAAGACAGGAAGGATGGATCCCAGGTGGGCAGCTGGTAGGCTCTGCCATGACACACCTTGGAACTCCTCCCTTCCAAGCTGAACAAAATCGCCTTGCTCACCTAAGCCCAAAGCGAAAGAGCCCCAGGCACAGTAACCAGGATTTGGGAAAGACTGGGGTTGTGTTCCAGCAGGGCTGGCTTTGTGCAAGGCAGAATGAGGCCAGCGGGAGGGGCCAAAGGAGAGGAGGGGGTAGCAGCTCAGTTTTCTAGGTCAAGCCAGATCCCATTTCCTCAGGGTGTGGAGGCTCAGATGTCCCCAGGACCAAGTCTCCCGTCCCACTAGGCCTCTCTGGGCTTCTGAACTGAATCCTCCAGGCAGTCCAATCCCCCTCTTTGATTTGGTCCCTTTGTATCTCTATCTCAGTGAATTCCTACAAGAACCCTCATGAGTATCACTGGCAGTTCCTCCATTTTACAGGTGAGGAAACTGAGGCCCAGAGAGCCAAAACCTCACTCCATGTTCCATAATTCCCACAGCTGCTGGGAGGAGGCTAGCTGAGGAGTCCCCATCACTCCTCAGCAGGGCCGGCCAGGCAGGGGTGCAGGCTCAGAGCCCAGATGGAGCTGAGGTGGCCACCTGAGCTGAGGGACTCCAGGCAATGTGGCTTTTCCTCACTTGTAAAACAGAGATAGTAATAGTACCCACCTCCTAGGACTGTTGAAAAAATTAAATGAGTCAATACGAGGAGAGAATCTAGTTACATAAATGCTTGATAAATGCTTTTTAACTCACTCAGGTGTTAGGTTTGGGCAACAGGCTGATGGAAAAGCCAATTATAACCCTTTTTCTATAATACCTTCTTCCTGGGGGACTTAATTAACCCTACGGCACAGGTTTCCCTCATTTTATGGAATACAGGCTGGAAATACAATTTATGGGAAATTGTAATCACCTGAAAACAGCTTCCAAGAAAAATAATACCCACGTATAAGCTTTTAGAATCCTGATGCTGAACATTTTTTTAATTTAAAAGTAAAAAATAATGAGGAATTTCCTGGTGGTCCAGTGGTTAGGACTCGGCGCTTTCACTGCCTGGGGTGGGGTTCCATCCCCGATCAGGGAATTAAGATCCTGAAAGCCACGCGGTGCCGCCAAAAAAAAAGAATCCCGACGCTGATCCTCACGGTGCCGGAGGAAACGTGGCCTGAGCACAGATTCCCTGACTTGCTTCTCACAGCCTCCCTTTGAACTGGGGCCCCATTTCCCCAGTCTCCTAGCTGTTTATTAAAAATACACCTCCCAGGTCTCTGCCTGGGCCCAGGGACTCTGTGTCTCCAGGGAAGGGACCTGGAAACTGTATGTTTTAAATAAATAGCCTGGGTGATTTTTGTCAGCTGGCAAGTTGGGGGACCCAGATGCAGGGACGGTTGGACAAAAAAAGGAAAGAGAGGCACAAAGAGAGGGAGGCAACTTACCCAAAGTCACTCAGCCGGGAAGGGGCAGGGCCAGGGTTTGGCCCAGGATCACTCAACAGGTTTTCAGACTGAAGGCTGAGACTGGGACTGTCTTCTGCCCCAAGGGGCTCATAGCGGCTCCCCATGTCCCTCCCCCACAAAGCCCAGAGGGGGCTTGGGGTCCTCTTGGGCCCTCAGATTCCACTAGCCATGAGTGGGAGCCAGGCCAGACCTCCAGAGCCGTCTATGCCTCTCTCCCCCCATCCCTCCCCCTCACCCAAGGTGCCTTTTCTCAAGTAACCTTTCTGCAATGGGGAGGGCAGGGGTGGGGTTTAGGGTTGACCTTGAGGCCAAAACACACAATGGCCCAGTCAGTCTCTGGAGCCCCGCCAGGGAGAGGAAGGAAGCCTGCCCTGTTTTTCTCCCCTGGGCTGGAATGTTGATTCAGGATGGAGAGAGAGAGGGAGGAGGGTGAGAAAGAGGAAGGAGGGATGAGGATAGAATAGGAAGGAGGAGGTGAAGGAGGAGGAGGATGGTGAGAAGGAGGAAGAGGAGGAGGGAAGAGGGGGTGCCTGGCACCAGGGTGCCAAGGCTGGACTTTGGGAACTAAGCAGGGAGTCTGGTCAACTCCAGCCCAGCCTGACACACACTGCAGAGTCCAGAGAGATCATCCCAGCCCCTCGAGGTTGCACAGGACCAGGGCAGCCAAAGAGCCTCACCCGTTCCACTAACCACAGGCAGAAGCTCCCTGAGTTCCCACAGTGGCCTTCAGAAGCAGGTGTCAGGTGCCCCCAGAGGTAAGGTCACCTTTCTGGAATCACCTCCCCTGTGGATCACAGTCCTTCCCCTCCTCCTCTCCTTTCCTCTCACTCCACTCTGGCCACATTGGCCTCCTGGCTATTGTTTGAAGAAACCACGCAACTCCTGCCTCAAGGCCTTTGCACTGGCCTTTCCCTCTGCCAGGAATGTTCTCACTGTGGATGCCTGAGTCACTCCATTAAGGTCTATGCTCAAACCCCCCCAACACCCAACGTTGTCTAGCTCTGTTCTTCAGATCATTTATGACACACACATGTTCCACTTCATATTATATATTTCTTTTCTTTTCTTTTCTTTTGGCTATGCACATGGCTTGTGGGATCTCAGTTCCCTGACCAGGGATTGAACCCAGGCCTCTACAGTGAAAGTGCTGAATCCTAACCATTAGACCATCAGGGAACTGCATATTGTATATTTCTTTCTTCACTTGTTCATTATCTGTCTTTTCCACCAGACTATGAGCTCCATGAGGCCGGAATTTTCCTTCTTTTGTCTATCACCTTAAATCAGTGCTTGGCACACAATATGTGTTCAATTAATAGCAGTAATAACGATAAGGAGACTTGCCCTACCAGATAACAAAACACACTGTAGAGCTATTATTGTATCAGCTATCTACTACTGCGTAACAAATTACCCCAACACTCAGCACCTTTATTATCTCAAGGTTTCTGTGAGTCAAGAATCTGAGAGTGGCTTGGCTGGATAGTTTGTTTTTGTTTTTGGCCATGCCTTGTGGCATGTGGGATCTTAGTTCCCCAACGAGGGATCAAACTCATGCCCCCTGCAGCACAGAGTCTTAACCACTGGACTGCCAGGGAAGTCCCTTGGCTGGATAGTTCTTACTCAAGGTCTCTGGTGAGGGTACAGTTAAGAGGTTGGCAGGGTTACAGTCATCTGAAGGCTTGGCTGGGACTGGAGGATCTGCTTCCTGGCTCGTTCACATGGCTGTTGGCAGGAGGCCTCAGTTCCTTGCCACATAGACCTCTCCATAGAAGTCTCATGACAAGGCAGCTGAATTCTCCCAGAGCGAGTTGTCCCATGGGCGAACAAGGAGGAAGCCACAGTGCCTTCATGACTTGGTCTCAGAAGCCACACACCATCACCTCCGCCATATTCTACCGACTAGAAGCAAGTCACTACATCCAGCCACATTCAAGAGGAGGGGGATTCGTCTCCACCTTTCGACGGAACATTTTTAAACCATCATAGTCGTAATACGTAAAGCAGTGTGGAATGAGGAAAAAAAACAATGGAGAGACAGTACATGCTGAAGGGTATCTGAGTCAGCTCAGCCTGCAGTAACAAACTACCACAGACAGGGTGGCTTAAATAACAAACATTTATTTCTCACAGTTCAAGAGGCTGGGAAGTCCAAGATCAAGGTGTCAGCAGGGTAGGTTTTAGTGTGAGTCCTCTTCTTGTGTCTTGCAGGTGGGTCCATCTCACCATGTGCTCTCATGTCCTCTTCGTGGGCTCATGGGGACGGAGAGAGGGCAAGCTCTCTGGGGTCTCCTCTTATAAGGACACTAATCCTATCAGCTCAGGACCCCATCCTTAATTACTTCCTTGTAGGCTCCACTCCCAAATACACGCACATTGGGGGTTAGGGCTTCCACATATAAATTTGGGAGGGGACACAAACATTCAGTTCATGATAAGGAGTGACACAAGGGCAGAATCACTGTCTGCACCCCCCACTTCCAAGAACAGTGCCAGGCAAACACTTGGTACTCAATAAATACTTGATAAGTATAATAGACGGATGAATGGATGAATCTGACCAATATCTGTTGAGTGCGTACCCTCAGCAGGTCCCGTGCAAGGTCACGGGAGCACGTACTGACCAAGACAGGTGGGATCCTGGCCCCACACAGAGTTCAGAACCCAGAGTGGGGGACAGGTGTTAAAAGGTCATTACAAAGGGTCAGGATGCTCTGATGGAAAAGGGTGGATTCTGAGAGAGAAACACCAGACCCTGTAATTCAGATGGAGACTCCAAAGCAGCCTCCTGGGATGATATTTAAAGTGTGTATCGGTTTCCTGTGGCTGCTGTAGCCAATTGTCACAGACTTGGTGACGTAAAACAGCAGAAATGTATCCTCTTACAGTTCTCGGGGTCTGAAGTCCGAAAGGAGTCTTACGGGGCTCACATCAAGGTGTCCACAGGGCTGGATCCTTCTGGAACCTCCAGGAAAAAATCCGTTCCTTGCCTCTTCCAGCTTCTAGTGGCCGCCAGCATTCCTCAGCTGTGGCTGCATCACTCCCACCTCTGCTCTTCTTGTCACATCACCATCTCTTCTGTAGTCCAGTCTCTCTCTCCCTCCTTCTTAAAAGACACTTGTGATTACATTGAGGGCCCACCCAGATAATGCAGGATAATCTCTCCATCCACCCGGTCCCTTTCGTCATCTATTTGTAGGTAACATTTGCAGGTTCCAGGGATTCAGACCTGGATCTCTTTGGGGGGCATTATTCAACCGATCACAAGGTGAGACCTGAAAGGTCAGAGGAGCCGGGTGGAAAGTTGGCAGGGAAAGCATTTCAAACCAAGTGCACAGGATGGGCAAAGGCCAGGGGGCAGGAATGCTGAGTCAAGCCAGGGTGGCAGGAGTGGAGTAAATGTGGGAAGAGTGGAGGAGGTGAGGGCAGAGGGAAACAGGGATTGTGCAGGGCCTTGCAGGCCGCGGTGAGGACCTTGGCTGTCACCTCGAGTGAGGTGGGAGCCCCAGGAGGGCTCCGAGCAGAGGCTGGATGGGCTCTGACTCAGGTCCTAATAGGATCCCTCTGGCCGCCTCTTGGAAGAGGCTGTTGCAAGCAGACAAGGGCAGGGAACCCAGTGAGGAGGCAACAGCAGTGGTGACAGTAGGTGATGGCAGCTGGACCAGGGTGGTGGCCGTGGGGGTGGGGATAGACTTTGCAGGTGGAACCAGATGCATTCGCAGACGGGCTGCACTTGGTGGGAGGGAAAAGAGGAGTTGAAGGGATCTCTAAGCTTTTCCCTGAGCAAAGGATGAAGCTGCCATGCGTGAGACTGGAAGGCTGCAGGCAGAGTGGGATGGAGAGGCAGAGAGGTTGGAATGAAGACGTGAGACATTTCAGAGGCCAGTGATCAGGCAGACGGCCTGGACCCCGAGGCATACAGGCTCCGGGAGGGAAGTTGGCACAAGTTGTGGACTGTGGTTTTCACCCACCTCCCGGGGCCCCTTATCCTCTCCCCCAACTTCCCCTCACACCCGGGTGGAGCCGGCTTTGTTTGTTTCCCTCCCATCATCCGTTCTATGATGGGGAAGGCTGGTTTTCCCCTAACCCAGCAGACACCTCTTCCCTCTGCCCGTCCCTAACCCTCCTGCCTTGGGAAGCCCCGCGCTGGCCTCCTAAACTGTCCCAGCAGGATGGGGCCCCTGCCACCCATTCATCCAGTCAGATGGGCCCCAAAAGAGGAAGTGGGTCACCCACGGTCACCCGGCACGCGGTCAGCTCGGGACCCAGGGTCTCGTCTTCTCCATGTCCCACCACAGCCCTGGGAGGCTGGAGGAACCAACCATTCTTTTCACATTTCTCACGAGAAAACTGGGGCTCCAGGAGAGGCCCACGCTCACCCGAGACTCTCCACGAATGGGGAAGTCGGGATTGAAACCCAGGTCCTGACCGAAGGATGCCTCTGTTGTAAGCTCCGAGGAGAAGGCAATGGGTGAAAAGAACCCAGTCCCGTCCTCCCAGGACCCGGTAGGGGAGACAGACCTGTCACAGACACTGACAACCCAGCATTGGTCAGGGCTGAGATGAGGGAGCCCAGGAGTCTGCGTTGGGGGATGCCTGATCCAGCCGGGGGGTCAGGGAGGACCTCCTGGAGGAGGGGATGGCTCACTGAGACCTAGAGGATGAAAGGGAGGTGATAAATGCAAATGTTCCAGGCAGATGGAACAGCATATGCAAAGGCCCAGGATTAAGAGGGAACCTGGGGGGCTTCCCTGGTGGCACAGTGGTTAAGAATCCGCCTGCCAATGCAGGGGACATGGGTCCGAGCCCTGGTCCAGGAAGATCCTACATGCCACAGAGCAACTAAACCCGTGCACCACAACTACTGAGCCTGTGCTCTAGAGCCCGCGTGCCACAACTACTGAGCCCATGTGCCACAACTACTGAAGCCCGCGTGCCTAGAGCCCGTGCTCCGCAACAAGAGAAGCCACTGCAATGAGAAGCCCATGCACCGCAATGAAGAGTAGCCCCCACTCGCCGCAACTAGAAAAAGCCTGTGCACAGAAACGAAGACCCAACACAGCCAAAAATAAATAAATATAAAAATAAAATAAATTTTAAAAAAAAAAAAGAGGGAACCCGGGGACTTCTAAGTCTGACCTTGTCCCTCCTCTGATTAAACTCTCCTATAGCTGCTCTGGCAAACTCTTTAGCCTGGCATTCATTCATTCATTCACTCACTCACTCATTCAAACAAACATTTCCTGGAGTTTGTAGCTAGTGTCAAGCCCTTTGGGGACATAGCCCTCCCCATGGGACTGTGACCCTGACTCAGGGTGTCAGGAAGGGGCTCCTGGAGGAGGACGCCTCTCCTCCAAGACCTGAAGGAGGAGAATAAGAGATGCTGGGAAAGAGGCAGGGAAGGGTGTTCCAGGCAGAGGGAACAGCCTGTGTGAAGGCCTGAAGGTGAGTTCTGAGCAGGACATGCTCCCAAAACTACTCACGTTCAGCTGAAGCACAGAGTGCTTTGGGAGAGGCTAGAGAGGCCAGCCTCGCAGCCCTTGTGTGGGCTTCCCTCCAAGGCACTGGGGAGCCACGGAAAATTTGTGAGCAGAAGAGAGACAGAAATAAACTTATGTCAGAAAGACACTGCCCCCCAGCCACCTGGAGGATGAACACGATGAAGTCTCAGAATCACAGACGGGTTTCTTTTTTCCGGGGGTGTGGAGGAGGTCTGAAGGAGGGGGTCCTGACCTTCTGGGGGCCCTCCTCCAGCTCTGAATGGGAGGCCTGGTCTGAAGCAACCACTAGGTGGCGCCAGGATCCCACCAGCCAGGTCTGAGCTCACACAGGGGGGTCAGGCCCAGAGCCCAGCAGAACTGCCTCTGGGTCCAAGAAGCAAATTCCACATGTCCTTTGCCTCTGTGTCCCTTGGTCCTGCCCCCTCCAGAGCTGGGGCTTGCTAATGGTGGCATTTCAAGCATTCAGGTGCTGCCTGGAACCCAGGGACTCGGGAAAGGGCTGGCTGAGCTGCAGCAGACATCCTTTATCTCTCCTCACGTTGGAAGCTCAGACTGGAGCCTCTTGTTTCCCACTTCGGGGTCATGGAGGACTGGGGGGATTCTTACCGCCCCCATCAGACTGGGGCTACCTGTCTCCTCCCTCGGATTAGAAACTCATCATCTCACACATCAGAATGGGTCCTCCTTACCTTCCCCCAACAGACGGGAAAACCAGACTAGACACCTGTTCTCCACCCAGGGAAATGGGGCTTATCTTCTCTATCTTATTTGGGAAATCCTGTCTCTCTCATCAGACTTGATGGGGGTGCTTTATCGTCCCCAGCAGGCTGGAGCTCCTTGTCGTCACCATCAGACTTGGGAAACTTTGGCTCCCAGTTAGACCAGAGGGGAAGATTCTTCTGTTGTTGCAGGTCCTTCTTCCGTCCATCGAAGGAGCCATGCCCATTTTACTGAGAGGTAAACTGAGGCACAGAGCAGCAAGACAGCACAGCCCGGTCGAGCTGCAGACGCTCGCCTTCCCCCTTTGCTCCCTTCTCCGCACCTACCCTTTGCCCTCCCTCCGCGTCCTGGGTAACTCCCCTGGCACTGAGAGTAGGGGAATTTTGCCCACAGGCCCTTGCACCGCTTGCCCGCCTTTTATTGGCGCGGGCAGGCGGCTGGGGATAAAGTCCAGAGCTGGGCTTGGGGCTCAGGCTACGGAGGGAGGGAGAGGTGGCGGCTTAACCCCACCAGAGGACGCCCCTGGAGGGCAGCAGAGTGGGTGGGGGATGGGCAGGGCCTCATCCTGGTCTCGTGGAGGGAAAGAGTGTGGGTTCAATTCTCCCCACCCTTTCCCGACTGTGTGGCCTTGGACTGGGAACTTTGCAGCCTCTCCAAGCCTGTTTCCCCAGCTGTGAAAAGGGGATGCTTCTGTGGGTGTTGTGAAGACTCTCTGAGTTCGTACCCTTGGGACAGTGGCATGGTGACCCCAGAAGCCAGCATGGACCCCACCATCTGCCTTCCCCAGGAGGTTGCCTCCTAAATCTCTGGAATTGATCCTCTTCACTCCTCCTTCACACACCCTCCCAACCCAAGCCACCTGCTGTCTTGAGGCACAGCCAGTCCCCCTGCACAGCCAGAGGGGTCTTTCCAAAACTCAGTCCTTGGGCATTCCCTTTGGTCTAGTGGTTAGCGCTCCACGCTTCCACTGCAGGGGGCACAGATTCAATCCCGGGTCAGGAAACTGAGATCCCACAAGCCACTCGAAGTTTGGCAAAAAAAAAAACCATACAACCAAACAAAATTCAACCCTGACCCTTGCTTAGAACCTGCTATGGCTCCCCAGCACTCTCGAGAGAAAGCCCAAGGGCTGCACCTCAGCTCCAGGCCTCCTGGGCACTGTGTGGCCTGACCACTGCTTGTCTCCACCCTCCTTTCTATTTTTCTGAAAGATCCTGGTGTTCTCCTCTTTCAAGCACTTCCCCAGCTGCTTTGGGTCTCAGCTGAAACATCAAGGCCCCAAGGATGTCTTCCCCGATCTCCACAAACCAGGCCTGGTCCTCTCATTCCTCCCTCTCCTGGTTCCCTGTACCTCTCCACACAGCCCCTATCACAGGTAGAAATAAGATGTATTGGGGTGTCCACCTTCAAAGTTGCCTCTGAATTCATTCACTTCTCCCCATCACCACTGCCTGCATCCTGGCCCAGCCACCATCACATCGCCTATGGCCTGGACCATTGCAGTCTTCTCCTCACTGGGCTCCCTGCCTCCGTCCTTGCCCCCCGCCCCCATGCAGCCAGAGGGACCCTGTTAAATCCTCAGTCAGATCACGTCCATCCCCTGCTCAGGACCCTCCCATGGCTCCCAGGTCCCTCTGAGTAAAAACCAAAGTCCCTGTAGTGAATCACAAGACCCAAATGATCTGTTCAACCCTCCCTCCTGCCCTCATCTCCCCAATCTCACTTCCACTCTCCCCTCTGCTCACTGAACTCCAGCCACACTGGCCTCAGTCAGCACAATCCACCTCAGGGCCTTTGCACTTTCTGTTCCCTCAGCCTGGCACATTCTTCCCCCAGATGCCCATATGGCTCCTTCTCTCCCCTCCCAAATGTCACTCCTTATATGGGCCTCTGGATTTAAAAAACACTTCAAACCACTGCCCATCTCTCCCCCACCAACCCAGTCCCTTGACAGCTTTTTTTCTCCACAGCAAATACTTGACATTGTTTATATTTTCCTTGTCGTACTGACGATCTGTCTTGAGAACTAGACTCTGACTCCCCAAGCACCAGACCTTATTTGTTCACCGCTAGAGCAAGGCCTGAAATACCTGTTGGTGGAATAAATGGATTGCATGCATCTATTTTGAACCTGTAAGACATTCACAAGTTTCAAAATCCAAAAAGCACAAAATGGTAGTGACCCCTGCCCCTAACATGACCCCTGCCCCTCCCCCCCCCATGTTGTTCCCACCTCCCAGTTTCTTGTGTTTTATCCCAGAGATAGTCTACGCACGGACAAGAAAATATGTAGACCTATGTCCTCCCCCTCCCCTCTTTCCACAAACGGCAAACACTCTTATCCTGTTCTGCACTTTCCTCCTAGCAATACATCAAGGGGAGCACACCACATCAGTCCAGAATCGCTTCCTCATTCTTTTTTTCTTTTTAAGCAACTGCATGCGTGGTGACCAAGGGGGAAAGAGCTTTTGTTGCAATCATTGTTTTCCAGGAGCGGTGTGGCTTGGTGGCCAAGCCCTCAGATCCGTCTCAGAGCCGGACTCACATCGTGGTTCTGCAATCAGATCTCTCACGCCCTGCTGCTGGGCATGCAAACCAGAGTAGCCACTTTGGAAGACAGTTTGCCAATCTCCCCAGAGGTTAAGTATACACTTCTCATGTGACCCAGCAATTTCATTCCTGGGTACTTACCCAAGAGAAATAAAAACCTCTGGACACACACAAAAAAAACCTATATGCGCATGTTTCTAGCAGCTCTTTTCAGAATCAGCCAACAGCTGGAAACACCCCAGAGGTTCTTCAGCTGGTAGGTGAAGAAGCAAACTGTGATCTATCCACACGTGGCAATAAAATGCAACACACTTCTGATACGCCAACCTGAGTGAATCGCAGATGCATTAAACTGAGCCAAAGAAGGGAGACTCAGAAGTCTCTATTATTTCATTTACAAGACATTCTGAAAAAGGCCACTCGATAGTGACAGAGAGCAGATCTATGGTTGTGAGGGTGGGGTGGGGGAAGGATGTGACCACAGAGGGCCAGCAGGAGGGGATTTTGGGGGTAACGGAAACCATCTGCATTTTGATTCTGGTGGTGACGACTGCATGCGTATCACAAGCTTATAGAACAGTAGAGAGAAAAGAGTGAATTTTACTGTATGCAAATTCTTTCATGAGTTTTTCTAAAAGGGCACATAATATATGATCCCCTTTATATGACATTCTGGAAAAGCAAAATTATAGGAATAAAAAAACAGACCAGTGGCTGCCAGAGTTTGGGGATGAAGGGAGGGTTTGACTGCAAAGGGGAATAGGGGTAGTTTTCGGGCGATGGAATTCTCCTATATCTTGCTTGTGATGCGATAATACGACTATAAACTTTTATCAGAACTCGTCCTTGGTACACACTTAAAATGAGTGCATTCTATTGTATCTATTGTATTGTAAATTACACCTCAATAAAGTTTGTGTTTTTTGTTTATTTATTTATTTTTTTTTTTTGGCTGCATTGGGTCTTCGTTGCTGTGCACAGGCTTTCTCTAGTTGCATTGAGCGGGGGCTACTCTTTGTTGTGGTGCGCTGGCTTCTCATTGCAGTGGCTTCTCTTGTTGCGGAGCACGGGCTCTCGGCATGCGGGCTTCAGTAGTTGTGGCACGTGGGCTCAGTAGTTGTGGCTCGCAGGCTCTAGAGCACAGGCTCAGTAGTTGTGGCTCACGGGCTTAGTTGCTCCGTGGCATGTGGGATCTTCCCGGACCAGGGCTTGAACCCGTGTCCCCTGCACTGGCAGGCGGATTCTTAACCACGGCGCCACCAGGGAAGTCCCCTCTATAAGGTTTTAAAAATCCTATCTCCCACTGCCCTTCCCTGGCTGTGGGACCTTAGGCAAAGCCCCTAACCTCTCTGTGCCTCCGGTGAAGGAGGAGGGCTTCGGGGAGGAGGTGGGCGCTGAGGTCTCCGGTCTCACCGTGGGTACACAGGTACACAAGCACACGCAAGAAATGTTTACAAACAAAACAGAAGGGCTTTATAAGGCTTTAGGGTGAAACTGGGGGCAGACAGCTGAGCCGCTGACAATGGCTCCTGTGTCTCAGGAGGGCAGGTCCTGGGCTGAGCACTGTCAGGCCTTACCTGAGTCCCTTTGAACCACTGGGCACTCCTTGTTGACCTAGAAAAGCGAGGAGAGCCATCCCTGGGCCCCAGAGGGATGGCATCAGGGCTGCACAATTCAGAGCATTGTAAGAAAGTCTTTTTCAATAGTCAGATGGAGCTGACAGATCAGGTCCCTTCAGTCTCAGCTGTTCGGGGAAGAGTTTGGGTATGTACAGCCCCTTGCCTGCCCTCACAGTCTCACACGTAGGGGAGATTGATCTGCCCCGAGACAGTCACATCCCGGAATGGCTGGGACTTCGGCTGTGGAATCCAGAGGGGGGCACGACCCAACCTATGGAGAGAAATCAGGGAGGGCTTCCTGGAGGACAGGCTGCCAGAGCTGAGCCCTGATACGTTGATTGAACATCTGCTGTGTGCCCTGGTTTGGATCTCAGTGCGAGAGATGGATTTTTGAGGCTGAAGTGAAAGGGGCGTGTGTGGGCAGGAGGATGAGGGGAAAGGCCGCTGCTGAAAGCTGGGGTGTGGGTGAGGGCAGAGCAGTGGGAGATAAGGCAGGAGGGAGGTGGTGCCTGGTTCAGGGCCTCTGGGGCAGGAGCCTGGACTTTCTCCCACTCACGCCCCAGGCAGGAATAGCTCTCTCAAAATCCATCCATGTGTGCAGGGAGGACGAGGCGGGAAGAGGCCGGAAGGGTGAGTGGAAGCGATGGGAATCAGGTGGCTGTCAGAGCCACATGGAGAAGCAGGTACAAGTAGGATGAGAAGCCAGAGGCCTTGTCTTTTAGGTCCCACCTGAGACCCTTCCAAGAGCTAGGAGGCCTCTGCCAATGGAGCTTCCTCGTTTCTAAAGCATGAAAGCAGTGAGTCTAAGGTTTGTCAAAGATGCTTTTTTTTTTTTTTTTTTTGTGGTACGCGGGCCTCTCACTGCTGTGGCCCCTCCCATTGCAGAGCACAGGCTCCGGACATGCAGGCTCAGCGGCCATGGCTCACGGGCCCAGCCACTCCGCGGCATGTGGGATCTTCCCAGACCGGGGCACGAACCCGTGTCCCCTGCATCGGCAGGCGGACTCTCAACCAGTGCACCACCAGGGAAGCCCCAAAGATGCTTTTTGATCATTCTTTAGTTCCTAAGACTCTCTGACCTGATCATTCTTCATGACTTAAATTCTGTTCGTCTTTGCTCCTAAAGTTCCACCACGGCAAGTATCTTGGATCCCTGGAGTCTCAGATTTATTCATTCAGTAAATATTCATTGAGCCTCTATCCTGTGTGAGGTGACAAACACAGAAAAGAACAAAATGGATGAAATTCCTGCCTCAGGGGAAACCACACTTCCCGAGCGTTCACTATACACTTTCATCCTGTCCCCAACCTTATGAGTTAAAGACATGAGCAATCCCCATTACTCAAAGGAGGAAACTGAGGCACAGGATTCTGGAATGCCTTGTTCCTAAAAGTCTGGAACTCTAGAATTCTTTGCCCCTAAGATTCTAAGGTCCCAGAGCTGTTGTTGTTTTTTTTAATTGAAGTATAGTTGATTTCCAATGTTGTGTTAATTTCTTCCATACAGCAAAGTGATTCAGGTATACATATTTATATATATTCTTTTCCAGATTCTTTTCCATTATGGTTTATCTAAGGAGCTAGAGTTTTTTTGTCCTCAAGATTCTGTGTGCTTGGATTCAAGTGGACAGTGGACTCAGCCTCATTAAGGAGTGAGGAATTGCAAATTATACCCACTATGAGATTCCCACACAGGCACGAATACCGGGATGACTCGTATTTTCAAAGTCTGGCCAGATCCAGTGCTGACAAGGATGTGGGGCAAGGAGAACTCACAGCAGACACTGGAGATGGGAGTGAAACTTGGTGCAAAACTGTCCGACTGTATCTTCCACAGCTGGACATCTGCACACCCTATGCCCCAACAATTCCACTCTTGGATTCTGGGGGAAAATGCGTGTACTCATGGGTGCCAGGAGACGCACACAGCATTGTCAAAAGAGGCAGAATCTGGAGACCACTCATATACCCATCAACAGGACAATGGATTCAGAAACTGTGGTTTTCCATGCAAGAGAGAAATACACTGTCGTGGAAATGAAGGCAATCCAACAGACGTAAGAATATGAGTGAACGTCACAGACATAATAAGATTGAGTACAAGAAGCCAGACCTAAGGTTCAAAACTGTGGGGATGGGGGGAAGGGGTGGGATAAATCAGGAGTTTGGGATTAACGTATACACAGTACTATATATAAAATAGATAACCAACAAGGACCTACTGTATAGCACAGGGAACTATACTCAATATTTTGTAATAACCAATAAGGGAAAAGAATCTGAAGATATATATATATATATATATATATATATCTGAATCACTTTGCTGTACACCTGAAACTAACACAACATTGTAAATCAACTCTACTCCAATATAAAATAAAATAAAATAAAAATAAAAAAATATAAAATAAAATTTTTTTAATTAAAAAAATTTAAATAATAAAAAAATAAAGAAAAGAAATACAGTTGACGTTTGTAAACTGACCTAATATTCTAAGACTTACTGAATTATTATGGTGGCTTTTCCTAGATATGGGATTTTCTACGTACACAACCATGTCTTATGTGAATAAAGACAGTTTCAGTCCTGCAAAATAAATAAATAAATGAGTTCAAAACTGTAGTGGTCAAGTGTGTATTCACAGGTAGTAAAAGGAAAGCAATAAAAGCAAAAAAGAATGAGTTACCTTGGGCTTCCCCGGGGCGCAGTGGTTAAGAATCCGCCTGCCAATGCAGGGGATACAGGTTCGAGCCCTGGTCCGGGAAGATCCCACGTGCGGCAGAGCAACAAAGCACGTGTGCCACAACTACTGAGCCCGCGAGCCACAACTACTGAAGCCCGTGCACCTAGAGCCCATGCTCCGCAACAAGGGAAGCCACCGCAGTGAGAAGCCCACGCACTGCAGTGAAGAGTAGCCCCTGCTCACCACAACTAGAGGAAACCTGAGAGCCTCAACAAAGACCCAACGCAGCCAAAAATAAATAAGTAAAATTTTAAAAATCTAAAAAAAAAGAATGAGTTACCTTGAGAGGAGGGAGAGGCAAGTGAGTTCTGAAGAGGCTTCTGAGGAAATGGAAGAACCATTTCTGAGCCTAACTGTTCACAAAATGGAACATTCTATGTCACGCAATTCTCCACATTATGGTCCATAACTTTAAAATATATATTCTTTTTCATCCCATGATTCCACACCTCTCCGTTCCTCAGATGACTTGGTTCTCCAGGTGGCAAAATTCCTGAGGCTGGGGCAGGAGGGTGCGGTGAGAAGCCACAGAAGAGAATTTGGGATCTGAAACACACGATACAATTTGATTTTCCCAGAAGCGAGCGAATGTCCTGTGACCGTGTGACCACAGGAGGCCAAAGTGACAAGTTCAGAGGTGGGTAATGTCCAAAGGAGATGCCACAAGCCAACCCTCACTCCCACCTCCCACAGTAAGCCTGACAGTAAGAGGTCTCGTGTACCCCAGCTGTCACCAGCCAGCCCAGAGCCAGGGCTGCAGGTGACCAGCCCCAGTCTTTCAGATGTAGAAACCGAGCCTGCCCAGGGTTGAGCAGCTGGGAGGCTTCAGTGCAGTGATTTGCTTCCACGGGGCAGGAGGGGTAGTGGAGACACGCCCGCCCCATCCTCACTCTTGTGGGAAAGTGCTACAGGGCAGGGGTGGCCCAGACTGGGACAGTGGATTGGGCCAGGGAAGGTGAGTCCACCAGGGCCCCTGCTCAAATGAGGAAGGGCCTGGCGTGACCTGCTTTTCCAGGAGCCTGGGGAACTTTCGCATCTGTGTTTTTACGCTGTGGTGGCTGCAGGGGAGGTTGTGGCCTCGGGCTGGGGAGGCACCGACTTCCAGGGAAAAGGCCAGCTTTTCAGGGAAGGTGCTGTCCCTTCCTCAGAGATGGGCTCTGTGCTCTGCCCTGGGAAGGTGGGCTTGGGAAGGAGGGGGTTCATCCAGGGACTGGCTGGGCTGATGGGTGACGCAGACACCAGCTTCCTCCTGGGTAATTCATAGCTTGCCCTTTAATACTGGGGACGAGACGGAATCTCATTAAGTGCTCCTAGTAAGATGGCCGATTCAAGCTACACCACTCAGTGAGCTAGTCTGATGGAAGAGGCAGGACCCAGAGGGCCAGACCAGGCTCAGAGGGCAAAGCACTTGGCAAGGGCCACAGGGCTGGAAACTGGCAGAGTGGAAGGTAGACCCAGAGTCGATTCGTCTCACTCCTTACAGATGAGGATGACGGAGACCACAGTGCTGAAGGCGCTATTGCTAACTCACTGGATCCTCTCGGCCATCATGTTATCATCCCCGTGACTCAGAGGGGGAAACTGAGGCCAAGAGAGATCAGACGCCACTCCAAAGCCACTCAGGCAGAGCTGATACTCACACTCAGGTTGTCTGACTCCAAAACCGATTGTCGTGGATGGGGTTCCCCAGACAGCAGACACTTACAATTAGGAAGGCAAAATGTTTATGAGAAAAGGGGGTGGGGGAAGCAAAATTGGGGAGGGGGACCATCAGGCCATGATGCCAGCCCCAGGGGGAGCTCCTGAAGCAAAGACTGCCCATGAGAGGAATCCCACAGTGGGTGGAAATGGCCAGACCCTCCGACCCTGCCTGGCTCTGTTAATGGCCAGAGGTTGCCCAGGAGACCATGTCCCCAGTTGGCAAGCTGAGGCAGACCAAGTTGAAGGAGCCAACTGTTAGCCAACTGCACACCTGGCAGCTGGGCCACAAGTCCTTTCTTAAAAGAGAATCCAAGCAGCGCGCCTCTGGGGCAGCCCTCCCATACCCTATATTAATAACAGCAATTATCTGAAAATAACAGCTTCCATTTACTGACAACTTACTCCATGCCAGCCTTTGCCAACGTGTGTTCATTCATTTGACCCTCACGACCATCCTGTGAGATGTGTGCTGGTTTTACCCCATTTTATAGATGAGGAAACTGAGGCTCAGAGAGGGTAAGTCACTTGCCAAGAGTCACACAGCTGCTCAGTGGCAGAGTTGGGGTTTGAACCCACACAATTAAAGAGTGAGCCCCATTTACAGATGAGGACACTGAGGCTCAGCATTATACCTCCTGACTGTCCACCATCAGCTCACTGGGACCCCTCTGCCCTACACCTGACCTTCCCAGAACCTGACCACCCCCCCTACCCCCGCCCAGGGCAGATGCTGATATCCACAAACCTCTCCCACCACATCGCCCCTGTCTGATCAAGGCAGTGAATGCCGGGGAGGGTGTCCAGTCTCAAAGCCCGCCTGGAGAGGATGTTGCAATCCTCTGACTCAGCAGAGTGCGTGCAGACCCAGCAAGAGGGAGAAAAGGGAAGATTAAGTCTTGGCCCAAGCCCCAGATGGGCTGATCCTGCCTAGTGCCAGGGATTCCAGTAGCCTCCAAGGCCCCAGGGTGGGGAGGAACCAGGAGGTGCAGGGCATGCTCCAGGAAGCTGGCCTGCACTCGCCCCTGGGGGTGGGGCGGAGCCTCGGAGAACAGAGCTGCCTGCCAACCCAGGGTGGACTTGCAGCCCAGAGCCCAGACGGGAGGCTGTGTGACCTTGGGCAAGTCCCTTCCCATCCCGATCACCATCTCTGTTTTCCTCTGTCTGCAAAATTCACTTGCTCTCCCCAAGCCTCTCTTAAAGCTAACTTGATTCCCTCCTGCTGCAATGTGACCTTCTCTCCATTGGCGCAACCCTCCCTGGCCTGCAGAAGAGCACTGTAGGGAGAGTGTAGACCCCAGGGCCCGTGACCTTGCCTCTCCTGTGCCTGAGTTTCCCCATCTAAACCACTTCTTCCCAGGAAGTGTCTAGAATTAGAGCCGAGAGGGAAGGCCTGCGGTCTCTGGGACTAATGACCACCCCTCCCAGGTAAGTGGTGCAGCAGCTAGGATGCTGGGGTCACAGAGACCTGGTTTAAAGACATGACTCCCCCTGTCTCTCACATTTCCCTAGGCAGTGACTTCACTCCTTTGTGCCTGTTTCTTTCTCTGTAAAATAGGGATTTTCGTTGACTTTTCCTCACAAGGTGTCAAGAGAATGAAGTGGGTCAATTCCTAGTGGGAGCTCAGCTAGACTGAATATGTCCATCTTGTCTCATCTCTGGGTGGAAAACGGTGACAAGGAAGACCTGGCCTGGTGGGTGAAGGCAGGCAACGTGGAGACGAGAACAGATATCATTCATTCATTCAGCCATTCATTCTGCACACCTGGTCTCAATCTGCTCAGCAGTCCTGAGAGGCAGAAGCTGTTATCATCCCCAACCATAAAGTCACGACAAAGGCACAGAGAGGGAAAGCTACCTATCCAAGGTCACACAGCCAGCACATGGCAGAGCCAGGGCTCCAACCCATGTCTCTAAGCCCAGCATGTTGAATCCTAATTTCCTCAATGAAATGGGTCCTGCCGTTGAAAATTTGGGTCAATTGATAATAATAATAATCATTGTTATTATCCCTATGCCAAGTTATAACAGGAAGAATGACAATCGCCGCTACGCTGTATTGAGCACTTTATAATTTAGGACCTACAGAATGGAAGCGTATTTTCTTGGTTTAGTCTGTTTTATAAATGAGGAAGCTGGGACCCCGTAACGTTAGATAATTGCTGCAAGTGACAAAGCTAATGAAAGCCCGAGACAGGATTTATACCCAGGTCTCAGTCAGAAGCAAAGAGGAGAAGGCCCAGGAATGAAGCCAAGAGGAACTTAGGGTCTGACCAGCCCAATCTTCTCCTCTTAGAAGGAACTGAGCTCTCCCCCCCGACCCCACCAAGAGCAAGGAAGCTGTCCCAGGATTGCAGCCTTCTAGCTAGGACTTCATTTCCCTCTTGGGACCTTGAACAGGTATAATCGTGGCCCTTCCTCCCCCAGGGACGTCTGGGGAAGGACAAGGGGAGAAGAAGCAGGAGGAGGCAGGAGATCTGAACAGGTATAAAGGGTGGCCTGTGTGAGGGAAAGTGGTTAGACACCAGGCAGGACTTCCGGGCCTTCTCTGGGAAGTTTCTGGGACTCATCCAGGGGCCGCCCCTACCGGTGGGGGACCTCCAGAGCTCAAGGCCCAGAGAGGGGAGACCCTGGTCCTTCCCACTGAGGGCACAGGGGGCAAGGGGAGAGAGGAGGGGGGAGCCATCCTGGTTCCTCATCCTCCGTTCCCGACACTGAAGGGAGGCAGCTGTGGGAGCTGGGACTTTCCTGAGCAGCAGAAGATTCTGGGAAATCAGAGACAGCTGCGGGGCGGTGCTGACTCCAGGCCTCCCTTCTCCTCCCCCCGCCACCCTCAGACCCTCTTCAAACCTCCTCTTCCCTCAGATCTTTCATCCTCCAACCGCCGCCCCCACTCTCTCCTCTTCCCTCAGAGCCACCGTCCTCACTTGGTCCTCCTCAGACCTTCTCCTTCTCCCTCAGACCCTCACCTCCTCCCTCAGACTCTTTTATCCCTCCTCCATCCTCAGACTCAGAACCCCCAGCGCCCGCTCTCTCAGCCCCTCCGAGGCCCTGTGGGCCGAGCGCAGACACCCCCTTCCCCCTATCTGGGCCCACAGCCATTTCTCCACCGGCCGCAAGGGAGCCCGGGAGTGGGAGGGCCTTGGGCAGCCGTCCAGCACCACTTCCTAGGGCCGTCACCTTGACGAGCCCCGCTGCTCCGAGGCTCAGCTGCCCTCTGTACAGCAGGGCAGTGCTCTACCTCCCAGCCCTCCCCTGTGTTTGAGGGTCCCGGGAGGTGAGGGCTGGGTAGGCGGGGACCCCAGACTTACCACCCTAATTCCCTCACCTTTTCCCTCGTAGCCACAACTCTGCGGGCAGGGGGTGACATCAGCCCCATTTTCCAGAAGAACAAACTGAGTCTCAAGAGAAATGACCTGTCTCAGGTCCACTGTCAACAAGGGGTGGAAGTGGGACTTGAACCCAGGTCTTGCCCCCAGATGCTCTCCCATTACAGGCGGCCGAGGGGGAGATCCAGAGAGGCAGAAAGGAGAGAAGGGGGGAAAAGGGTGAGGCTTCTGTCAGCCCACAGCTGCTCCTCACATCCCGGTTAACGATCCACTGGGGTGGGGCCCCAGTCTTGGGCAAAGTCCCTTCCTGAGAACCGGGGGCCCACACCCATTTTCAGGGTCCCAGGAAGGGGAGACGAGGCGCAGCCAGAGATCGCGAGACAAAAATATGGGACGGGGCTGGAGACAGAGAGAGGGAGGCCAGGGATGAAGATGCAAAGACATGGGGAGACACACAGAACCAGGGAGACCCTGCGAGCCGCCTGGACAGACCCGAGGTGCAGCACCCATTCCCTGGCCCCCTTAGGTCCCCAAAGCCTTCCGCTCCGCCTCCGGTAACTCCGTGACCGGCACTCAACCCCAGCGACGGCCCCGCCTCCAGGGAAATCCGGGAAAGCCCCGCGCGACTGGGGCCCCTCCCCGGGGCGGGGAGAAGGGAGGCCGGGGAGGGGACACGGGAGAAGCCCGCCTCTGCCCTTCCCTCCCCCCCGCTTACACCACCCCGCCCAGCCGCCCGCAGCTCCTGCCTGCCTCTGAGTCATGGCCCCAACCAGCCTGGCCTGTTCCCCACCCACCAACCCCACCCGGGATGGGAGCGGGACGTGGGGCAGAAGGGGAGCCAGACGGCCCCCGTCTCGTGGGCCCGGGCTTTGGTCGCTGTGACTCTGGTCTTGCGGCCCTGCGGCTCTTGCTATGTCCCCGTCTCCCTCCTCCTTAGTCTCTCACGACCTCCATGCCCCTTTCGCCACGTCTCTTTCTTTCTCTGTGCATCGAGGATTCCCGGAGCACCCACCCTGTGCCCAGCGGCTCCGGCTGGGTGCAGGGACCCCGCCGGGAAGAAACACGTTCACTGTTTCCCTGCGCACTCCCCACCGAACACCACCCCCAACGAAGTTCAGACCCAAAGCTGAGGAGGCACAGGAGGAGGCAGAGATGGGGGCAGGGCAGGCTGAGGGATAGTGCCTGGGCGCCTGCGGAGCGTAGTCCCTACCCCGGGTGCGTCTTTTCGCTCCCACAAAGGAGGAAACGGCTCACAGAAGGGAAGCGCCTGGTCAAGGTCACCCAGCGAGGAAGTAGGAGTAGGGAATCGAACCCGCGTCTTAGCGACCCCAGGGCCTCAGGGAATTGCCTCCCTGGAGGAGAGGCTGAGAGCAGACAGCACTCGAGTGACAGAGAGATGGTGAGGGAAGCAAAGAGACGATAGAGACAGAGACACTGAGAACAGAGACACAGAGATAGAGAGACATCTATCCAGATCCGAAAGCCAGACTGAGAGATACAGAGGCCTATAGCCAGAAAGACAAAAAAGCGGAGACGGAGCCTGACGCCCGCAGCCGCAGGGGTGGGGACCCCGCAACCCGCGACCCCGCCTTCTTCCCACCCACCCCCCGCCCCACGCCAAGACCCGGCCGCTCCGGGCGCCGCGGGGCTGGGAGGGGGCGGGCGCGGGGCGCGGCGCGGGCGGGGCGGGGCGCTCTGCAGGCTGCACCGCGGGACGGCGGGAGCGGCGGCGGGTCCAGGAAACCCCTGGGGCGGACGGGTGGCCCCGGGGGGGCCGGGGGCGGGGAGGCAGGCTGTCGGCACCGCCCGGGCCGACAAAAGTCCCTTCAGTTCAGCCGGCAGCAGGGGAAGTCCCGGCGCTCGGCGCAGCCACCCTCCCGTGCCGCCAACCCAGCCGCACTCCGGCCGCCCGCTCGGCCGCCGTCCCCGGCGGCCCCATGCCCCGATGCCCCGCGGGGACCATGGACGAGGGGCCTGTGGACCTGCGTACCCGGCCCAAGGGCTCCGGACCCCCAGGCGCCGCGCTGCCGCTCCGCAAGCGCCCTCTGCGTGCGCCCTCCCCAGAGCCCGCCGCCCCCCGCGGCGCTGTGGGCCCCATCGTCCCCCCGGATCCCCTCCGCGGTGGCTTAGACACGCCAGCGGTGCCTGCGCCCCCCCACGGCCTGGCCCGGCCAGAAGCAATTTACTACCAGGGTGAGTGGCTTCCGCGGGTCATGGCCGGGTGGGGGCCAGGCAGTGCAGAGGGTCACTACCGGAGCCAGGAGCAGAGCTCCGACGTAATATACGGGGCCTCGGGCAGCTGAGGGACAGAAGCCAAGGTCCCAAGGGCACAGATATGGGGTTCCTGGGGAGCTGGGCGCACAGCCTGAGGTCCCAGGGGTGCAGATATGGGAGCTTCAGGGAGCAGTGCATTGGGACACAGGTATCGGGGTTGTAGGAAGGCTGGGTGTCAGGGGGCCCTGAGGGATAGAGCCCAGGGTCCGAGTGCCACATATAGGGAGCTAGGAGACAGTGCCCAGCAGTACAGAAATGGGTTCTCAGGGAATCAAGCCCCAGGAACACAGAATTATAAACTCTTCAGAACCCACATATCTAGGGTTATAAGGAATCAGCACTTGGACCCAAGAAACTGGGGTCTTGGCATCCCGAACTATATGTGGGGTCAAAGGAAGTCAGGGGCACAGAGACTGGGGTTCTAAGGAGACAGATATTAAGGATCCCTGGATGTCAGAATCTCGGGAACCAAGATATCGGGAGACGATGGGAATTAGGAGAACAGCGTTGGAGTTCTGAGCACCCCAATATCTGGGATCACAAGGACCCAAGGAAACCGATCCAGATACCAGGGGTCCTTAAGGAGCCAGCAGGCCAGAGATCTGCGGTTCTGAGCACCCAGTTCTGTGTGCTTGCAAGTGACCAGTGTCTTCGCTGGGGTCACAAGGTCAGGTGGCCTTAGGGGGCTTGGGCTCAGTCTAAGAATTGGGGGCAGGACTGGGGAGTTCTGGGACTCAAGGATTTAGAGCCAGGAAGAAGGATTCAGGGGTCTCTGGGCAGAAGGCCTCAGGGTGTCAAGGCCTGGTATTGGACATGCAAGGACCAGGAAACTTGGGGGTTCAGGAATGGGAACCCCCAAGGACCAGGAGATGACAGAGAAGGCCAAAATCCATTTTCCGGATCCTGTCTTCATCCCTGACCTCCAGGAGGGGGTGGCCCCTCCCACAGCTGTGCCCACCTCACGATCTCGGAGTGACCCTCAGAGCTGCAGAGACCCCATGCCTAGTGCCTCCAGACCTGTGCCCAGTTTCTGCACCTTCCACCCCCTCAGAGTACAGCTTCAAGCTGTGCATCAGGAGGCCGGTCACAGCCTTCTCCTTTTTTCCTATTCCCCCGATGAGAACCTGGGCCTCAGTTTTCCCCATCTGTGTGATGGGTGGATATGGATTTGCCTGCTACCATGGTCCCTTCCAACACTTTGATCTGAACATGTTTCTGGCAGCACTCCCTCTCCCCAAACTCTGTACACAGTCACCCCACACCCTACATCCAGTGCTTCATCCATCCTTACCTCCCTCAGCCACAAATTCACTCAGCAAACAGGCCCTGAGGTCCCCCTGCTGAGTGATGATGGGGGTTCAGTCCTTAAGGGACTCTCTGCCTAGTGGGAGATGGGGCATCAGACACAAGTAAAGATGTGACAGTGAGAGTGTCCAGGGCTGGGGCGGGGGGTGGGCTGGGGGAAGCTGCGGGAGCCCAGAGGAGGGATGCGGTAGAGGAGTTTGTCTTGCACCTTGAGGACTCAGTAGGAGATGCAAAAGGGACCTGGGAAAAAGGGCAGGTGACACGCAGTAGCGAAGGCCGGGAGGTGGGGAGTGGGTTGAGGATCTGTGGGCTTGGTCTCACGCATGTCCTTTCTTTGCCCAGGACCTTTACTGTCCCTGTACCCCACCTCAACAATGGGCTCCCCCTTTCCTCTGCTGAACCTGCCTACACCCCTGTACCCCATGATGTGCTCCATGGAACACCCCCTGTCGGCTGACATCGCCATGGCCACCCATGCGGACGAGGACGGAGACACGTGAGTGACAGTCCCCCATTCATGGAGGGCAGTAGGGAGTGGGGAGACCAACCTTCCACCCACCTCACCCACCCACCACAGCACAGGGGCACTCAGCGTGGGCTTTCAAGTTACCTGCACCTGAGTTAGAACCCTGTCTCCACTGCTGTGTGACTCTGAGCTAGCCCCTTTCCCTCTCTGGACCTCAGTTTCCTCTTCTGAAAAATTGGGCACCCTGAGAGCACTTACCTCCCAGGACTGTTTTTGGAGCAGTGGGCTTCAAATGTTTTATCAAAATCCCAAAATGAGGAAGACATCTCACTGACCAATTTATTCTATGAACTATACATGTTAAACTCCTAGCACTGAGCCTCGCAGATTGCCTGTTCAATATGTATTAATTACTGGTATTATTATCGTTATTGCTTTTTACTAAACCCAGCACATACACGCACATATAAACTTGAAATAAAAATCGCACAGAACAAAACAGCGCTCACCCTTTCGACTTGGGATCTACTTTGGGATTTTCTATTCTAGTCTTATGTCATTGTTTCCTGGTCATAGCCCACTAAATTAACTTGACGACCCCTTAAGTTGACTTCCCAAATCTCATGGTTTCATCATCTGCCGTTTGAGGGGCCACGCTTCTGAGCAGCATGAAGCTGCTGAGAAATCCTGCACGGGAGGGCCTAGCACACAGTAAGCCCTCGATATACTTGACCGCCACGGTTATTGTTATTCTATCGACCTCGGTTTGAATCTCAGCCGGCCACTTTCTCACCCCTCTCTACCTCAGTTTCCCCCTGTAAAAACAGGAAGCATAAGATGAGGGTCTCTGTGAGGCAGAAATGAAATGATTTCTATAAAGCGATTGTCTGGGAATGGGGTTTGGGGACTGGAAACCACAGGTGGAGATGGGATGGACAAGCCTGTTTCTACAGGGAAAGGGGGGGGCCTCCACCACTGGCTCCTGGGTGACTTCACATCCTCGAGCCTCAGTTTCCCTATTTGGAAATCTGGGCTCATAATCACAATAAGGATTCAGTGCAGTGATGTACATACATACGGTGCATAGAACGGAGGGGGGTGCACACGGTAGGTGCTCAGTACATGGGAGCGGCTTTTGGTTGGTTGAACAGAGCTCCCAGGGTTGTCGTGGACTTATCCTTGTGAACCCAAGCAGGAGGAAGTGCCTGAGATATACATATACAGGGCTCGGTAAAGCTAGTTCCCGCCCACTCTGGGTACGTCTGGGGTCATCAGTGAAATAGATTTAATTTGTATCCGTCCCCAGGGGTGATTTGTTTGCAACCTGTGAAAGCAGGGTGCAGAGGCGACCTGGCACACCAGTCTCCAGCCCCACACCCCAGCCGCCCTCCCCGCCCTCCCCGCTCTCCCCCAAAGCAAACACTTCTGCCTCAGCTGCCTGTTGGGGGAAATCCCTTCCCGCAGAACCTGACCGCAGCCCAGCTGCTCTGCCTCCCCCACGTCAGCACCCGTCACTCACTCACAGCCTCCCCCTCCTGGCGCTCCCTCTAACCTTAACCCCTTCCGCTGGGGCCGAGACTTTACCGGAATGGGCAGCAGGCACAGGCCAGGCGGGGGCGCGGGAGGGGGGACACGGTAGGTCTGGGTCCCCAGAACGGCAAAGCTATGGATGGGAGGCTGAACTTCTAGGGATTCAAGGGAGTAAGATCTCAGGGCATTCGGACAACCTCCCCACCCCCCCACCCCCACCCCCCGCCACCAAGAAGTCAGGAGGCACTGGGGAGATGGAAGTCTGGGTCTCCAAGAGAGGGGGGAACGCGTTCTGAGTCCCAGAGAGCAGAGGTTGGGGGACTGCCTTCCGTGACCCCTGAGCGGGTAAGGAGCAGCGGGCAGGGCAGCTTGGGGATCTAGAACTCGGAGGGAAGGGGAAAGTTCGTATCCGCAATGAGTTAGGGCACCGTATTCCCGGGTCCCAAGAGATCTTGGGGATGGATGCCAAGATGTGGGGGTTAGGGAGCCAGCTGGAGTCGGAGCCCTGGAGGGTGGAGTTCCAGAGGGGTCCTCTGGCTGGAGAAGTTGGGGCCCTTACGCCCAGGGTAACTAGATCGCTTTGGATTAGGCTCCCCTCTCCGCCCTATTCGAGGATGGAAGTTGGGGTGTCCGGGTGGCCGGGGTAGATCCCCGACGGGACAGGCTTCCCTCCCCCGGGAGCAGGAAGCGGAGCCCCGCCCAGCAGACCTGTTACTGGAAGTCCGAGGGCTGGGCCGCCCCTCCCGTCCCCACTTCCTCCAGCCCCGCCCCACCCCCTGCGGCCCGCGCGTTTATGGGAACTCAGGCCTGGACGGTTTCTCTGAAATAATTTTCTCCCTCTGCCCTCACTTAACCCCTCCCGCCCCGAAGGGGACCCAGGCCGGGCGTCCTGGGAGATGCAGGGAGGGGAGGGAGCCCTTCCCAAGGGGGCCCTGGCCCAGCTCCGACCCCTCCCCCAAGATTTCTTTTTAAATTTGGCTGTCTCGGCTCAGGATGCAGGTTCAGCGTTACACCTGCATAATCTTCTACTGGGAGATGGGCGTTCTTGTAGGCTATACTTTACGGAGGAGAAACCCGAGGCTGTAAAGGGCCGCCTAGGCGCACAGCTAGAGAGACTTGTAACGCAATTTGCAGCGCCGGCCTACTCAGCCCCGGCAGAGCCTCCAGGGCTGCAGGATTTCTCTGCCTCCAGTACCTAGAGAGCTGGATTCTAGCTGCAGATTCCACACTTGGGAGAACCGCGGTTCACCTCTCTTAGCCACACTCTGGTTCGTCAGCAAGCAGTGGTGGGTGAGAAAGAAGTTGCTCTAGAAAATGGCCTTTAAAGAAAGGTTGTAGGGACTGTGTACCTCCAGTCAGCCTTGTGCCCTCAGCGCTAAGGTCCCCCACCCCATACAGTCGTCCCAGATTGCTCTCAGCTCTAAATGGCTCTTCCAGGTTCGGGGCCCTGGGAAGGGGCAGGAAGTTTATTGGAAAGTGTTATCCAGATCAGCGCCTACAGAGATGGAGGAAGCAGGACTGTGCACAGGGAGAATTTGAGCTGCTACGTAGTTTCATCAGGGCCTCAGTTATCCCACAGGGAATGTTGCAGCTGGAGTGGCCTTCAGAGTTGGGGCCAGAAGCCCAGGCCTTCGACACCCACACGGACCAGTCACTGGATGCCATTGGGTGGCATCTACCCATCTCACCCCCATGACCTGGGCAAGCAGCTCTTTTCAGCGGAGGGTAATTCCCAGAGAGAGCTGAGAGCTGACAACCTTCCCAGAAGCTGAGGGAATGAGTCCTTCAGTCCAGAAGTGGTGTGTGTGTGGGGGGGACCTGGGTTGCGCAGTCCAGCTTCCCAAACAGTGACTAGTTTGTCCCACCTCCCTTCTGGGCAAAATACATACTCTTGGGATGGAGGCTGACCGTGATCTCCAGTCACCACTGATGGAGACCTTGATGGTGGTATCGAGTTCATCCCCATCCATTCCACAGATGAGAAAACTGTGGCCTTGAGTGGGGTGGGAATGTGGTTACCAGCTTCAAGGATGGCCAGGGATCATTGAGAGGGACTCATCTATTCAGAGCGTGTTTGTGGAGCACCTGCTCAGCGCCAGCCGCTGTCCTAGGCACTGGGCAGTGATGGAAGCACACCAAACGCTCTACCCTGGTGGAGCTGACATTCTATCGGGGGAGATTCAGACAGGAAACAAGTAAAGTGTACCACATCAGGTGATGAACTGGAGGAAAATAAAGCCGGGGGTGGGGGAGGGAGCCGCTGCTGTACCATTTTAGCAGAGGCCCAAATGAGGGGAGCTAGTCCCGCAGGTATGGGGGGAAGACTCTTCCCAGCAGAGGGAACAGCCAGTGCAAAGGCCTAGGAGGCAAGCATGCTTGGTATGTTTGAGGAACACCAAGGAGGCTAGTGGCCAGAGTGGGCTGAGGAGAGTGGACAGAGATGATATCAAAAGGAACTGAAGAGCAGGAAACAAGATCACACAGGGCCTGTGGGCCACGGTGAGGACTTTACTCTGAGGATTCTGTGCAGAAAAGGGGCATGACCTGACTTAGGGTCTAAAAGGGTCCCTCTAGCTGCTATGTGAGGGACAGACAGTAGAGCAGGATGGAAGCAGGGAAGCCAGCGAGGAGGGGACAGTCCAGGAGGGGAGATGGTGGTGCCTGACAGGATGGAGGGAGTGGGGGTGGGGAGCAGTGGTTGGATTCTAGAGACACTTCTAAAGTATCCTGCGCATTTTGGAGTTAGCACTGCTGAGAGTATGGGCTGAGAGGTGACCAGCCTCTAACGCCTGTGATCCTCCACCCCCAGGCCACTCCACATTGCGGTGGTGCAGGGCAATCTACCAGCTGTGCATCGGCTAGTCAACCTCTTCCAGCATGGCGGCCGGGAGCTGGATATCTACAACAACCTCCGGCAGGTGCGGCTGGGGGCCTGGGGCCCTGGATCTAATGGGAGAGGGGTCTGGGAACCCGGACTCCTGTTTCCTACGGGAAGAAGAGCTGGGGGCCCTGACTCTTGAATCTGAGGGACGAGGTGCTCCAGATTTCTGGTTGCTGCCTAATCTAAGACTACAGCTGGGGGTCAGGACTCAGGAATTCTGAGGAAGGCAGGACTGGGACGCAGGGCAGGGAACGGGTCCCTCACAGTCTCTGTTCCCCAGACACCACTACACCTGGCTGTGATCACCACTTTGCCGTCTGTGGTCCGGCTCCTGGTGATGGCCGGTGCCAGCCCCATGGCACTGGACCGCCACGGCCAGACGGCAGCGCACCTAGCTTGCGAGCACCGCAGCCCGGCCTGCCTGCGGGCCCTGCTGGACAGCGCGGCCGGGGGCACCATGGACCTGGAGGCCCGCAATTACGACGGTGAGCATCTACCCGGGCGCGGGGTGGGGCAGTCCGGCAGGACCTGGAGTCCTGAGGCTGCAAAGCCCCAGGCCCAGGTTTAACTGAGCCTCCCTCTCCTTCAGGGCTCACCGCCCTGCACGTGGCCGTGAACACCGAGTGCCAAGAAGCGGTGCTGCTCTTGCTGGAGCACGGCGCGGACATCGACGCGGTGGTGAGCGCGATTGGGCCGGGGGAGGGGCCAAGAGGAGCAGGGGGGCGGGGGCAACGGGGCGGGGCTTGGGTGGGAGAGAGCTCGAATGGGTGGGGTGGGGCTTGAAGAATCTAAGGAGATTGAGATGCTGGACCCAGCGGTTAGGATGCGGGCCGCCGGCTGTTTGGGCAGTGCTAGGAGACGCTTAAAACCTTCCCGCCCTGCCGCAGGACATTAAGAGCGGCCGCTCCCCACTCATCCACGCCGTGGAAAACAACAGCCTTAGCATGGTGCAGCTGCTGCTACAGGTGGGTAAGGCCCCTGCCCGTGGCCTCTCGCCCACCCTTTCCTCTGACACCACCCGGCTGTCGCCCCATCCCTGCCACCGACGCCGCCTTCCAGTTCTGGCTCTTGCTCTTGCTGCGCTTCCAGCCCCGACCTTTCCTTCTAGGCCTCGTTCTGTCAACCCTAGGACTTCACCCCTCCAGGCTACGAACTAGTCCCGGGTCTTCTCCCATCTCTCCTCCGGCCCCAAAACGTCCCAGGCCCCAACCACCTAGAGTCTTGCTGACCCTGCCTTCCGGCTTTGGCCCTGTCCCCGCGCTGTCCTTCCTCCCCGACTCCGTCCAGGATCAGGCCCAGACTCTGGACCCTTCCCTTCTCTGACTCCGCCCCTGCTTTGGCCGGGGCTGCCGAGTCCAGCTCTGGTTGATTCGGCGCCGCCCCTCCAATCCCGCTCTGTCCCGCCTTTGTTTCCAACTTCTACCCTTCTATCACCCAACCCCGATCTGGCCCCGCCCCAGGTTGTGATTCCCACCCTCACGCCCGGCCCCGCCCCTCACTGTAGCCCCGCCCCCTGGGTTCCGCCCCCCACCGGGACCTCGCGGTGGTCCTGACCCGCGCCTCCCCGCCCGCAGCACGGCGCCAACGTGAACGCGCAAATGTACTCGGGCAGCTCGGCGCTGCACTCGGCGTCAGGCCGCGGGCTCCTCCCGCTCGTGCGCACGCTGGTCCGCAGCGGCGCAGACAGCGGCCTCAAGAACTGCCACAACGACACGCCGCTCATGGTGGCGCGCAGCCGCCGGGTGAGTGAGTGTGCGCGCTGGTGGCGGCGGGGGTTACAGGGGTTTCAGGGGTGTCTGTGCCCGAGCGCCGGTCCTCGCGGATGTGACAGGTGAGTGGGCACGTGCGTGCAGGGGATGCGGCGGTGGGCGTGTGCGCGTCTGTGCCAGGGCGTGGAGGCGAGCCGGTGAGCCTGAGGGCGTGGGTGTGAGTTCTAGACAAAGGAGTGACTGAGGCACAAAGAAAGGAAGTGACTTGTCCCCCTGCACGTACTGAGAAAGAGGCGGTGCTCCCTGAGCTAGGAGACCCCGTGAGCTAGGAGAGATGGAGAGAAGCAGGGCTGTGTGGGCAGGGGTGGCCTGGTGATGACCCCACCCCCGCATCGCCCCGCAGGTCATCGACATCCTGAGAGGGAAGGCCACACGGGCTGCTCCTGCATGCCAGCCAGAGCCCTCCCCTGACCGGAGTGCCACCACCTCCCCTGAGAGCAGCAGCCGCCTCAGCTCCAATGGTGAGAAACCGGCTCCCAACTTCCAGCAGCCCAGCTCCGCCCTCCCTCAGAACCCAGGAGTGGGGGTCCCCAGCCCCCTTCCCCCTGGATCCAGCCTCTCGCTGCCCTCACCCCTCCTCTCTCTTCTCTTCCCACAGGTCTTCTGTCAGCATCACCACCCTCCTCGCCCTCCCAGTCTCCCCCCAAGGACCCCCCTGGATTCCCCATGGTTCCCCCCAATTTTTTCCTTCCTGCCTCATCTCCACCGACCTTCCTGCCCTATGCCGGGGTCCTCCGAGCCCCTGGCCGGCCGGTGCCCCCCTCCCCAGCTCCAGGAGGTAGCTGAGAGGGATGGGGGGGCAGATCTCGGACTCATGAGGAGGGACCTCGCTGCCCTATGGGGTCGGCCCTCCTGGAAACTGTGAAGATCTCACTCTGCCCCCCCCCCCAATCTTCTGGACCAGGATTTGCACAGAGGCACATATATTTACCCATAACCGCCCCCGTCTTCTCAGCATGGATATGCCCCCATCTCGTCCCCACCCCCAGCCCGGGACTCTTACCCTATTATTCTCAGGCACCGGTCTCCCATCTGGAACTTCACCCAATCATTCATTTCCTTCTCCTCTCCCAGAGCTGGTGGAACCAAGGAACAGCCCTCCCCTCTGGCCTTTACCCAGTTCAGTAAGGAGGGAGAGATGGGCTGTAGCCAGGCACTGATATCAATGTAAATTATTAGGCTTTTTGGTTGAATTTCTTTTGTAATAAACTATTTTTGTACCATATCCCTGGCTTTGCTAGGCCTCTTTCATGAGGAGGTCTGGAGGGAGTGTGTTTGTGTGTGTGCCCACCTGGGTGCTGTATCCAGCTGACTCTGTGTGAGTCTCAGGCTGACAGTGACATGTGTGGGCGACTCTAGGACTTACGGTGTGTTGTAAATGCTCTGTCATTGTGTCACTGTTGGATTCCATAGTGCATGTGTGTGTGTGTGTGTGCTTCTGAAGGATTCTGCGGTTTGTGGGTCCCTGTGTACCACAGCTGGTTCCCCCCAATTGTGTACCTGTGGTAAGCTGTTGATGCCAGTTGCCTCTGGGTCTCCGTGCGTGTAGCATTTGTGAGTGTTCCTGACATTGAGACCTGCGGTCATCGTGTGATTGTTTCTATGTGACTGCCTCGCTTGGTGTGTCACATTTTGATTCAGTGGCTCCAGGGCCCCCCTGACATACATATATATTTTTGACCGTCTGGACGCGTCTCTTACGTATCAGTCAGGGTTTGCATTCATTTCCCGTTACCACAGTAACAAAGCACCACAGATTCAGCAGCTTAAAACAGCACAGATTCATCCGCTTGTAGTTCTGGAGGTCAGAAGTCCAAAATCAACTTGACTGGACCAAAGTCAAAGTGTCAGCAGAGGTTCCTCCTGGAAGCTCTAGAGGAGAATCTGGTCCCTTGCAGTATCCAGCTCCCAGAGGCCGCCTGCATTCCTTAGCTCATGGCCCCTTCCTTGTATCACAGCACCTTCTTGCTTCTATCTGTACATCTACTCTGATCTCCCGTTTCCCTCTTAAGAGGACCCTGTGATTCCCCCAGGTGCCCACAGATAATCCAGGATAACCTCCCCCATCTCAAGACCCTTAACTTCCTCACAGCTGCCAAATCCCTTTTGCCATATGAAGTAACATTCACAGAGTTCCAGGGGTTAGGATGTAAATATCATCGGAGTCTCTATTCGATCAGAGAAGCAGCATCACTAAGCGGTGGGTATATGGATAAGTGATTTGTTACAGGGATTTGCCCGTTGGGAAGGGAAGATGGATGTACAACGGGGGGGCGAGGACAAGCTGGAACCCCCAAGAAAGGGCTGGACCCCATGTCAGCCCCCAGTGCCTCCAGCCTTGGAGAAAGGGGTGTCCTTTGGGAGAAGCTGGCAACCTTGGTCCCATTCTATTGGTCTTCTTGAGTGACCATGTGTTTGTGTTTCCGAGTGATGCTGAGTGTGGGTTTTTCAGTCTGGCGGGCCCTCCTTGGGCCTCTGGGTCTTTGTACGTCTTGGTGATTGTGAACATTTCTGCTGCGGTGACTCCACAACATGCTGTATCTGTGGGGCCCACTGCCTTAACGTCTTCCTAGGAGACACTGTTGCGTCTAGGCTAGGGGGTGTGTGCGTGTGTACACACACGCACACACATCCATGTACACGCACTTCTGGGGCAGCTCTGACTGGGTAGCCCAATTTTTTTTTTTTTTTTTTTTTCTGTACGCGGGCCTCTCACCGCTGTGGCCTCTCCCGTTGTGGAGCACAGGCTCCGGACGCACAGGCTCAGCGGCCAGGGCTCACGAGCCCAGCCGCTCCGCGGCATGTGGGATCTTCCCGGACTGGGGCACGAACCCGCGTCCCCTGCATCGGCAGGCGGACTCTCAACCACTGAGCCACCAGGGAAGCCATGTGCCAGTGCTTTTGATGCTGCCTCTGGGCTATGGTGTCCCTAGAGCTGCCTGATTTGGAAGACATGTTGGTTTCCTAGGGCTGCTGTAACAAATGACCACAAACTAGATGGCTCAAAATGAACTTATTCTCTCACAGTTCTGGAAGCCAGAAGTTCAAAATGAAGGTGTCGGCAGGGCCACACTCCCTCCAAAGGCTCTAGGGGAGGATCCTAGGTGGCTGCTGGCATTCCTTGGCTTGTGGCTGCATCTCTCCAATCGCTGCCTCCATCTTCACATGGCTTCCTCTGCTGTGTGTCTGTGTCTTCTCTTCTGGCTCTCATAAGGACAATTGTCACTGGGTTTAGCCCTAAACCCACCCAGGTAATCCAGGATGATCTCATCTTGAGATCCTAACCTTAAGTGCATCTGCAAAGACCCTTTTTCCAAATAAGGTCACATTTAAAGGTTTTGGGGGGTAAGGATGGGGACATATCTTTGTGGGAGGCCACCGCTCAACCCACTACAGAGGGTGACTGTTGGGCCCCGCAAGCAGCTGTGTGTGAGAACTTCCCACGTGATAATCCCACCACATGAGCAAGGTCATGTGCAGTGACTGTCTCTCCAGCAGACCATGAGCCCTGGGAGGACAGTTTCCTCCTGCTGCCCTACCCACAGCAGCCAGCACACTGCCTGGCACGGAGCAGACCCCTGAGAAGTGATGGTGGAATGAGTGAGCCTCACCCACTCCCCATTGCATTATGGTGTCTGTGATTCTTTGTGGCTGTATCTGGTCCCCTGTCACACTGTGTGACCAGTTTGGGAGCAAATATTAGCAGCCATGTATTGACCATGATGGTACCCATATTCCAGATGAGAAAACTGAGACTCAGAGAGAGCAAGTTGCCCATCCAAGGCCAGGTCTCCTGCCTCCTAGACCCACGCTCATAGTCGCTGGGCCCTCTTGACTCACAGGAAGGTTGTACGTGGTTGTGCCTATTATTCTGTGTGTGCACACGCATGTGTGTGTGGAAAGGCTGCAAGATTACAGGTGGTGGGTGTGTCGTTGAGAGCACAGGCCCCGGAGTTAGAACTGAGTTCGAGTCCAGCCCTTCCATTCCCTAGCCATGTGACCTTGATCAGGCGACTTCAGGACCCGAGCCTCCGTTTCCGCATCTGTAAAATGCGAATAATGCCCACGTCTGAGGGCTGATGGGTTGATGAGGATTTGATGAGAGTGTAGGTGCCAGCCCCATCACCAGCCTGGAGTGTGTGTCAAGATCTCCTTGTATCTGTGGGTCCAGACTGTAGGTGATGTGCCTCTTTGTGTGTGAGAAACTATCCCCCGGTTCAGAAGCTGAACCCGGCCCTGACCTTGGTAACTTACTTCTCTAAAACAAAGGATCTGGCCTCTCCACACATGGAAACCCCCTCTCAGCTTCCTGACCTTGGGACTGGGCACGTGTCCTTCCACACCCGGCCCCCTTCCCCTGAAGAAAGACTCGAAGGAGAGGGGAGAAGGGCTATATAGAGGGTCTCCAGTCCCCCCCCCCAGCCCTCCCAGAATTAAACACCCCCCTTAACCACCACCACCAAGAACTGTTCTCATCTGTGAAAGTCCTTGCATTCTAGAGCCAGAAGTCATACTTTCAATGCATTGCTCCAGAGGCCCAGCCTCTGTTGCAAAGTTTCACTTGTTATCACCACCCTGAGTAAACCCAGATACTCAGTCAGAGAACATCTCTTTCAAGCGCTTGCATGAAATCTGCCAAATCTTAAATGTGGGTGCTGTCCCCCAAAATGCTTTTAAAAGCATAAGAACTAAACAGAACACATCTGCTGGTTCGGTGTGTGAGCAGACCCTCAAGTCAGCCACACCTCCATTTTACAGAAAGGGAAACTGAGGCCCAGAAAGGGGAGACACTGACCTGGTGGGTCGGTGAGTCCGGGATTCCATAATTCACCTTCACCAAGCAAAGGAATTCATCACCAAGAATGGGATGACAAACATCGTGTACCTTCTGATACCATGCACTGAGAAGGACACAGCATCACTTTTATAATATTCCTGCCACCCGAATCTGATCACAAGGAAATGTCAGACAAACCCAAATCTAGACACCTTACCAAAGAGCTAAGAAGTGGCCTGTGATTTATCGAAAACGTCAACTTCATGAAACACAAAGATAGGCTGAGCGGTTATACCAGACTGAAGGACAGTATAAAGACATCAAAACTAAATGCAGGACTTCCCTGGTGGCTCGGTGGCTAAGAATCTGCCTGCCAGTGCAGGGAACACGGGTTTGAGCCCTGATCCGGGAAGATCCCACATGCCACGGAGCAACTAAGCCCGTGCGCCACAACTACTGAGCCTGCGCTCTAGAGCCCGAGAGCCACAACTGCTGAAGCCCACGGGCGCCTAGAGCCCGTGCTCTGCAACAAGAGAAGCTACCACAAAGAGAAGCCCGCGCTCAGCAATGAAGACCCAGCGTAGCCAAAAATAAATAAACTAAATTTAAAAAAACCTAAATGCAACACATGATCTCAGATTGGATCCTGGACTGGAAAAAATGGTTTGCTATGAGGATAATTTGGGGACAACTGGCGATTTGAATATAGGCTGCAGTGTTACATGCTAGTATTGTATCACTGTTAACTGTCCTGCTTTTGATAACCGTACTGTGACTGTGTAAGAGAATGTTCTTGTACGTGGAGATACACATCGGAGTGTTTAGGAGCAAAGAGGTAGAATGTCTGAAACTTAACTCAAATGGTTCGAGGGAGGGGGAGAGCAAATAATAAAGCAAATTGACAAATTGTTAACGATTGATGAGTCTGGGTAAAGGGTATACAAGAAACCTTTGTCCTATTCTTGCAACTTTTCTATAAGTTTAAAATGATTTCAAAAAAGAAAAGGACGCTTGCAAATTGCAAGTCATTGTTTTAAGGCTCTGTGTTTCTAAGAGGATTTAAGTCTGTGCCTGCATCTGTGCTCAGAGCTTGCGGAGTTGGGAGTGTGAATTTGCTGCCTCAGACTCTGCTTTGGGGTATGACACGGGCTTTAGGGTGTGTTAAGGTCTCGGGGTGTGGGCAAAGTTTCAGAGGCGTGGCCTGGATGATGAAGGACAGGCCATATCCTGGGGTGTGGTCAGAACCTTGGGGCGTGGCCAGATTCTCAAAGGTGTGGCCAGGGTCTGCGGGCAGGGCCTGAGAAGCTCAGTTCCCAAGGGAGGAGGTAAATCTGTGCTTAGTGCGCCCTCTTGTGGCTACCCTGGGGTCCGGCCTCCACTTTGTATAAACAGTTTTATTAAATATAATGTATATAGCCTACAATTCAACTATTTAAAGTGTACAATTCAGTGGTTTTGGTGAATTCAGAGAGTTGTGAAATCATCACCACAATCAATTTTAAAACATTTCTTCATCCCCAAAAGAAACCCCCTGCCCGTTAGTAGTCACTCCCTATTTCCCCCTAACCCCCTTCCTTCAGCCCTAGGCAATCCCTAATATTCTTCCTGTCTCTATAGGTTTGCCTATTCTGGACATTTTATATAAATTGAGTCGTACAATATGTGGTCTTTTGTGACTGGCATCTTTTACTTTAGCATAAAGCTTTTGAGGTTCATCCACGTTGTAGCCTGTATCAATATTTCACTCCTTTTAATGGCCAAATAATATTCCATTATATGGGAACACTGCGTTTAATTTACCCATTTATCCATTGTCATTTGACAGGCATTTAAGTGGTTTCCACAAATCTTTGTGTGGATATATGTTTTTAGTTCTCTGTGATATATATACATAGGCATGGAATTCCAGGATCATACAATGACTCTATGTTTAACATTTTGAGGAACTGCCAAACCGTTTTCCAAAGCAGCTGCACCATTTTACATCCCCACCAGCACTGTCTGAGAGTTCCAGTTTCTCCACAGCCTCTCCAATACTTATTATTGTCTGTCCTTTTGATTATAGCCTTCCTGGCAGGTGTGAAGTGGGATGTCCTTGTGGTTTGGATTTTCATTTCCCTGATAATGTTTTTCAGTATCTTTTCTTATCATCCACTGATTTTTTAAAATAAATTTCTTTATTTTATTTACTTATTTTTGGCTGTGTTCGGTCTTCTTTGCTGCGGGCGGGCTTTCTCTAGTTGCAGCGAGAGCGGGCTACTCTTCTTTGCGGTGCACGGGCTTCTCATTGCGGTGGCTTCTCTTCTTGCAGAGCATGGGCTCTGGAGCGCAGGCTCAGTAGTTGTGGCGCACGGGCTTAGTTGCTCCGCGGCATGTGGGATCTTCCCGGACCAGGGCTCGAACCCATGTCCCCTGCATTGGCAGGCGGATTCTTAACCACTGCGCCTCCAGGGAAGCCCTCATCCACTGCTTTTGTATCCACTTGGCAACTATATGAACTCTTAACCAATTTGCCATATTTGGCACAGTTTTTTTTAATTAAAGCGTTAACGATATCGTAGTCCCATTGTATCCTCAGAGTCCATCTTTTTCCTTCGACATGTCCTGCATTTAATGCTCAACATTACCACTCATGGTTTCATACTATTATCACATACGATGCATCCCCCCAATAATATAGAGCATTGGTTTTGCAGGTTTTCTTTTCTTTTCTTTATTTTTTGGCCACGCTGTACAGCTTGTGGGAGCTTAGTTCCCTGACCAGGGATTGAACCCGGGTCCTCGGCAGTGAGCGCACGGAGTCCTAACCACTGGACCGCTAGGGAATTCCCTTTGCAGGTTTCCTTACCTGGTATAAACAACATTGTGTTGTACTAATCCTTCTGCACTTGCTTTTTTTTTTTTTTTTTTAACTTATTGTATTAATTTCCTGTTGCTGCTGTAACAAAGGACCACAAACTCAGCGGCTTAAAACAACAAATTTGGGCTTCCCTGGTGGCGCAGTGGTTGGGAGTCCGCCTGCCGATGCAGGGGACACAGGTTTGTGCCCAGGACCAGGAAGATCCCACATGCCGCGGAGCGGCTGGTACCGTGAGCCATGGCCGCTGAGCCTGTGCGTCCGGAGCCTGTGCTCTGCAGCGGGAGAGACCACAGCAGTGAAAGGCCCGCGTACCACCAAAAAAACAACAACAACAAATTTATTCTTTCAAAATTCTGGGGACTGGGAGCCCCAAGCCAATGTGCTGGCAGGGCTCTGCTCTCTCTGAAGGCTCTAGGGGAGGGTACTTCCTTGCCGCTTCCCAGCTTCTGGTGTTTCCCAGCAATCCTTGGCTTATACATGCATCACTCCAATCTCTGCCTCTGTCGTCCCATGGCTTCTCCCTGTGGGTGTACCTGTGTCTGTGTCCAAATGTCCAGTTGTATTGGATTTAGGGACCACCCTAATTCAGTATGACCTGATCTTAACTCGGTTACACCTACAAAAACGCTATTTCTGGGCTTCCCTGGTGGCGCAGTGGTTAAGAATCCTCCTGCCACTGTAGGGGACACGGGTTCGAGCCCTGGTAGGGGAAGATCCCACATGCTGCAGAGCAACAAATCCCGTACGCCACAACTACTGAGCCTGCGCTCTAGAGCCCCCGAGCCACAACTGCTGAGCCCGCGTGCCACAACTACTGAAGCCCGCGCGCCTAGAGCCGGTGCCCCGCAACAAACAAAAGCCACCACAATGAGAAGTCGGTGCTCCGCAACAAGAGAAGCCACAGCAGTGAAAAGCCTACGCACTTCAAGGAAGAGTAGCTCTGCTTGCCACACCTAGAGAAAGCCTGCTCACAGCAACGAACACCCAACACAGCCAAAAATAAATGAATAAAATAAATTAATTTTAAAAAAATTAAAAAAAAACTATTTCCAAGTAAGGTCACATTCATAGGTTCCAGTGGACACAAATGGGGGAGGGGTACTGTTCAACACAGTACACTCATCATTACGTTTTTACGAGTCAGGTTGTTGGAATGTGTGTCCAGTTCATTCACTTGAACTGCTCTGTGGGAGTCCTTTGTGAACGGATACCACAATGTATTCATTGCTTCTGATGATGGACACTTGCCCTGTTTCCAGTTTTCTCCATTTCCGACAAGGCTGCAATTAACATCCCTGAACACGTCTCTTGGAGTTTCTTAGGGCAGTATTTTACAACCTGCCCGACAAGATCCATTAGTGGGTTGTGAAATCAATTTCGTGGGTTGCAAACACAATTTTCCCTTTGATGAAATTCAATTAAATTGAATAGAAGATACGAGAGCGCATGCACACAGTCGGGGTAAGGATTGCCCTGTGAAACTTGTTTGTTTCAGGTGTATAACGTCCCAGTGTGAGCAAAAGCGTTTGCAAGCCACGGCTCTGAAGGAGGTAGCTGGCAATGGCCTTGCCCTGCCAAGGCTTTGACGGATCCTGTCAAGTTATTCTCCGACCTAATTTGTCCGTTTACACTTCCATCAGCTCCTGGTCAACACTTGGTATCATCAAAACTTTGAATTTTTGCCAGGCCAGTGGGTTTTCATCCTGTTTCGCGGAGGTGGAAACTGAGGCTCAGAGGATGCAGGAAGGCAAGGAGCTGGGAGGCAGACCCCTCCATCCCGACGGCAAAGCCCGGGTCTTCGCTTAGTCTGAGACGTAAATTCGAAGATTCCACAAGTTAAGGATTCTCGGGTTCTGAGAGATGGGGGATGGGGGCTGAGGAGGAGGGTGGGGTGCAATGGGAGCCTCATCTCTCATCCCTCTCCCCCTCCTACCTCAAAGAGTTTTTGAGAATTCAGTGAGAAAATGTAAAGCCTGACGCGCAAGGACCGACAGAGAGTGAATGTTTAATAAATGTTAGCTATTACTATTATTCTCTGATTGGAAATTCTCTAGGTACGTGCATATTTGTAATCAGAACTTGGCCAGTCTCCTGGCCGGGGCGTGGCCAGGACGCCCAGGGGCGTGGCCTGGATGCCTTGGGGGCGGAGGGACGGTCCGGCCCACAACGCCCCCGCGCCGTGGCCGCCCAACGCACAGCCCTGGCTGGGGAGATGCTACAGGTGGCGCAGGTTGGGGAGAGAACCACGTCTCTCCAGCCCTGCGCTGAGCAGCCGCGCCTGGGCCTCCGCATTCATGAACCCCATCTTCCCGCCTCATCCCCTGAGGACCCAGAAGCCCCCACCTCCTTTGGAAATCTGGGTGTCTCAACTCCAGCCTGATTTTTCGCAGGCCCCTGCTGTGGGGACCCAGGAATTATGTCACCAAATTCCTGCTCCCTCAGACACCCTTCTCCCAACTCCTGCTCTTAGGGGACCCACGGGTCTGGGCACGCTGTGTTCCTTCTCAGGGACAGAGGGATCACAATATTTCCCTAACATTTCCTCCTAGAAAGTTCAGCTCTCTGACCTTTAATCCCATGCCACGACCCATGACCCAAACTTTGAGCCACGACCCAGGAAAGCCACGTTCCAACCCCATCCCCTTCAGGGTCTGGGTAGCTCCAGCCCCAGCTGGGTAAACTCCCAGCCCCACTCTCGCCCCCAACAAAAGTCCTAGGTTTCCCCCAACCCCTCCTCCACTGCTATCTTGGGACCCAGTCCTCAGCCCTTCCCAGAAGGGGCCCAGGCATCTTACCTGCGATTCCCACCCATTCAGGAAGTCCTATCGCCACCCACCAAAGCCACCCCATCCGGCTTTTCTTTGGGGATCAGACGTTTGAACCCCATCTCTAAGGAACCCAGTTGCCAGAGTCCCCAGCCCCCGCCCCCTTTGGACACACGGGTACCTGCAGTCCCCTCCCGGGTTCTCCAGGGCCCGCCCTCACCTGGCCCGCCCCGTCCCGCCCCCACCTTGGGCTGGGCGGGGCCGCGCCTCTCCCAGCCACTCGCTCACCTCCTCCGGCATTGGAGGGACTCATGGCTGCGGCGGCCCCGCGGGGACGGCAGTGGAGCGAATCCAAAGCGTTCGGTCGGGCGGTGAGGCTGCTGCAGCGCCTGGAAGAGCAATGCGGTGACCCCCGGCTCGCCTCGAGTCCCCCCTCGCTGCGGGACCTGCTGCCCCGCACCGCGCAGCTGCTGCGCGAGGTGGCGCACGCCCGGCGGGCAGGCGGCGGAGACGGCCCCGAGGGTCCCGGTGGTGCGAAGGACTTTCTCGTGGTCTATCTCGCTAACCTGGAGGCCAAGAGCAGGCAGGTGGCGGCACTGCTGCCACCCCGGGGCCGGAAGACTACCAACGACGAGCTCTTCCGGGAGGGCTCCAGACTCAGGTGAGCCCTTGCGCCAGGACAAAGGTGAGCTCGCGAGTGGGTCCCAGGTCATGCTCCCAGCTCCCTCCTCCCTCGGGCCCAGGGGTCCCGGTCCCAAGCCCTTCTCCCTGAAGGAACATGGAAAACTGGGCCACCCAGGCTTTTCCTTCCTTGGGCACCTGGGCACCGAGCTCCGCATTTCCCCCTCTTTCTTGGCTAAGAAGTGGGCTGCTCTCCCAGAGGATTTAGACACACATCCTGGAATGTGGAGACCCCAGGGAGCTTCCTGCGTGAGGATCGCTAGACAAAGTACTCTTTAAGCCCCCATCACCGCCCCCGCCTGAGGGACTCCCAGAGCCTCTTTAGTTCCTGAGGAAGAGCTAGCTCAGGACCTGGTGCCTGTCTGCAGGTTGGCCGCTCCAGTTCTGAATTCTGGGGAAAGGGCTGCTGAGTGACAGGGGCAGAGGTTTGAGGCCTAGAGCCCAGAACAAGGTTTGGAACAGCGGTTCTCAATCCCAACAGGCCCCCACGCCCCTTTTTTAGAGCACATATTTTGTAGTGTTTCTTTAAATCCATCCTGAAATGAAATACATAGGGTAAATAACCTACCTATTCATAATTCTTTAAAAAAACCCACTATAATGCCCAAAATGTATTATAAGGAGGAGATAAAAGGAATGTTCTTCATAATAAAATTATCTAGATTTCAAATGAAAGTGCCAAGGCATAGTTACAATTATTCTGGAAGGTAGAATTGACGAGTCAGACACTTGCACTTGGAGGGAAAAATCACTATTGCTGAATCAAACAGACCTCCCTGGATACGTAGGATAGTGAATTTCTGGAAAATTCAAAATCAATTTGCAAAGTGCAAAAAATGCGTATGTAGGGAATACCCTGGTGGTCCAGTGGTTAGGACTCCATGCTTTCACTGCCAAGAGGGCAGGTTCAATCCCTGGTCTGAGAACTAAGATCCCACAAGCTGCGGGGCGTGGCCATAAAAAATGCTTATGTGAAACTGAACTGGGTTCTCAGCTCAGATCATTAGAAACGGATTTTCCACCTTCACAGATGTCTGATGGGACATTGGAAAATCGAGTAGGGTGTGGGTACATCTAACTGCAGGGGATTGTCCCCACAATCCAGCCTCAAGTAAATTTCTAGAATTTCCTTAGAATGGTGGTCTAACTCCACTGAGAACCACTGTTCTAGATGCAGTAGGTTCTAGAAACTAGGAAGCTCAGGGGCTCAGTGAGTATCTCAGTGGATTTTCTAGAGTTGAGGGTCCTAGCAACTCTTTGACGGAGATTCTAGACCAGGACTTTCCACTAAAATCTAATACAAGCCACATATGTAGTTTTTCATTTTCTAGTAGACATATTACAAAGAGTTTTTTTAGACAGGTGAAATAAATTTTAGTAACATTTTCTTTAACTCACTATATCCAATATATCTCAACTTATGATCAATATAAGGTGATGATTAATGAGATCGTTCACATTCTTTTTTTTTTTTTCCTTTTGCGCTAAGTCTCTGAAATGTAGTGTGTGTTTCACATTTAGAGTACATTTCAACTTGGACCGGTCACATGTGAATAGTGACTATATTACAGACTCTGGGAAGGGAGGGCGCTTAGAAACGGTCAAGGGTGGCCCTATAAAAGGCATCAGGGGTACTTCCCTGGTGGTCCAGTGGTTAAGAATCCACCTTCCAATGCAGGGGACACGGGTTTGATCCCTGGTCGGGGGACTAGGAATCCCACGTGCCATGTTGCAACTAAGCCCACGTGCTCTGGAGCTCGCGCGCCACAGCTAGAGAGAAGCCTGCGTGCTGCAATGAAGATCCCGTGTGCCACAGCCAAGACCCGATGCAGCCAAAAAAAAAAAGGCATCAGGAATCCTACAGACCTGGAGGTTATTAATATAAAATAATAAGAACAGTAATAGTAATTAACATGCCCTGAGTGCCGACTGTATACTAGGTTGTGCTTGGCATTTTAGGTGCTCGTAAGATGGGTAAGAATCCTCATCGCTCCCCCTGTGAAGCAGAGGCTGTACTTACCCAGTATTTATGCCCATTTCACAGTTGAGGAAACTGAGGCTTAGCAGGGGAGGGAAAAAGGAACTTGCCAAAAATCACACAACTAAGTGTCAGAGCTCCCCTCTACTGCTCGCCACGTCCTGAACGGCCCCTCAGGGAGGCAGCCAGCAGGAGGAAGCACAGGGGTCCACCACCCAGTGCTGCTAAAAACAACAGGGAGTCTCCGAACTCAGGCCGCCCTAAATGGCCCCAGCCCTAGTGGTCCCCACGTCCAGCTAGGCAAGGCTTCAGGCAGAGGCTGGGATTTATTTGCCGGAGGATGCCTTGGATATTAGGTGGTACCTCCCTTTCCTTCACAGACGGGGACACTGAGGTTCTGAGTGGGGAGGCATCAGCACTGCAATAGGCGGTCTTGGAATCTACTTTTATCCTGCACTGACACCCTAGACAGATTCTGGGGGCCTCACCCCTGTGGGTGTTCCGGCCAGAGGGTGGAGGTGTCAGTGGGGGCCCCAAGGTCAAGTCCAGGTCCTCAGAGCCCAACCTCGCAGGCGACAGCTGGCCAAGCTGACCCTCATCTTCAGCCACATGTGCGCGGAGCTGGGCGCACTCTTCCCTGGGGGCAAATACTGTGGACACACGTACCAGCTCACCAAGGTCCCAGCCCACACTTTCTGGAGAGACCATTGCGGAGCCCGGTGAGTGAGCACCTGCCCCTGGGACCCCATCCTGCCCCCGCCCACGGACCCAGGTGTCCAGGCCCCCGGCCCCTCCTCCTCAGACTCAGGAGTCCAGGCCCCCGGCCCCTCTCCCCTCAGACCCAGGATCCAGACCCCCCTCTCCCCTCAGACCCAGGATCCAGGCCCCCGGCCCCTCCCCGCTCAGACCCAGGATCCAGGCCCCCGGCCCCTCCTCCCTCAGACTCAGGAGTCCAGGCCCCCGGCCCCTCCCCCCTCAGACCCAGGATCCAGGCCCCCGGCCCCTCCCCCCTCAGACCCAGGATCCAGGCCCCCGGCCCCTCCCCCCTCAGACCCAGGATCCAGGCCCCCGGCCCCTCCCCCCTCAGACCCAGGATCCAGGCCCCCGGCCCCTCCCGCCTCAGACCCAGGACCCAGGCCCCTTGTTGCCTCCTTCCCAGAAGTGCTCCCATTCTAGCCTCCCAGAGGCTCCGCCTACAGTCCCCTCCCCCCACACCCTTGCACCTAGGTGTGTGCTGCCCTGGGCTGAGTTTGAGCTGCTTCTGTGCCTCTGCCACCCCGTGGAGCCTGGCTGCACCACCCTGGCCTTGCGCTCCACTATTGACCTCACCTGCAACGGCCATGTGTCCATGTTCGAGTTTGACATCTTCACCAGGCTCTTCCAGGTCAGGCAAGGCCAGTGCCTGAAGCCCAGACGCTTGGGTCCTGGGGGAGGAGGGGCTGGGGGCCTGGGCTTGTGGGTCTGAGGGAGGAGGGGGATGGGGGCCGGATTCCTGGGTTCTGGAGAAGGAAGGGTCTGGAATCTTCTGTGTCCAATATATTCCTGAGGGAGTATCTTTGGGCGTGAGGGAGGTGTCTGGGTTCTTGGACTCTGGTAGGCACTAGGGGTGTGGGCTGCTTCCTCAGCAGACACTCCCTGACCCAAGCACTGCCCCACCTTAGCCATGGCCAACACTCCTCAAGAACTGGCAGCTCCTGGCCGTCAACCACCCAGGCTACATGGCCTTCCTCACTTACGATGAGGTCCGAGCACGTCTGCAGACCTACAGAGACAAGCCAGGCAGGTAAAAGGGCCAGGACTCGAGGAGAAGGCTGCCGAGGGTGCAGGGGTCTGGGTCCTAGACTGGGGTGTCTGGATGGCCTGGACATCCTGCAGAAAGTAAGAACCGAAGGGCCGCAGTACATGGGACCCCAGAGAGTCGAGAACTCAGAGGTAGGATGCTGAGTGCCCCCTACAACCTAGGTTCTCCCGGGACCACCTAGACCTGCCCACGATCCAGCAGCTAAAGGGACAATACCTGGTCTGGCAAGGGGGCCTGAAGACCCCGCCCCAGGATAAGATTTGTTTCTGATAGGTTAGAGCCCATGCAGTACCATCTGTTAAATATTTTAAATATGACCTCCCACCTTCTGGGAAACCAGACACCTGAGTCCTTAAAGTATTTCAGGCCAGGAGTTCTGAGCTGTGGGATCCCTCTAGAGGGCTAAAAATTGAGAGACTGAGCTCCCTGGAAGTTAAGGGAATCGGATGTCAGATTCTTACGTCTTTGCAGGGCTGAGGTGCAGGACCCCCAAGATGGTATATATTAGCACTCTTCCAGTTGTACTTCAAACTGGTGTAAAGGGAAAGAAAAAGAAATGAATTAATGCCCATAATTGAAAAGACCAGGTTTGGGTTTCAGGCACAGCTGGATCCAGGTGCTCAAGTGCTATTGTCAGAAATCAGTTCCTGTTCTCCCCCTGCTTTCCTCTTTGTTAGCCTCCTTCTCAACCACAGTCTTTCCTCATGGTGGCAAATGGTTTCTAGAAGCCCCAGCTTTACACCCTACCAGCTTATCAACCCTATAGAAATGGAGTGCCTTACTCCTAATACTTCCAGCAAAAGTCCCAAGGCTGACTCCCATCACTCTGGCCGGGGTCCTGAAAAGGACTGGTTGGCCAAGCCAGAATCAGCTTTGTCTAAAGCCCAGTGAAGGTGGAGGAGGAGCCAAGCAGGTGAACACAGCAGACATTCGCTATAGTGGCAGCCAAGGATCTATCTAGCACCTCACTGCCTAGAAGTTTATAAGGGAGCAAGGACTTAGAGACCTGGATCCCCGACAGGGTGAAGGGCCTTCTAGAAAGGACAGCAGTGACCACTCCCTCACCCCATCCCTTCCTACCTCTTCCTCCAGCTACGTCTTCCGGCCCAGCTGCACTCGCCCGGGGCAGTGGGCCATCGGATTCGTGAGCTCAGATGGCAACATCCTGCAGACCATCCCCGTCAACAAACCTCTGTTCCAGGCACTCCTGGAAGGACAAAAGGAAGGCTTGTGAGTCACCATCCTAGCAGGCGGAGGGTGTCAACAGAATGCGCTTGGAAAGGTCATGCATGTAGAGCACTGCCCAAGATCACCACGCCTGAGGGCACAGGGTTCAGAGTAAACATAAACTTGCAGTACTACAGTGTGCCAGCAGGTGGCAGACAAGGGTCCAGAGGAAAGGGCACCTTTTCTAGTTCCCACAAAGCTGCCCTGTTGGGCTAGCAGCAGCTCTCCGAGGAGTGTGTGGGAGTTGAGCACAACCCCAGTGGTCCCCTTCCTTGGACTTGCACCCAAGGGCTCTTGTTTCTAGATATCCATATCCTATTCTAGAATTTAGACTGTTAGAGCAGAAGGAGAACTGGGCAAAAAGCTAGACTGGGGTTTTCGATCTGTAATCTTGGCTGCCCCAGGGCCCCTCTTTCGGAAACTGCCTTGGGTAGGATGGGAGGGGAAAGATTGGTAGGTGAGGTTCCCAAGTCTCACCCTGGACATTTAACCAGAGCCTCCTTAGCTAGCGGTCATATCTATATGATACGCTATGAGATAGATGATGGATAGATACACGGATGATGATAGACAGATAGATAAATAGATAGGTAGGTAGGTAGAGAGAGAGAGAGAGAGAAAGAAAGAATGGATGGATACATACATTAGATAGGTAGGTAGTTAGGTAGCTAGGTAGATGGATGGATGGACAGACGGACGGACAGACGGACAGACAGATAGATATGCAGTTGATTCTCATTATTTCTCATTATTTGTGGTAGTTCTGTTCTACAAAATCGCAGCCAACACTGAATTAGTGAATTCTGAGCCGTTGCTCCTGGGGGAAATGAAGCTGTAGGTTCCTGCAAGATTCTGGTCACATTTTTGTCAACCCGTCACTACATAATAACCTTATGTGTATTTCTGTTTAAAGACACCTAATTTAATACATTGATATATCATCGATACGTTCACATTGAACTCACGGCCCGCAGCGCAGTAACTCACCTGAACAGAGTTCATCTCCCACACGTATTTTCTCCATAATGTACATCACGGCCTTCCTGTGCTTAGGACGTGAGACAGCACTTCAGCACTCTGCTGGGGGGTCATTTAAGCCAGCCAAGTCACCGAGAAAAAGCATTAAAACGCGGAAAATGGGGCACCAAATAGACTGTAAAAAGGACACGTTTACAGTATGAGAACTGAAAGGAAAAGGCCAAATGCTGCTTTGTTCATCCTCAGCTGGGAGCGGGCCTGGTCATGAATGACTGTGAAAATGCCGCAGGGAGTATTGATTTTGAGGTTCCGTATACATTTTAGCAAGTAGGCAAGTCTGCAGATTACAGAGTCTGCGAGTAATGAACATCCATTGTGTGTGTGTGTGTGTGTGTGTGTGTGTGTGTGTGTGTGTGTGTACGTATATCTATGTATACACATACCCACACATATACTATCATCTCTATCTGATAACCGAGGACACTGTGGCACAGAGAGACAGAGACACTTGTCCAGGTCACACATTAGCTTCTGAGCTAATGAACTGGGATTTGAAGCCAGGCAGCCAGTCTCAGAACTCGTGCCTGACGAATAAAGTACTACGTTCCAGGTCAGATTTCGGTGGAGGGTTCCCAGAGTTAAAATAAGTGTGAATACCATCCATCTGGTTTAACCCCCCTACCCTATGTATACACACACACACACACACACACACACACACAATTTTAGAGACGGGAAAATCAAGAGAGAGGGGGCAGGCGACCCCGAGCTCTTTCTACCACAGAGCAAGACAGTTTTCTGGGTCTCACATTGATCCTAGCAGTTCCCCTCTCACTGGGTACTTATGTGTGGGGGCAAGTCCTGCTTGTTTTCTGAGCGCTGTCTTACTTAACCCTCACCACCCATCTTTGCCTTAGGCACAATTATGTCCATTTCACAGAAGAGAAAACTGAGGCCAGAGAGGTAGAGTTGCCCAGCTCAGGTCACACAGTGTGTTTGTGGGAAGCCGCACCAGGGCCCAGGCCGGGGTGCCTGCACTGCTCCACCTGGCTGGCCAGGCAGAGCTACCGGCCTTGGGGAACCTGCGGCCCCGAGTTGATCTGGGGCTGCAGTTATGACCTGGACGGGAGACCCAGGGTGTGCAGAGCCTTCTTGTGGGCTGACCTGGAGCCAGGCTCTCAGACCTGGCCCACAACCCTGGTTCTGCATCCCTCCAGGCCTCACCCTGTGGCCTCGGGCATTGCCTGTCCCACGCTGAGCCCCGGTCACTCTCTGTGTAGTGAGAATAGTGTAGACGGACTAGGGGGGTCCTTCCAGCCCTGTGGGCCGAAGACTCTAGGATCTGGTCACTCCCTCAATCTGTGACTAAGATGCTGTTACGCTGGGACCTGAAGACTGTAGGACGGGTAAAGTTCTGGGAGACCTGGGCCTGAGGTTTGATGTTTCCTGGTTCTCATGCATCTGGAGTTTCCAGAGCTAGAGTCACTTAGTCTGTCCTTCTATGGGGGTCTGAAGGGACACAGCCCTTCCTGAGGAGTCTGAGGGGACACAGCCCTACCCTGGGGGCCTGAGAGGACACAGCTTGCCCTAGAAAATCCCAATTTCAGGAGAAGCGAGGGAAAATATCCCCAGGCCAGCTATGTATTTGGGGCAGATGTTCCAGGGCGGGGTGAGGGGTGCTGGAGGACCCCTCGGTACCCCCTCTTCCCTTCCCCCAGCTACCTCTACCCAGATGGGAAGAACCACAACCCGGACCTGACCGAACTCTGCCAGATGAAACCCCATCAGCGTGTCCATGTGTCGGAGGTGAGGCGCAAGCCCGGCCTCCCTCCCCGGCTCACCGCCCACCGCCTCCATCCACTGCACCATGGCTCAGGGATCCCCTCCCATGAGTCAGGCCCTGGACTCGCAGAGGGCTTGGGGTTTTGTACTGGCTTGGAGGCCGCATGAGCTGGGGTACATCACTTGGCCTCTCTGAGCCTGTCTGTTCCTCCTCTGGAAAACACAGCTCCCCCTGCCTCTTCCCCGGGGCTTTTCATGGGAATAAAACCAGGAAATGATACCGCTGACATCATCAGAGCAGCTAATGCACTTTGCGCACTCACCAGAGGCAGCCCCTGTGTCAGCTTTTAGTCTTCCAGCCATCCCATGGGTGAGAGGAGACGTGACAAACAAAATTTTGAGTATGAGCATATCCCGTGCAATATTCGGGACACACTTAGACCTCAAAATGTATTCATTGTTTATCTGAAAATCAAGTTTAACGGGGCATCCTGTATGTTTATTGGCTGAATCTGGCAGCCCTGAGCGCAGACCACCCCCAGAGAACAAGTCCCATAACATTAGCACATGTAGGAGGCATTGGGACACACTGCCTTGAACTTAGGGGAGGCTTCAGGGCTGGTGCAGAGGTTTGGGACTTATTTCCTGGGGCCCGACTTGCATCTCCATGGCTGATATCACCACGCGTCGTCGTCATCCCCATCTCGCCTGCCAGGAGCAGCTGCAGCTGTACTGGGCCATGGACTCCACGTTTGAGCTCTGCAAGATCTGTGCCGAGAGCAACAAGGACGTGAAGGTGGAGCCGTGCGGGCACCTGCTCTGTAGCCGCTGCCTGGCTACCTGGCAGGTGGGTCCGACCCTGCCCTGCCTTCCCGCCCGGTCCCCGCCTCCCTATAGTAAGAGCCCCTAGAGGATCGCCCACACGCCTCGTCGATCACATGGGGAAACTGAGGCCCAGGGAGAGGAGAAACTTGCTCCATTCATGCCTCTGTCTCACTCTGCATCTGTCACCTCTGCTTCTCCTTCTCCAGTTACATTATTAGTGGAAGATGCTACATGGGCCCTGGTGTGGGAGGGGCGTGTCTGTGGGACTGACCACAGTAAATATGACCAAGGCATCCCTAGCCCGTAGCATTCCCTCTCTGGGTGATCTGGGGCCAGTGGCTTAACCTCTCTGAGCCTTAGCTGCCTTCTCAGGGGAAGGGGGCTGGTGGTAGTGACCTCCCAAGGGAGGATCCAGGCCTCTGGGTAAAGGGAACCCCTATGGAGTATGGGTGCCCGATACTAAGTTTTCCATTGTGATGTAAGTGTTAGACCTTAAGCTTCTGATTGCGGAGCTTATCATAACAAAGACATCCATCTCCCTGACACAGCGACTAACAAAACAACTAGATAGGGCTTCCCTGGTGGCGCAGTGGTTGAGAGTCTGCCTGCCGATGCAGGGGACACGGGTTCGTGCCCCGGTCCGGGAAGATCCCACATGCCGCGGAGCGGCTGGGCCTGTGAGCCATGGCCGCTGAGCCTGCGCGTCCGGAGCCTGTGCGCCGCAACGGGAGAGGCCACAGCAGCGAGAGGCCTGCGTACAGCAAAAAAAAAAAAAAAAAACACAACTAGATAAGGAACTAGCCACCCCAACTCTTGAAGTTTCCCTTTAGAAAGCCCTAAGTAACGGAGCATTGGAGTGGTCCTGCTTCTCTCTCCCCATACCCTGATTCTTGCTCTTCTGCTTTAAATTTGCCAACAAATAATGAACCCCAGAAACCCTAGGCACCCCATTTGGCCCCTAATAAAAGCAGAGCTCCAGGTCCGCCTCCCTCCCTGCCTCTCTCCCTTCCCTCTGCCTGCGACCTCCCGTAACCTCCACTGCAAGCTCCCGTACCCTCCAGGACCTGTGAGTAATAAATCTTGTTCTTCAAAGTCCCCTGATGGTTGATACTGAGATGCGCCCTGCAGTCATAGTAAAAACTGAAGGGCGGGCTTCCCTGGTGGCGCAGTGGTTGAGAGTCCGCCTGCCGATGCAGGGGACGCGGGTTCGTGCCCTGGTCCGGGAGGATCCCACACGCCGTGGAGTGGCTGGGCCCGTGAGCCATGGCCGCTGAGCCTGCGCGTCCGGAGCCTGTGCTCCGCAATGGGAGAGGCCACAACAGTGAGAGGCCCGCGTACCGCATAAAAAAAGAACCAAAGGGCTAGCCCAGCCATAACACTGGCCCCAGTGGTGGCGGCAGGGGGGTGCCTGTGGGACTCCCCACAGTGAATACATATGGCCCAGCTGAGTGTCTCAGGCATTCCTAGCCCATAGCATCACTACTGTGCGGCTGAGACCTATACAGCACCGCGGCTCTCTCGGGCTCTGGTCCAGCCCCTCCTTTCTGCCCTGCATGTCTCTCCATTTTTCTCTCTTCATAATTCCTCCTCTCTGTCTCCATCTCCCTCCCTCTGTCTGTCCTCCCCACATCACTCTGCTGGGGATAAAGGCCCCTGTAGTCCCAGGGGACCTGGTGGGGAACAGGGAGACCCTGATCCTTTCCCTCCCCACTCCCCCAGCACTCAGACAGCCAGACCTGCCCCTTCTGCCGCTGCAAGATCAAGGGCCAAGCGGCTGTGATTATCCATGAGCTCAAAGCCAGCGCCACTGCTGAGGACTCAGAGGACAGCAATGACAACGGAGGGGAGCTGCAGCAGGTAGGTAGGGCCAGGCGGGAGCTGGAGCTGGAATCCCTAGGGTCTGAGGGAGGAGGGGGCTGGTGGCAGGATTCGGGGGTCCCAGGGGCATGGACTTTTGCATCCCTTAGGGTCTGGGGCTATGGCTTTCTCTAGTATAACCCTCTTGAGGGTAGAACTTTGTCTCATTCTCCATTCCACCTCCAAAGCCTAGAAAGTGCCTGAACGGTGGGCCTCCAGGCAGGGGGACATGTAGGTGCGAAGAAAATGGTAGCTCATAACCCCCTCCCCACCCTCTGTCTCCCTTAGGTGACCCCCTCACCTCCTCCCCTGCCCCCTCGGCTGGATCTGCCCCCCGAGAGTCCGAGAAGCAAATACCAGCTGAAGGTGGTGAGTCAGGCACTGGTCTGAGGTGGGCAACTTGGGTCCCATTCATCCCTGGGGTCCCCAGTCTGACCAGGTGCTCAGGGGTATGGGCCAGGCACTTGCTCTCTGCACCCATTTACGAGGTGGCATCTGGCATCCACACCTCTGTGGCTTCTTCTCTTCTCTCCCTTATTCATCCCCCCCTCGTTGGCTTTCTGGCTCTCCTTCCAGCATCCCAGGTGTGCCCTACCCCAGGGCCTTTGCACGAGCTGTTCTCTCTGCCTGTATCTCTTTTCCGTAGGCTCACTTTCTCATCTCATCCTCTCAGGGAGGCCTTCACTGACCACCCTATTGAAAACAGCGCCCCTGTCCCTCCAAGCCCCTGGCCAGCTGCATTCTCTCAGTCCTTTGCACTGGCTGGCAGAGTGTATGGTCTATTGTTTTCTGTCACCGTTAGCAGGTTGTCACCTTCCCGAAGGTTAGGACTTTGCCTTATTCTCTGTTATATGAATCGTGCCTGACACATAGTAGGTGCTCAATAAATAGGTGTTGAGTGAATCAATGGGATGAGTCTTCCCAACAACCCTGTGAAGTCAAAAATGTTCCTCTCCTCATTTTCCAGAAGAAAAAAGCTCAGAGAGGTGACTGCACCTGCCCAAACACACAGACTGAAAGAGGAGAAGCCTTAAAAACCCCCAAAATCATCTGCTTATTTTCTAAGTGAGCCCTGGCCTTGCTTTTTTTCTTCCCCCCACCCGCCCTGGCTTCCGAGCCCCTGGCTTCCTGCGGTACAGGGGGCGGGGAGGTAGGGAGAAGTCTCTGTTAACATCTCAGGCTGAGTACACACCAGATCCAATCAATACTGGGCAGTCTTCAAACAAACAGCTCAGGAAGTCTGGGAACATTATTCGACCACAGCAAACAAGAGAGCCAGCTGGGAGGGGGGGCAGGGGCGGTGACACCAGCCAGGGAAGCTAAAAACAGATCGCAACCTGCAGCCAAAAACAAATGGAAACATTCAGAGGCACTCAGCCTCTGAGGACAATGAAGGGGGACAGAGGATGACAGGCACCTCTGGCCAGAGGGTCACACCTATGCCGAGGCTGTGCCCTCCGCCTGGCAGACCTTTTCCTCTTTCCCGAACCCGGCCTGATTCAAATTCCAGTCAACTCCTCTTCCGTCATTTTTCAAAACGAGGCAGAAGAGAGCCTCGGGTGTGCTACTTCCCAGCAAGGTGACTGTCATAATGAGAATAGCTAACACGCGTGTGTAACTCCCGCTATATTTAGTTGCCATGACAACCTGGTAAGGTAGATGCTGTTATGATCCCTATTATACAGAGGGGTACACCGAGGCTCCAAGATCTGAAGGTCACCCAGCTCAAAGGCGAGAGAGGCAGGCAGGACTGGAACCCAGGCCCCTGGCTCCAGACTGCAGAATTCATCCTTAATTTCCTCGTCTGTGAAATGGGCGTGATGCCAGTCCCTGCCATGAGGGGATTCGTCCATTCATCACTGGAGGAATCCCCCAGCTAGACATGCTCCCTCACAGTGCTGTTCTCCAGCAGAGAAATCCCCCTCTAGGGGTTGACACCGTCATTCAAAGGGACCCAGGCACCTCGCTGTGGCCACAGGGGACCTCTCCCATCCTCAGTGTCTCCATGTGGAGAATAAGGACAAGCGTGGCATGGGCCCCGGGAGTTGTGATGAAATCGGCAAGATTGGGCATTTGTAACCTGAATCAGATCCCCTCCCTCACCTCTTAGAAGCCCCCAAGACCCCAGGACTCCAAGAATTAAAGCCAACATCCTCTCCATCAGCCCATAAGGCCTGGGGATCTGACCCCCTCCCCACCTCTCTGACTTCCTACCACCCCTTCAACTCCTTTCCAGGAACAATGGACCCCCTGCTGTTCTTCTAACAACCCAGCAAGCCCACCACCCACTGCAGCGCTTCTGCCCACATCCTTCTTGCACTGAGGCTTCTGTTCAATTTTCCCTTCCTCCAGGAGGCCTTCCCCAGCCACCCTCATGTCTGATCAGCCCCCACTCTCCCCCTCCACTATTTCAGTTCTCTGAAGGACACCTAACACTCTGGGATATTTCCTTGTTCATGCACTGATGACTCATGCTAAGCCTCTTGCTTAGTAGACTGCTGGCTCCATGAGGACAGAGACTTTAGTCTATCTGGTTCCTGGTTGACTCTTCAGAGCCCAGAACAGTGCCGGACACACTGGGAAATTTGTGGGAGGAATGAATGAATGAATGAATGAGTGGGTGGATGGATGGATGGACAGACGGACAGATGGCTGGATGGGGGGATAGAAGGGGGAATGGATGGGTAGATGGATGGATGGATGGTCGAATGGTTGGTCAGATGGGTCGACAAATGGGTGGATGGATGGATGGATGGATGAATGGATGGATAGACAAACAAAAGTTTGATCTAAGCAAGCCAGAGGTGTTAGGGGGGAAAAAACAGCATGGACTAGGGCAAGACCCTGCCATACTGCCCGCCCCCCCCCACCCCCCATCCCCGCCATCACTGGGTTATCCCTGTCTGGGCCTGACAGCTGCAGCTCATCTGCGAAATTTCTTAATCTCCTCCCCTCCAGGCGCCTCTGGCGCTCCCCAGACTTCGAGCCCCTCTAACCTTGCCAAGATTTTGGACTGAGGCCTCAGCCTCATTGGAAATCACCTCCAGCCCCCAGGCCAGGGAGGGCACCAGAGGGTAAGTGGAGAGGGCGGCTGGGGTCCAGGACTCCTGGGTCTGAGGGAGGAGGAGGTGGGGGAGGAAGGGAAACACTGGTCCTAGGAAATTGACATCCCCCCTTAAATTCTCCCCATTGCAGAAACTCCTAAAGGGAAAGTCTCCCCTCCATCTGCCCCTGAGGGACCCACGAAGGCCTGGATGCCAGGTGAGGGCCCCGCATCGTCCAGGTTCCCTCCCTCAGCCTGGCCCTGCCCGCCCCACCCAACCCGGATGTGATACTACCTAACCCACCGCTCTTTCCACCTCACAGGGCACCCAGATGTGCTGCGAAAGGGAGTCCCAGGGGCTGGAAGGGGTTTGGGAAGCGGAAATAAACTGCCAAGCCGGGTCTGTCCTCTGGTTTGTGGAGAAGGAGCGTAGGGGCCACCAGGGGGCAGCTTGGTGTCGGGAACGGCAGTCCCTGGGGTCTGAGCCCCACCTGCTTAACCCTAGCGTCTGGGGTTCCAAGAGCTGAGAGTGGGAGACCCAGCTCCTCCGGATCCAGGAGTCTAGACTCCCAGACCCCTCCCCTCTCAGACCCAGGAGTCCTGCCCTCAGGACTTAGGAGTCCAGAGTCCCAAGTTCTCAGAGAATCAGGCATTCAACTCCCTTTCCCCAGCATGGAAAAAAAAAATTCCCGGACCCAAACCCAGTTATCCAAGGCAAAAAGACCCCACATTTCCTTGAGAGTTATTCGTACACCCAGTCTTCCCACAATCCATTCTCATCCCTCTCTCTTTCCTCCATGCCTCTTGGGAAACTTCTTCCAGAGGAGCAGTGCCTAAGTTTAAACAATCTGGCATCCCCTGAGCCCCTGCCCAGTGCCCAGTCCCAGGCCGGGCAATGCTGGGCATGTGGCAGTAATCACTGCCCTCCTAGGGCTCACAGTCTGGTGGGGGAGACAGAACTGTCTCCAGGCCGTGGTGACAGAGAGTGGGCAAAGCTGGGACAAGGGCAGCCCAGGGGGCTGCAGGAGCCTGGAGCAGACAGCTGACCCAGGCTGGGCGGTCAGGGAGGGCTTCCAGGAGGAGGGAACGTCTAAGGTGAGTCTGAAAAGACGAGAAAAAGGTATTTCAGTGTAAACAGAGCATGGACGCATGCGTCATGGATTTAGTTCCAAGCAACAGAAACCTCTGGGGCAGGGAGGGAATTGATTGAGAGGACTCGGGATCGCTCAGATTCCCAGGAGTGATTAGAGAGCCAGGATTGGAAAGTGATCAAGAACAGGACGAACAGCTGGCCTCCACCCAGAGCCCAGCCACGATCACACCACAGAACCCGTCTGATGAGGATACACTGGTGCCCCAGTGACCACTGGACCCTGGTCATCTCTCTGCCTCTGCTGCCCCAGAAACAGGCTGTGTCTGCTAGCTGTTACGTGGAACAAATCACACTGAAACTTATCGGTGAACAACAGTAATCATGGTTGCAATGGGCCAGGACTGGGGGAAGGGCTCAGGATTTGGGGGGGGGTCTGGCTCAGGGTGCGATCAAGTGGCGCTGGCAGCGGGGCAGCTGGGGGCTGGACAGGCATCCCTCGGCAGTCTCAGACCTCTCTCCACGCTTGCTAGTTTGCACTTCCCCACAGCATGGCTGCCTCAGGGTAGTCCGACTGCTTATATGCTGGCTGAAGCCTTCACAGAAAGTATTCCAGTGAAGCAGGCAGACGCCACGTGGCTTTTTCTACCCAACCTTGGGAGTCACGGAGCGTCACTTCGTGCCGCATTCTAATGGTTACATGCGAGTCACAAAACTGCACAGAGAGGAGGGGACGTAGACCCCCATCTCTCAGTGGAAAGAGTGTCAAGATCAGGTTGTTCACAAGTGTGTGTGGGGCGTCCCTGGTGGCGCAGCGGTTGGGAATCCGCCTGGCAATGCAGGGGACACGGGTTCGAGCCCTGGTCCAGGAAGATCCCACATGCCGCGGAGCCACTAAGCCCGTGCACCACAACTACTGAGCCTGAGCTCTAGAGCCCGCGAGCCACAGCTACTGAGCCTGCGTGCCACAACTACTGAAGCCCGCGCGCCTAGAGCCCGTGCTCCGCGACAAAGAGAAGCCACAGCAGTGAGAAGCCCGCTCCCCGCAGCTAGAGAAAAGCCCGCGCGCAGCAACAAAGACCCAACACGGCCAAAACTAAAAATAATTAATTAAAAAAAAAAAAAAAAAAAGAGCGTGTGGGATGAGAGCTATTGTCACAGCCATCTTTGGAAAGTAGAGTCTGCCCCAGCTGCCACAGCAGTAATAGATTAGCCAGGCTTTGTTTATTTGGCATTGCTGGCACATGATTCCAAAGTAATAGCGGGATTCGCCGAACTTAGGTCACCTGAGCTACAACGGAGGCAAACGGAGGAAAGAAACATTTGTCCTTACTGGTTGCAACAGAGGGTAACAGGCTTTCGGATGGCAGGGATTCTTTTCAATGTGGGAAGGGGATGCACATGCTAGTCAACCCTCCCTCCAAAAAGCCCATGACCATCCACCCCTTTGAACACTCAACATCCGTATGTATCCTTTGCTCTACACTTACATTCTCTTCCCCCAAAAGTTCTCTTTTTTTTAAATTTTTTTAAATTTTTGGCTGAGTTGGCTCCTCGTTCTGCATGCGGGCTTTCTCTAGTTGCGGTGAGCGGGGGCTACTCTTCGTTGCAGTGCGTGGGCTTCTCACTGTGGTGGCTTCTCTTTGTTGCGGAGCACGGGCTCTAGGCTCGCGGGCTTCAGTAGTTGTGGCTCCCGGGCTCTAGAGCACAGGCTCGGTAGTTGTGGCGCACGGGCTTAGTTGCTCTGCGGCATGTGGGATCTTCCTGGACCAGGGCTCGAACCCGCGAATCATCACTATCCTTTCTTTCTTTCTTTCTTTCTTTTTTTTTGACAACGCTACATGGCTTGTGGGATCTTAGTTCCCCAACCAAGGATTGAACCTGGGCCCTCAGCAGTGAAACCTCGGAGTCCTAACCACTGGACCACCAGAGAATTCCATCATTTCATATTTTTGATGCTTTAACAAACCCGGAAACTTTCTGGGACCCAGAACCTTCCTGGGAACAAGATACGTATATTTTTATCAACACAAACTTTCAGTAGTTACATTTTTCAGTGCAAGTCTGGAATCATTGGGGAATAGACATTGCCCCTCCAAATTAAAACGTGTAAGTATCTACACATGGGACAGCATGGATGGAATTGGAAAATTCATTGATTCCACAAATACTTTCTCAGCTTCTTCTCATGCCGAGCACTGTTCTAGGCACTGGAGATATAGTGGTGAACCAAAAAAAGTTCCTGTTCTCTTGGAGCTTCTGTGCAAGACAACAAAAAATAAATATGTGGGGGTGATAAGTGCTACAAAGGAAAAATGTAGTGAGAGAAAGGGCTGGGATAGCAGGAGTTGCTAAATGAGATAGGATGGTCAAGGGAAGCTTTGTGATAAGGTGATAGAGTAGAGATTTGAAGCAAGTCAGGGAGGGAGCTATGGCAGGAAAGAATGTCCCAGGAGAGGAAAGAGCAAGTGCAAAGGCCCTGAGGCTGGAACACGCCTGGCGTTGGAAGAACAGCATGGAAGCAAAGAGACCACTGTGGCAGGAACAGAGCTAGCGAGGGGGAAGAGAGGGGCAGATGGGGTCACGGAAGTAGAGGACCAGATCTAGGACCCTGTGCGCCACGGAGAGGACTTCAGCTTCTACTCAGAGTGACAGGAGCCGTGGAAGGGTGCTGAGCAGAAGAGCGACAGCAGCTCACTCGCATTTTAATGGGATCCCTCCGGCTGTTTTGTGGAAATAAATTGTAGGGGACAAAGGCAGATGATATTTCAGTACTAGTTTCTGCAAGTCTGCGAGGAACCGTGCTGGTATTTATGACTTCCCTCCTTCGTCCACACTCCGTAGAATCCTCACCTAGAATCTCAGCTGCTCGGACTCTTGAGGAAGGTGGAAGGCAGGGTGCTGATGAGAGGGCGCCTAGCGTCCTAAGCAGCAGGTACATGAGCCAGGGCCAGAGCAACAGGGGAGTGGGTGCCTGGGGTCACTGTGCGTAAGCTTGTCCCAGGGAGCACTTTTGTCTACGCGCGAGTTGTTTCCACGTGCGTCCTGCGATGATCTAGTGCGGGTGGGGTTTGCACGTGAGCCTGTGTGCTTCTGCGTTTGAGCCTTGCAAGCCTTCCCTGAGTGCCTGCTCCGGAGTCTGGCCTTTGCAGGGCGGTGTTGGGGACACAACAGTGACTGAAACAGCCCTGGCCCTCCCCTAACCGGCTCCCGGTCCAGTGGGGGAGACAGACTTGTCCCCAGACAGAGATGACCCAGAATGTGCAGGGCTGGGGTGGGGGAGCCCAGAGGAGGCGCCTGACTCGGCCTAGGGGAGCAGAGAGGGCTTCCTGGAGGAGGCGATGCTGCGGCTAATACTGAAAGGTCACCTCTCCCAATATAACAATTGCTCTCCTGTATGGACAAGGTAGCCTTGACCAGCCTAACCAATAACTCAGAGGCTGACCTGTAATCTAAGACTTCCCTGGTGTCTGACCGGTGACCACCCCACCCCCAGCTGATCAGAGGCCCGGGGAACCTCTCCCAGCATGACCAGCTGCCCCCTATTCTGACCAGTGTTGAGGGCTAGCTTCTCCCAGGTAACCAGTGAAATCTCACCCCCATCCCCCAGCCAGCATCTAGGGATTTTGTCCCAGTCAGGCCTGGTTTGTGAGAAGCTGTGCACAGTCTGATCTGTGATCCCAGGTCTGACCTGTGACCCTTCCTTCTGACCCATGGCAGGGGCTCATCCCTTCCCTCAGGTGCCCTGGCCTCCTCCCCTCCCCCACTCACCTGCTACTGCCAGCCGGATTCTCTTCCCCTCCCCCCAAAGTTGGGAGGGAGTGAAGGGAAGAGAGAGGAAGGGGGGGTGGCATTCCTGGGATTCCCTGGATGGGGGGAAGAGAGGGAGGGCCCTACGGAGGAGAGCGGAGGAAAGTGCACCCCACGGCCCCAGTATCTATCACAGAGGCCTGGGCAGACCTGGGATTTGAAGACCATTCGTTACAAGAGATTGAACTGGTGGGTTCCAGGCCACTGGTCAGACAGGAAAGCAGCCTGGCGCACTGGCCGCTGGGGAGGCTTCACGGGGCATACTGGGAGAAGCCGTTCTAGGCCTCTGGTCAGGCTGGGGATTGCTGGTTGGACTGGGGAGGCCAGTGCAGGCCACTCGTTGGACCGGGACCAGCTGTTTTAAAACGATGAGGCGAGCCCAGGCCACCGGCCATGGTGAGAACGAGTCCCCCGGTCAGATTGAGGGGGAGAGAGAGGGTCCGCGGTTGTCCATTGAGGTCCCCGCTCGGGACACCGGCTGGACTGGTCGGTCAGGGCACCCGCCGCGGGCGCTGGGCAACCTGAGCCTGACACCCCGCGGGCTGGGGGCGGAGGGAGCCCCGCTCCCGGCTGAGCGCTGGGAGGTAGTCTCCGGGCAGTGGGAGGTCCTGGCCCCGCGCCCGGCTTTGGGAGGGACGAGGGGGGCCGGGCGGGGCGGGGCGGGGCTACCTGGGGCGGGGCCTCCTCTCTCCAGCCCTGCGGCCGCCGAGCCCCAGCCCGGGCTCAGTTGTTTCCTCCTCTGCAGCCGCGCCCGCCGCCGCCACCCGCCACCTTGAACATGGAGCCCCCGGACGCCCGGGCCAGGGCGCGCAGGGGCCCGCGGCTGCTGGTGCTCGCGCTTCTGCTGGGGGCGCACCGAGGTATGGCTCGGGCTGAGAGCAGGGCGCGACTCAGGGGCGGCCCCTGGGGGACCCCGGGAAGGGAAGAGGGGAGGGGCTTTTACCAACCCAGGAAGCCTAACCTGGGGACCCCAGGGAGGAGGGATATGGGAGCATGGGGTGCCCTTCCCAGTGAGAGACATGGGGACAGCCAGGCAGGGGGCTGGGGATCCACTGCAGTGGATTAGAGGCGACCTGAGAAGTCGCGGGACCCAAGAGCGCGGGCTCTCCTCTCCCTCCCCTACTCAGACCCTGGGATCTGCCCCCAGAGGTCCAGGCTTTCAGTGGCTGGAGCTTACCCCGGCACAGAAGAGACCAAAACAGATCTACCCGCTCAAAAGTTGTCAAGTTTTGAGAGGGTCAGGGACGCTGTGTCTAGAAACCAACAAGTTACGTGCATTTGAGGGTTCTCCCCCATGTAGCTTCAGAGCCCAGACTCAAAAGGACCCGCTGCCCCGCCTCCACCTCCATGGGAAAGGGCTGGGGCACCAGCCCTGACAGCGGAACCAAGTGTTTCCAAGTGACAGTGCCCCCTTCCCGGAGGCCCCAGATAATAAAATCCACACACCTGCATGGTGGTGGGAGGAGGGGAGGAGGCCCTGAGGCACTGGCAGCAGAGGGACAGAGAGATGAGAGAACTGGGGTAGAAAGAGATCTCTTCGTCCGCCCTTGCTGTCTGCCGCTCAGACCCAGCCTAGGGTACCAGCGTGGTCCCACCTCCCTCCCAGAGGGCAGGCCTGAGCCACAGGTGGGTGCCTGGGAATCCAGGCCCCTGGCACAAGCATGGCAAGTAGTGGGTCCCCAGGGGCAGAGCTGGGCCAGGCTGGGCGGGGAAGGGACCGGAGGTTCTAAGAATTGAGAGCTCAGGCCAGGATGCCAGCCCAGAGAGTGAAAGAGCCTGCTTTCCCAATGCAAGCAGCTCTATCTGCCAGGATCCTGGGACAGGAGTGCCGGCCCTCAGCTCCCTTCTCCCTTGGGACCCAGGATCCGGGCCCTCAACCCTGTACTGTTCTGAGGTGACACACTGCTCTCTCAAAGAGTCAGAGGGGCCAAGGAGCGGGCAGGGGGCTCGGGCAGGTCTGAGCCAGCCTGTCCCTCCCACATTCCTGAAACCTGCCCAGCCCTGTCCCCCTCACCGCGCCCACACACCCACCCTGCCTCAGCTCCGGCCCAGCCCCAGCCCCAGCCTCCCACTCCTGAGGGAAAGGGCCAGGGACAGGGCCGGGCCACATGGAGACTGAGAGAGACGCAGAGACCGGGAAACTAAGAGATGGAGACCCAGGGGGAGTGACACACCTGCAGAGGCGGCGATTAAGATGAGAGAGAGATGGTTATCCCACAGCACTGTGCCAGGCCCTATGCAAAGTGCTGGAGGCAAAGGAATGAGCCCACCCAGCCCTGCGCTTGAGGGGCATTTGATCTAGTGAGAAAAGCAAGGACAGACATGATTTGAGCCCAAGAGGATTGAATGGAGGCCACCGGGGCCCTGGGTGGCCCAGGGGAGGAGCGCTTAGTTCTGCAGGTGAAGGGCGGGATGGAGAGAAATGCTGATGGAATCTGAAGCTCAGAAGTGCAGAGATGACAGATGAAGGGAGAGAGGAGCTGGGTCCTGGGGGAGGGGCCAGGGGCCTGGACTCCTGGGTCCTGGGGAAGGAGGGGCGGGGGGCCTGGACTCCTGGGTCCTGGGGGAGGAGGGGCTGGGGGTCTGGATCCTGGGTCTGGGGGAGGAGGGGCTGGGGGCCTGCATCCTGGGTCTGAGGGGGGAGGGATTGGGGGGCCTGGATCCTGGGTCTGGGGGAGGAGAGGTTGGGGGCCTGGATCCTGGGTCTGGGGGAGGAGGGGTTGGGGGCCTGGATCCTGGGTCTAGGGGAGGAGGGGCTGGGGCTGAGGGAGGAAGGGTTGGGGGCCTGGATCCTGGGTCTGGGGGAGGAGGGGCCAGGGGCCTGGATCCTGGGTCTGAAGGGGGAGGGGTTGGGGGGCCTGGATCCTGGGTCTGAGGGAGGAAGGGTTGGGGGCCTGGATCCTGGTCCTGGGGGAGGAGGGGCTGGGGCTGAGGGAGGAAGGGTTGGGGGCCTGGACTCCTGGGTCTGAGGGCGGAGGTGCTGGGGGCCTGGACTCCTGGGTCCTGGGGGAGGAGGGGCTGTGTCTGGAAGACTACCTACTGGTGGTGGTGGGAGAGAGCTCAGTCGCCCTCCCGCAGGTGCCAAGGCTGAGGTGCGCCTGTCTGTGCCCCCTCTGGTGGAGGTGATGAGGGGGGAGCCTGTCACTCTGGACTGCACCCCTTTGGGGGCCCATGACCATTTCGTGCTGGAATGGTTCCTGGTGAGTGCTGCTGGCTGGGGGCCAGGGGATGCCAGAGGGGAGCCTGAGAGTCGGGGCGCAGTGGGGCTGCAGACGTTCATTCCCTCATCAGAGCCCAAAGGCCCCTAGACGCTCCGCCCAGCTGCCTTTCCATTTTGCAGGTGGGGACATGGAGGCGCAGCAAGGGGGAGGCCCTCTCCAGGGTCCCCTGGTGTCCAGGCACAGCCGAGGCTAGAATGAGGACGTACCCCTCAGAGCGCTGGCTCTTGAGAGAGGACATGTAGAGGCAGACACCCAGAAAGCAAGAGCCTGGGGGGTGGGACCAAAGAGAAAAAGGAAAGAGAAGGGAGAGGGAGACAGGTGGGAACAGAGGGAGATGGAGAAAGAGGGAGCCAGAGAGAGGAAAATGTGACAACAGACAGGGAGCAGGGGTGGGAGGAGGGGTGGAGAGAGGGACAGAGGGACCAGAGAGAGAGAGAGAACGTGAGGCAAAGAGATCCACGGAGCAGCAGAAAGAGAGGAACATCGAGGAGGGAGGGCCGGGCTGACCGGGCAGCCCCCAGCTGAGGCGCTCCTCCACCCACAGGCCGACCGCGCTGGGGTCCGCCGCCGCCTGGCCTCAGCCGAGCTGCACGGCACTGAGCTCCAGGACAAGGTGCACGACTCCCAGAGCCGCAGCCCACCATACCAGCTGGACTCCCGGGGCCGTCTGGTGCTGTCCGAGGCCCAGGTGGGCGACGAGCGGGACTACGTGTGCTTGGTGAAGGCGGGGGCCGCGGGCACCGCCGAGGCCACCGCGAGGCTCAGTGTGTTTGGTGAGTGTCGGGGTCCCCCCCCACTTGCTGCCCTGGGAAGGGGCAGGCCGGTGAGAACCCCGGGAAGGGGCTCCTCACATGACATCTCTCCCGTAGCGAAACCAGAGGCCACCGAGGTCTCCCCCAACAGAGGGACACTGTCTGTGATGGAGGATTTCGCCCAGGAGGTACCTCAGGCCACACCTTGATTCTAGGGTTCTGGGGGCGGAGGGGGCTGGGGACCTGGTCTCCTGCATCCTAAGGGCAGGAGGGGCTGGAGGCTTGGGCTTCCTAGTCTGAGGAATGGGGTGCTGGGAGCTGGACTCCTGCATCTGGCTGGGCAGAAACCCTAGGGAGGGGGACCCAGACTTCAGGGTCCTGGCTCCGAGCCCATTGCGGGCCTGTGTCTGCCCCAGATAGCCACCTGCACCAGTCGCAATGGGAACCCGGCCCCGCAGATCACGTGGTACCGGAACGGGCAGCGCCTGGAGGTGCCCATGGAGGTGAACTCCGGTGAGCGCGCGGGAGCCCAGCTAGACTCCCTGGGGGCTGCGGCGGAACGGGGCCGGGCTGGCTGACCCCCTCGTCCCTCCCTCTCTCCCAGAGGGCTATATGACCAGCCGCACAGTCCGGGAGGCCTCGGGCCTGCTGTCTCTCACCAGCACCCTCTACCTGCGGCTCCACAAGGCCGACCGGGACGCCAGCTTCCACTGCTCCGTGCACTACCGCCTGCCCACGGGCCGGCACGGCCGCCTGGACAGCCCTTCCTTCCACCTCACCCTGCACTGTGAGTCCGTGCCGGCCTCTGACCGCCCTGACCTTGGACTCTACACCTCACTGTGGCCTGACCCTCCAGGCAGACCCATGAACCGCCACTCCCCTCTGACCTTCCACTCCCTTAGCTCGTGGTGTAGTTCGTACTGGCTTCTGGCCTTTGACCTCTGAGCTCAAATGGTAGCACGAGCCCCACCCTGACTTCTGACGCCCCCCATAGCACCCTGAACCCCACGGAGTTTCATGACTAAACGTTTTGCCCCATCCTTTCACACCACATTGGGTCCCCTGAATCTCACATTGACCTGTCACTCACACCGACCTCTGACCCTTGACCTGTTCTCTCAGCCTATCTCAACCTCTGAACCTCTGACCTCGGGTCCCTGATCTCAGAATAAGTGCGAACCTGAGCCTTGAAAGATAGAACCTCAAAAAAAAAAAAAAAAGAAAGAAAGATAGAACCTCTAACCTTTCACTGACCTCTCTCCCTTAATCCGGCCCTACCTTTTACACTTGACCCTTTTCATGAGTCTGCCCTTTCCCTTAGATCCCACAGAGCACGTGCAGTTCTGGTTGGGCAGCCCGTCCACTACTGCAGGCTGGGTTCGCGAGGGTGACTCTGTCCAGCTGTTCTGCCGGGGGGATGGCAGCCCCAACCCGGAGTACACGTTTTTCCGTCTTCAGGTAACTCACCCCATCATTCCCTTGGAACCGCCAACCTCTGACCTCTGCAACATACTCACCTGCACCAACTTCTGACCTTTCACGTGGGTGGTGCCTGGCTTAGCAGGGCACCTGTCCGGTGACCCAGGAGCTATCAGGACCTCTGACCTCTGGTTTGAGAGAGTCCTGACTCACCGTGATGCCTGACTTGGATGACCCCTGACCTAGCATGACCCTGCCAGCCTAAGGCATCTCCTGAACCAGGTTCCTCATTCCTGGTCCCCCAGGACAAGCAGGAGGATGTGCTAAAAACAAATCTCGAGGGGAACTTGACCCTGGAAGGGGTGCAGCGGAGCCAGAGCGGGACCTACGGCTGCAGGGTGGAAGACTACGACGCTGCCGAGGACGCAGAGCTCTCCAAAACCCTGGAGCTACACGTGGCCTGTGAGAGCCCCGGGAGGGCGGGAGGGGGTGCCTGGCACCAGCCGCCTCCTCACCCTCACCCCTCCGCGGCCCGCCTCCAACCCTTTCTGTGGTCCCTGCCCTGGTCCAGATGCCCCAGGCCCCTCCAGTTTCCCACACAAGGCAGCCAGAGAGCCCTTTCCAAAGCATAAACACCTAACCTTCCCCTGCTTGGAACCTGCCATGGCTCCCCAGTGCTCTCGGGAGAAAATCCACATGCCTCACCATGGCCTTCGAGGCCCACCTGGCTGGCCTCACCTTCGGCGGACCCTTCTTCCGGCCAAGGCATTCACCCCGTCACACCACAAGCTCCTCTCCTCTTTCCTACGATAACTCCCCATCCTCTCTACCATCCATTCTGGATCAATCTCATGGGTCCCAGTCTTCTAAGAAGCCTTCTCTGTCCACCTGCACCCAAGCCCTGTGTGAAGGCTCTGTCCCTCCTCCACGCTCCTTCCACCTCCCTTCCTGGGGCCAGACCCAGTGCCAGATGTTAGGGACAGCTCTGTGAATAAGACAGCCCAGTCCCTGCCACCACAGAGCTCCAGGTCCGGTAGGGGAGACAGATGGTAAACACTGAACAAGACACTTTGAGTAGCAATCCTGCGTCTACAGAGACTAACACAGAGGGATGGGATGAGGAATTGCCCGGCGAGAGGGGATTATTTTAGATCGGGGATGTTGAAGGCTGCGTCCCTAGGAAGCAGATTCTGACTACAGGCAGGAAACTTATGGGGAGCGCCTTGGGATCCACACCTATTGGGGGGTGGGGAGGGGAAGGAAGCAGGATTGGGCAGGGGGGGAAGTTGGGCTTCAGTCTAAGGAAGATCTCGGTCGGTCCCTCAGGGCACTTGGAGGCTGGGATATCCCCAGTTGGGGCGTGGGGGCCGGGCCTTTATACCGCCCACGTCAACCCATTATTGGATGTGGGCTGCCTGGGGGAGGAGGGGACATGACCTTGAACGAGGGGCTCTCTGAGGCTCAGGCAGTTTCCAGAGCCGGCTGACAGCTGAGGGCTGACAGCTGACACCCTTCTCAACAGCTGGGGGAACAAATCCTTCAGTGCCGAAGGGGAAGCCTGAGTGTCCACAACAGAGGGTCAGAGAGGCCTCTCTGAGAAGGGGGAATTTGAGTAGGAAACCAAAGAATGGAATCAGAAATACAAAGAGCCAGAAAAAGAGCGTTCCAAGCCAAGGAAACAGCACATGCAAAGGCCCTGAGGCAGGACCCAACTTGGCATATACTGTAGAACAACAGGGAGAGAATAGGGTAGCTGGAGCTCCTGGGATAAGGGGGGAGGGTGGGAGATGAGGTTGAAGCAGTGGGCAGGGTCGACCAGGCAGAGTTTTTTGGCTTCATCAAGGAATGTGGCCTTGATGCCCACGGCACTGGGGAACCACCGCAGGATTTTAAGCAGAGGCAAGGGCTGACCAGTGTGTGTTTTGAAAAGATCCCCCTGGCTGCTCAGCAGAGGATGGACCAGAGAGGATAAGAGTCTTGCCCAGTAGGGAGACCAGTGAGGAGGTGACTGCAGCCATGAAGGCAGTTGGACCCTGGGGTCAGAGATGGAAAGAAGGGAGAAGATCCATTTGTGGGGCGCGGCGCAGAGCAGAGAAATATTTGCTAAAAGGATGGGTAGTACAGAGGAGAAGGCCAGGGTGTGGGTGGTAAGTCAAAGAAGGAGCGCCTCACACCTCCAAGGTTATCCATTAACCTTGGGCCCAGACATCAGCTCTGGAGGCAAGTGGCCGAGGTGGGCATGTATTTTGGAGTTAGATTCCTAGATCTGGGCTCCAGGGCCTGGCTGGGAGAGTGGAGAGTTCATGGCGCTGGGGAGAACTTGGCGTTCTCTGCTGACGATTGTCCGTTCACGTCTGCACCCCCAACAGCCCTGGAGAGTCCCTAGCCGAGTGGGTGAGGGTCCGGGGAAGGTGACAGTCTGTATCCCCCCCTCCAGACCTGGACCCCCTGGAGCTCAGCACTGGGGAGGAGCTTTCCTTACCCCTGGGCAACAGCACAGACGTGAACTGCTCCGTGCGAGGCCTGCCCACCCCAGCCCTACGCTGGACCAAGGTGAGAGGGAAAGACATCCCCCCAGCACAAGACCCCCCCGCTCCCATCGACCCCTCCCTTCTCTCACGGCCGGCCTGACCTTCTCTTTCTCTCCCCACCCAGGACTCGGTACCCCTGGGGGACAGCCCCACGCTCTCCCTCCGCTCCGTCACCTTCGATTCCGCCGGCACCTACACGTGTGAGGCCTCCATGCCCACGGTCCCCGTCCTTAGTCGCACCCGAAGCTTCGAGTTGCTGGTCCAAGGTTTGGGGGCGGGAGAACAGGGGTCGTGTGGGAGAGTGGGGGGCCAGGACCAAGCAAGACAGGGTCCACAGCTGGTCCTTCTCTCTCTCCTCGTTCTCTCTCCCTCTGTCCCCTTCCCCGGGGTGCCTCCCGCTCACCTCCTTCCCACCCCACCACCCGCAGGCCCACCGGAGTTAAGGGCAGAGGAGACTCAGCCCAAGGCAGAGGGTGGCTGGAGGGAAGGAAGTGAAGTCAGGCTGACCTGCTACGCACGCGGCTACCCAGAGCCCAAACTCAGCTGGAGCCAGTTGGGCGGCAGCGTAAGGGACCCTCCTCTGCATCCCGAACCCTCTGGCACCCTCCCCAAGTCCCTGCCCCCCAACGGTCCAAGCACTGTGTGTCACCCACCCCACGCCCCTTCGCCGACCACTTCCTCTTCACCTGTGCCCTCACCCGAGCCCTTGGCCCCGTGGGCCCAGGCCTGACACGAGCCTCCACAGCTAGCAGAGCCAGCCCCCGGAGGCCAGGGCTGGGTGAGCAGCTCCCTGACCCTGAAGGTGACCAGTGCCTTGAGCCGAGATGGCGTCTCCTGTGAGGCCTCCAACCCCTACGGGAGCGACCGGCACGTCTTCCACTTCGGCACTGGTGAGTGACCGCAGTGGTGGGACAGGAGCCGGGTGCGGGGCAGACAGCGCTGCTGGCTGACCGCCTCCCCCTCCGTCCTGCCCCGCAGTGGCCCCCCAGACCTCCCAGGCTGGAGTTGCGGTCATGGCCGTAGCCGTCAGCGTGGGCCTACTGCTCTTCATCGTGGCCGCCTTCTACTGCATGAGACGCAAGGGGCAACCCGGCTGCTGCCAGCGGGGGGAGAAGGGATCTCCGTGAGTGGCGTGCCACCTTGAAATTGACCTCTCGAACCCAGCTCTGACCTCACCCCCAACCTCTACCCCAAACCAACCACATCCCCAACTCCAGCTCCGTCGCCAGTAAGGTGCCGTCCCATCTCCGACCTCAGAGCTGATGCATGACCATGCCCTCCCCCATCCTCATCCCCAGCTACAGCCCCACCCAACCCATAAGCACCTCCCGACCCCTCCAAGCCCACCTTAACCCCAGTCCCATCCCCCGTCTCATCCCCACCTCTGATCCCAACCCCAACCCATAACTATGCCCAAACCCACCCCAACCCCAGTTTAACCCCATCTGTACCCCAGCCTCCTGCCGCGACTCCAACCCCAAACCCAGCCTATAACCGTCACCAAACCCGTCCCCGTCTAACCTCCATGTCTCCATCCTCAGCCCTGACACATAAACATCCCCATCTCCAACCCCAATCCTGACCATGCCCCTAACCTCACCCCACACTCCAGCTTCCTGTCCATCCCCAGCCCCTCCCCCAGCCGTATCCTCAACTCCAGCCCGTACCCAGCACCAAAGGCAGCTTCAGCCACATGCCCATCCCCAAGGCCCCCCTGCAAACCCCATCCCGTTCCCATTCCTAGCTCCGAACCCATCCCCATCTGACCTCATCTCCAAGCACAGCCACACGGCCGCCCTCGGCTCCAGTCCACAGCCATCCCCACACCCATCCTCCAAACCGACCCCAGCGACATCACCAGCTCCAACTCCAACAGCATCTTCGACCGTGGCCTCAGCCTATACCCAACCCCAGTGCCACTACCACCTCCTACCCCATCCCGACCGTTCCCACCCATCCCCAAGTCCATCCCCATCCAACACACGCCGTGCACAGCTCTTTCCCTGGCCGTGACCACCTCCAACATGCTGCCTCCTCCCACTAGGCCACCTGGGGAACCTGAGCTGAGCCACTCAGGGTCGGAGCGGCCGGAGCAGACGGGCCTTCTCGTGGGGGGTGCCTCTGGAGGAGCCAGGCATGGGAGCAGGGGCTTTGGAGATGAGGTGGGTGAGGGCCTGGGCCGGGGGTGAGAGGGGAGTGCCGGGGGTGGCACAGCCTCTATGAGCCCAGGCTGACCCCTCCATCTTCTCCCCAGTGCTGAGCCCGAGGACCTCCCAGAGGCAGTCACTGAACCCGACCTGGAGTTGCGGGCACCAGAAAACCAGCCCTGCCCACGCCTCCGCCTGCCCCCGCCTTCCCGGCCTACCCTCATCCCTCTCGGGCCCTCCCTTCCTTCCTCTGTAGGCTGGGCAGGGACCACAGCAGCCCTACCGCTGCTGGGAGGGAGGAGACCTTCCTACAGGGAGTATGACTCTCCCAGGCCCCAGAATAGCTCCTGGACCCAAGCCCAAGGCCTGGCCTGGGACGAGACTCGAGGGTCGGCTGGCCGGGGCTATTTTTACCTCCTGTCTCCACTGCTGGTCCCCCCACCTGACGTCCTGCTGCAGAGTCTGACACTGGATCCCCACCTCACCCCCACCCCTGCCCTCGCCCCCTCATCTGTGGACACTGGAGTCTGGAATAAATGCTGTCTGTCACGTGGACACCATCCTGTGGCCAGAGCCTCCTCCGGGGGGATGAAAGGGGAAAGAGGCGCAGGTGATGTTCCCCTCCCCCCTGGCCCTCCCGCCCCCTTGCTGCACCTCGGGAGAATCTGATGTCACGGAGAAAGAAATGAGAGAGAGAGAGAGAGAGAGAAAGAAGCGACTCAGCTGGTTGAGGGTGGAGGAGAGAGGTGCTGGGGGTCCAGAGGGAGGTGAGCCTGGCCCCTGAGGACCAGTGCCTATTTGCGGGGTGGGGTGCTGCCCCCTTAAGTAAAAGTTCCCAGTCTCTCTTGCCAGAGACCCAGGGGAATTGAAGTTTCCAGAGGAAAAGCTCTCTCTGAGCCGTAGAGTGGGTGGAATTAGGGATTTAGCTGTCTACTCTGAGGGTGGCCTGGTGCCAGCAGTTGAGGACTCCCTGGGGGAGGAGGGGTGACTTGGAGGAACCCCAGTGAAGGGGCCTGGGGCAGAGAGAAGAGAGGGTAGAAACGGCAAGGCCAGCTAGAGAGACTTACTGAGGCAGAGGAAGAGGGATTTGAAAGGAGGATAGAGAGGCTTAAGGGGAGGTAGAGGGATGGACTGGGGCGGCTCAGAGAAGAGAGAGAGCCATTGAGTCAGACAGAGATTTGGGGAGAGAGGCAAAGACAGACTAATACAGGCATACCTTGGACCTATTTCCAGTGCAGTTCCAGACCACGGCAATAAAGCAAATATCACAATAAAGCGTGTCACATGAATTGTTTGGTTTTCCAGTGCATGTAAGTTATGTTTGCATTATACTGTAGTCTAGTAAGTGTGCAATAGCGTTATGCCAACAAAAACAATGTGGGACTTCCCTGGTGGCGCAGTGGTTAAGAATCCGCCTGCCAATGCAGGGGACACGGGTTCAAGCCCTGGTCAGGGACGATCCCACATGCCGCGGAGCAACTAAACCCGCGAGCCACAACTACTGAAGCCCACGCACCTAGAGCCCGTGCTCCACAACAAGAGAAGCGACCACAATGAGAAGCCCAGGCACCACAACGAAGAGTAGCCCCCGCTCGCCACAACTAGAGAAAGCCCGTGCACAGCAACGAAGACCCAATGCACCCAAAATAAATAAATAAATTTATTTTAAAAACCAAAAAAACAATGTACATACCTTAACTAAAAAACACATTCTTGTTAAAAACACTAATCATCATCTGAGCCTTCAGTGAGTCCCAGCAGTCACATCAAAGATCACTGATCACAGATCACCAGAACAAACAGAATAACAATGAGGAAGTTTGAAATATTGCAAGAATTATCAGCAGAGACAGGAAGCGAGCCAAGGCTGTTGGGAAAATGGCGCCAACGGACTCCCTCGACACAGGGTGGCCACGAACCTGCAGTTTGTGAAAAATGCAGTATCTGGGAGGCGCAATAAAGCAAAATGCCATAAAGAGAGGTAGGCCTGTAGAGACAAAGACAGAAACACAGAACTGGGATTCAGAGAGATCCTCCCAGTTAGAAAGGAAGAGAAAAAATGTTTTAAAGGAGCAGCTCCGAAGCAGGAGGAGGGGGCTGGGTGGGGATGGCGGACGGACACGTGTGACTTTGGGCAAGTGACTTCACCTCCCTGAGTCCATCAGATGGAGATAAATCACACTTGGGCTGTGAGACGTGAGAGCAGCCATCCCTGTGCCATGCATGCTGGGAGGTCTCTGCAGGTGACCCCACCCCCTGTCATCAGTTTACTCAGCCACGAAGTGGACCAAATGGGATCTGTGGCCGTGCGAAGTTGGACGCCCAGAGGCCCCAGAGCAGAAGGGCTCACAGTGGCCGAATAAAGGTGCTCAAAGCCCATGGTTTATTGAATCAGATTAGAACAAACATGAGAAGCAAGAGAGTTGGGGCGCAAGCAATCAAAGGGCCCCCTGCCTGACCTCTGGTGTCCATATGGCTCTCTTGTCCTTTCACTGTGGTGTGGTCTCCATGCCCAGAGTCGAGGGGGAGCCAGGAGGCTCTGCACCCAGAAGACGCCAGGGCCACATGGGGGCAAATGTGCTCGGCCACACCTGCAACTGGAGGAAAATGTGCTTGGTGGCCATGGCTTTTACCTGCATGGCATACGTGGGCGCAGGACTCACCAAGCAGAGCGAGAGTCACCAGCGAGAAATACCTTAAGGACTCTCAGATACTTGGGGCTTACTCGATCTTTCCATCCTTCCCCTCTACGTTCAGCTCACTTTTTTAATCCAAGTATAGTTGATTTACAATGTTGTGTTAGTTTCTGCTGTACAGCAAAGTGATTCAGTTATACATATATATACATTCTGTTTCATATTCTTTTCCACTATGGTTTATCACAGGATATTGAATAGAGTTCCCTTGGACCTTGTTGTTTATCCATTCTATATGTAATAGTTTGCGTCTGCTAATCCCAAACTCCCAATCCCTCCCTCCCTCCCCAGCTGAATATTCTTTTAAAAAAAAAATACAGCAGGGCTTCCCTTGTGGCGCAGTGGTTAAGAATCCGCCTGCCAATGCGGGCGACACAGGTTCGAACGATGGTCCGGGAAGATCCCACATGCCGTGGAGCAACTAAGCCCGTGCGCCACAACTACTGAGCCCGTGTGCTGCAACTACTGAAGCCTGTGTGCCCAGAGCCCGTGATCCGCAACAAGAGAAGCCACCACAATGAGAAGCCCGTGCACCGCAACGAAGAGTAGCCCCCGCCCCCCCCGCTCACTGCAACTAGAGAAAGCCCTCGTGTAGCAATGAAGACCCAATGCAGCCAAAAATAAATAAATAAAATAAAATAAAATACAGCAGACACACATAAAAATCATAGGGTGGTTGGGAGAATTTGATAACTGTGGAAAGTGTTTGGTACAAAGCCTTGCACAGAGCATGTGTTCATTATTATTATTGTTATTATTATTATCATATCATCATTAATGGAAAATGGAGGGACAGAAAGAAAAGCAAGGAAGGGACCAGGTGGAGAGAGGTACCACTCTAAGGACAGATATTGGTGAAGGGGGATTTGGGGAGCTGGAGAGGGAGTGAACAGATGCCTGGGGGAGGGGAGAAAGGAGACCCCAGGGAGGAAGGGGTGCTCCGCCCAGCACCTGGTCCCCGAGTTAATGAAGGGAGGGTCCTGGCCTGTCTCCCAGTAGGGCATATATTTGCATAAGGTCCCTTATCTGCATGGCATCCCAGGCAATTTGCATACAGATGGTAGCCTGCGCCCTCCTCAGTCTGACCCCTCCTCCCACCTTGGCCACGGGTCTGGTGGAAGGGGAGAGAGGGAGGAATGAACCACCAGGATCTGGGGCTCCAGCAAGTGAAGGCAAGTTTGGAGTGGACTCCCCTTGCTCCTCAACTTTCTGTGGCTCCCTATTGCTTTCAGGACCTGCTAAGGTGTTGCCCCTCACACACCCACTGCTCTCTCTCTCACACCTTGTGCCTTTGTGACTTTACTATTCCTCCCACCTGGAACGTCCTTCCTCGTTTTCTCCAGCTGTAACAAGGCTTGCCTGTCCTTCAAAGCCAGGACGTCTTGAAGAATTCTGACAAGTTTTCACTCCCCTTTCCTTGCCCTTGGAACTTTACTGGAATTTGTGCCACCTCTGGACTCGTGCAGATTTTATTAGTAAAGATATGCTTCGTTGCAAGTGACAAAAAACTGAAGCCAGAAACTTGTGTAAGTGAAAAGGGAAAATTATTCACTCATATAACCAGGAAGATAAAAGGCAAAGGCTGACTACCTTCAGGCACAGCTGGATCCAGGGGCTCAAATAGTCTCATCAGAAAACTGTCTTTATCTTTTTTTTTATAAGGGAGGTTTATCCTTTTTTTTTTTAATTTATTTTTGGCTGCATTGGGTCTTCATTGCTGCAAACAGAAGCTACTCTTCGTGGCGGTGCGCGGGCTTCTCATTGCCATGGCTTCTCTTGTTGCGGAGCACGGGATCTAGGCACGTGGGCTTCAGTAGCTGTGGCACACGGGCTTGGTTGCTCCACGGCATGTGGGATCTTCCCGGAACAGAGCTCAAACCCGTGTCCCCTGCATTGGTAGGTGGATTCTTAACCACTGCGCGCCCAGGGAAACCCAGAAAGCTGTCGTTTTCCATTTCTCAGCTCTGCTGTCGTCCACGCACGGACAGGGTCTTTTGCCTCTGGAGGCACCTATAGTACCAGATTTCTACCCTACAAGTTTAGCAACCCCCATCAAAAGAGGGTGTCCCTTTCCTATTAGTTCAAGCAGAAGTCTCAGGGCTAATTCTTATTGGTCAGGAATGGGCCCCACCCCCATCACTGAACCAATCCCTGTGGCCAGGGGATCGAATGCTCTGATTGGCCAGGACTGGCCAGGCTCACTCTGAACCAGAAGGGCTTAGTATGGAAGAGGTTACTGGGCGGGTAAAATACTTGGCATCAACTCCCCAGCTCCATCAGGAAGCCTTTGGCCCTGTGCCCCTACCTCCTGGTGGTTATGGCTCTTCAGTGAACTGTCACCTCTGACACTCCTTGACACTGGAAATTAACTCCCCAGGTATGAGACCCACCCAGTCATTTGTCAACAAACACACAGGCAGTGCTCAACCTTGTCCATGTGACCGGGGGCATGAAACCCTAGCCTACCACCCTCCTGGGCCTTCCCTCCTGGGCTCACCCCAGCTCACAAAGAATAGCCAGGAGACAGCTGAGCACGCTCCTTGACAGACCAGGAGAAGAATGGGTGCTAAGGGGGGCTTCCTGGAAGAAGTCTCCCTGGGGACTGGTTATTTTATTCAAGGGAGAAATGGGGGAAGGGAGAGAATTTTACAAAGCAAGTTAGTAGCAAAGATGGCACTAACCCAAGAGATCCTGGCCTTAGCCTGGCCCCAGATGAGGAGAAGACAGAGAGTTCTAGAGAGAATTTATTATGTACCTACAGTAGTTCTCCCTTATTTGTGGAGGGTATGTTCCAAGACCCCCAGTGGAAACATAGATTGTACTGAACCCTACCTATACAATGTTTTTTCCTATACATACATCCCTGTGACAAACTTTAATTTATAAATGAGGCACCGTAAGAGAATATCTGAATTGCCAGCATCTTTTTTTTTTTTGGCCACGCCCTGTGGCATGAGAAATCTTATTTCCCCCACCAGGGGGCGAACCCGTGCCCCCTGCAGTGGAAGCATGGAGTCTTAACCACTGGACCGCCAGGGAAGTCCCCAGCATTGCTATTCTTGTGCTTTGGGGCCATTATTAAGTAAAATAGGGTTACTTGGACATAAGCACCGTGATACCGCCGCAGTCGATCTGATAGATCTGCTAACAGAGACGGCTACTAAGTGACTCACAGGCAGGTAGTGTATAAGTGAGGGTATGCTGGACAAAGGGATGATTTACGTCTAGGGCTCGAGACTTCACCACGCTACTCAGAATGATTTAAAACCAATGAAGTGGGCTTCCCTGGTAGCGCAGTGGTTAAGAATCTGCCTGCCAGTGCAGGGGACACAGGTTCGAGCCCTGGTCCGGGAAGGTCCCACATGCCACGGAGCATCTAAGCCTGTGCGCCACAACTACTGGAAGCACCACAATGAAGAGTAGCCCCCGCTCGCCGCAACTAGAGAAGGCCCGCCTGCAGCAACAAAGACCCAACGCAGCCAAAAATAAATTAAAATAAAATAAAAAAAAAAAAAGATGAAGTTTTATTTCTGGAATTTTCCATTTGATATTTTCAGACTGTTGTTGACTGTGGGGTAACTGAAAACGCAGATAAGAGGGGACTACTGTATTTGTCCAGCTGGCCTCACACCAGACTAGTGTCGAGTCTGAGAAACACATTGTGGGGAGCTCCCAGTCTGCTACTTCCTTGCTGGGTAGCGTGGGGCAAATGATCACTCTGTGTTCTGTGTACTTTTCAGTGAAATGGGGATCATAAGTGTCCCCTTCACGGGATTCTTGTGCGGAATTAACTGACAAGTAGCAAACCCTTTGACTTTGGGTCCAGTCACTTCAGCTCTCTTTGTGCCTCAGTTTCCTCATCACACAGGGTGCTGTGGGGGTTATTTGAGATAATACTTGTAGCGCACTTGGATCAGTGCCTGGCACATAGTAAGTGCTAAATACATTTATTAATAGCATTTTTACCAAGACGTGAATGCCGGTCAGTAAGAGTCTCCACCATGTAAGATCTTGCCCTTCTGAAGAGAAAAACTCAGGTGCGTGGCAGGTGGGAAGGGAGGACAAGTCTATGGGGGTCCTCTTGGTAGGGCAAGAAGCTCCCAAGCATCTGCCCCCAGCTGATCAGCTCCTTTTCAGAGGAACTGGAACGGAGGGATTTCAGGCGCTCGGTGGCATCCCCTCCCTCGGCCTCCTGTTTCCCGCCCTCGTCCCTACACGCTGGGCGGCCTCACCAGCTCCCCCGGGCAGTCCAAGGAATGTGAAGAGGTAGGTGGGGGTGGGGAGGAGCGGGAGCCGCCGGGGAGAGACAAAGGGGCCGAGTCAGAGCCAGAGACACAAAGACGCGAGGAGGCTGGGAAGATAGAAGTGGGACAAGGACACGGGGAGGGACCAGCGGAGTCTGGAGGCCCGATCCTAGCCCAGCCCCGCAGGGCCAGCGGAGCGCCAGGGGTGGTCTGTGCTGCCCCCTGGCGGAAGGCTGCGGTAAGGAGACGGTGCGGACCAGATGCAGGAGAGGACTGGGGAATGCAGGGAGCGAGAGAGAGGTCAAGAGAGACGCGGAGAGAAACAAGAGATACCGAAAGAGACACAGAAACCCACAGAGAGACAGAGGGACAGAGAAAGACAGAGATAGAAACATACAGAGAGACACAGACGCAGAGAGAGACACAGATGCAGGGAGCGAGAGAGACAGAAACACAGACAGAGAACAAAGTCAAAGGGATGGAAAGAGACAAGGAACCAAGTGACACAGAAACAGTGATAGAAAAAGACACCAGGAAGAAAGAGACCAGAAACACTAAGAGACACGGAAACGTGAAGACTGAAAGACCCAGAGATAAACACAGGGACGGAAAAAGAGGCAAAGATAGACACAAAAACAGAGACACTAAAAGAGACAGAGAGAAATCTAAAAAGAAACGACTCCCAGAGTCGCAGGCAGAGATTGAAAAAGATGAAGATAGGCTGAGAGGCGTACAGACCGGAGAGACAGTGGCCCCGGGGAGAGAACTGGGGAAGTCTCGAGGCGGGGAAGGGGGTGGGGGTGGGCTCTCAGCGTGGGGGCGGGGCTCCAGAGGGGCGAACCTATGAGAACCCACGTGCCTCACGCGGGTGTGACGAGACGGCCAGGACTAATACTGAAGGGGGCGGGGTTAGGATTTGGGGCGGGACCGAGGCCAGGGTATACTTAGCTCCTGGGAAGGGGAGGGGCAGACTACCTGGAGAACGAATGGGAGAGGCCGTGTTGGGGGGCGGGGCTTCACGGAGGCGGGACGTTCGGAAGCCCCTAAGCGTACCCCGTTAGACAGGGGGCGGGGCGCGAGGACAACCTCTGGTGTAAGGGGGCGTGGGTAGAACACTAAGGGGCGGGGTTTGAACGCTAAGAGAAGGCATAGATAGAATTCTGGGACAGGGGGGCGGTGACCAAAGAAACCTGGGAGGGGCGGACAGAGAATCCTGAGGAGCAGCGGGTGTAGGTAGAATCCTACGACAGGGAGGGAGAGGAATGCTGGGGGGCGGGGCGGGAGTGGAATCCCAGGAGGGGGCGGGGTCAGACCAGCATGAGGGGGCGTGGCCCGAGCCTAAGAGCGGCTCGGTGCCCGGGGGAAGAAGGGGGTGGGTCCTGTGACGTCAGCGAGTCCGAAGCCAGAAAGAAGCCGGGGGCCGGGGGCGCTGAGCCGGGAGAACCGGACCGCGAGAGCAGAGACGGGAGAGCAGAGCGCGGCGGGAGCCAGCCGGGAGCCGAAGCCACTCAGGCACCTGCGCGTCTGCCCAACCGATCGGCGCACGCAGAGTGGCCTGCAGGTCCCCGCCCGGGCCCAGTCCCTCCCCGGGCCCCCCATGGCCCGGGACGCAGCCCTCCCGCCGTCGAAATTGTCGCCGCTGAAGCTGCCTCTACTGCCATTGCTGCTGCTACTGCTCCGGGAAACCGGTGAGAGACCGCAGGCGCCTCCCCGCCGCGCGCGAACCCATCCCCTTCCCTACCCCCAGCAGGAGGGTGGCGATGATGAGGCGAGACCACCCCCCTTTCCTTCACCCAGAGTTGGGAGTCTGAGGCCCGGGGAGAATTGAGGGCAGGGAGCCAGATGCCGAGGTCCTCGAGAGGGGCGGGGAGCTCGGACTTTGGGTCCCTTAGAGGGCCAAGAGTGATAATTCGGGCGACCTGGGGAAGGGCCTGCGAGCTCCAACCCCGAGCCCGAGAGTGCTAAAGGCTCTGACTCCCGGGCCCCAGAAAAATTAGGGGCTGAGGGCTCTATCTCTTGGGTCCCAGGAAGAATGAAGGCTAGGGGCTCTGTCTACTGGGGTCCTGGTAGAATTGGGGTCAGGAAGGGCTCAAACTTGTGGGTTCCAGACTGTGAGCACGGGGCTCTGTCTCCTGGGTCCCAGACAGAATTGGGGGGAGGGGAGGGCAAAAGGCCCTGTCTCCTGGGTTCCAGATTTAATTGTGGGCATTGGAATGTCTCCTGAGATTCAGACATAAATGTGGGCAGAAACCCTGACTCTTGGGTTATAGATATAATTAAGGGCCGGAGGCCCTGTCTGGAAGCTGGAGGCTCGGTCGGCTGTGTCCCAGGTAGATTAAGGAGGCCGAGTCCCGCCGGCTGGGACACTTCCCTTTCCTTGAGAGCCGTCGGCGGGGCATCCCTGGGGAAGTTTTCCGGGTTTCACTTTCGCCGAGCCAGGGCAAGGCGGGGGCGGGCGCTCTCCTGGCTCCCGGTCCCGGACTCCCGGTTTCGGGACCTTATCTTTCCTCTAGTCGCGCCTTTGTCCTAGGAGCCGCAGCGGGAGGTGGACGCGAAGAGATGCCGCCCTAATCCGCTGTCTCTCCCTCTGCTCGGCCCACCCCCCGCCTCCCGTTTCCCCCACCTCCCCTAGGGGAGGGGTGCAGCCCCGGGAGAGGGAGGGGACGGGAGGAAGCAGGTGAAGGAGGCTCTGGCCCCGCCCCTTTGCAGGTGACCCGGCTGTTTATTCCCAGCTAGAAATTCAGGATACTGGAGTTTCCCAAAGGTTTGCCAGAAACTACGGAGGGAGCTTGCGGGACCCCTGGTCTTTTTTTCCCAGCATGTGTCTGAATTGTCTCCCAGCTTTGACCCAGAACTTTGTACTGACTCTTCCATCGCCTGCCTCTCCCTCTGTGTCAGAAATAGGGAGATAAAGTCAGAACCTGCCACCTCTGTGAGAATGCTCAGAATCCACCCGTCCTTGGGCCAGACATTGACTCGGTGCGTGATCTCATGGAAGGCTCTTGATCACCCTGGAAGACAGGTCCAGTTCCTGTTCCCATTTTGCAGATGAGGAAACAGAGGCTTAGAAAGGGCAAGCCACTTTCCCAGGGTCCACAGCCAGTCTGCAGACTTCAGAGCCTTTCTTGCCTCTGCCCCGCCTGGTGGGCTTCAGAAAGTGTTTCTGAGCCTCCATTTCCTCCTTTGGAAAACTGAGATAATTCCTTCCCTGCGGGGCCATTGGAGGAATCTAGAGGTCCCACTGGTCCCCGGGGGGGGGGGGGCGGGGAAGCTCTTAGCACCTGAGGAGGAGGTCTTCCCCTTTCCTGACCCTCCATCCTTGTGCCTTTTCTCTCTGCTCTCCCTCCCCTCCTTCCCTCACTTTCTCTCCCCGCTTCCTCTCTCCATTTCTCACCCTCTCCCTCTGCTCCTCTGGCTCTCTAATCTCTCTCCAAGCTCTTTCTCTCCTCCTTTCTTGCCCTCTCTCTCCCCTTTCCATCCATCTCTGTTTCCCTGTCCCTGGCTCCTCTGCCTTCCCCCTCCTTGGCCTCCACGGAATGAGGGTGCACCACCTGGGCTTCCTGCTGTGGCTGCCCTCCCCAGTCCTCCCAGCTTTCACTGCTCATCCATGTCAGCCAGGCAGCCCCACGGTAGCGGAGGGGGATGGGAGGACAGGGGACTGCCCGCCTGCTGTCTCTTCTTGTTAAGGAAGGGGGACTGGACAGGGGAGAAGTAAGGGTGGGTCTGCTCACATCCTAGGGGGAGGAGAGGGGAGAGAGGGATACAGGGAGAGGCTGGAGATAAAGGGATGGGGACAGAAGCCAATAGAGGGAGGGCATCAGAAACAAATTTAGGGATGGGGTCAGAGACACATACAGGAATGGAACCGAGAGATGGGGGAATGAAATGCAGCCACAGGGATGGGGCAGTGTGGGAGTGGGAGCCGGGGGGTAAGGGAGCTGGAAGGACATCTGGATAAAGGCAGGAACAGCATAAAGAGAGAGACAGACGTTTGGTGACAGGCAGGGGGCCCAAAAGACCCCAGCCAGTCAGTGACGGCGATGCCATGACCCAAGGAGGTCGGGGCACAGGCGACCCTCAAGGCCAGCAGTGTGTGGGGGCCACGGGGAGTGGTGGACACGGAAGGGACAGGGAGTTGGGCACTCTGGCCAGCTCCCCCGCCTCCGCCAGGGATGCTGTTACATTTTTAATGTCCCGGTGATGCTGAGAAATGGAGCAGGAGGGGGAGGAGAAGAGGGGACCCAGTAAGATGGCCCAGCAAAGAGAAAGTGTGTCACAGGTGTGGAGAGACATGCAGAGATGGGGAGACCCAGGAGGCAGAGAGAGCTGAGGGTCAGGGACACCGAGAAACGGTGGCCCTGAGACGTGGAGACCAGAAACCTGAAGAGATTAGGGACCCCAGGAATCGGTGCAGGGAGCCAGATTCCACAGACTAGGAGACCCAGACCCAGAAAGACCCAGACCTCAGATGTTGGAGATACAGAAGAAAAAGAAGATGACAACAGCTAGGATTTTTTTGGCCTGGTGAAAATGATCTGAAATTGATTGTGGTAATGGAGACACAAATCTATGAATTTACTAAAAGCCATTGAGCTGGACACTTTATTTTTATTTACTTATTTATTCATTTTTGGCTGCATTGGGTCTTCGTTGATGCATGCGGGCTTTCTCTAGTTGTGGTGAGCGGGGGCTACTCTTTGTTGAGGTGCACGGGCTTCTCATTGCGGTGGCTTCTCTTGTTGCGGAGCACAGGCTCTAGGCATACGGGCTTCAGTAGCTGTGGCACTCGGGCTCAGTAGTTGTGGCTTGCGGGCTCTAGAGCGCAGACTCAGTAGTTGTGGTGCCTGGGCTTAGTTGCTCCGTGGCATGTGAGATCTTCCCGGACCAGGGCTCGAACCCGTGTCCTCAGCATCGGCAGGCAGATTCTTAACCACTGTGCCACCAGGGAAGTCCCAAGCTGGTCACTTTAAAAGGGGGAATCGTATGGTATGGGAATTGTATCCCAATAAAGCAGTTAGAGAGAAAGACAGACGGACAGACACACACAGAGAGCAGAGACCAGGGACTCCTGGGAGACACAGTGGGGGGCAGACTCGGAACCCTAAGAATCAGAGACAGAGACACAAGAGATCAAAGAGACAGGACCTGCAGGAGGAGGAGGCCAGAGTCTCAGAGACAGAAATGTTTTGGTGTAAACTCTACGCTGGGCAGATCAGTGGGAGTGGGGTTCTGTCTGAGGGTCTTGACCAGGAAGAGATTCACCCCCAGAAGTATCAGACCCCACAGGGGAAACCTTCAGGGGGGTCAAGCCCCTGCAGAAAGGCAGGGAAATCTCAGACCATGGAGGGAAGGGGTCCCCCGAGGTGAGTGATGACCATGATCAGAGAGGTGGGCTGGGGGAGGGAGGTGCTGAAATGCAGGCCCAGACAGACAGCCCCATATCCTGGCTACCGCCGCGCACGCCCTCCTCAGACCGGCTCCTGGATGTCTGCTGTGAGGGTGGGCACTGTGATTAATGCAGTCAATTAATTGGCAAGGTAGCTGAGGCAGCAGCTGAGGCCAGCGCTCCAAGCACGCCGGCCTTCAAGGACCTGCTGGAGTCTGCTGCACCCCATGGTGAGAGGGCAGGTCATGATGTGTTATTGGTCTGGAGGGCGTGAGACAAGCCTGGAGGAGCCAGCCAGGAAGCGACCCAGGAGTCCGGGCCCCCAGCCCCTTCCTCTCTGCCTTGATTTCCCTTCCCCAGATCTCAGGGTCTCAGGCTATAAGTCTCTGCACGCCCCCAGATGTTTCCCCTGGGCTCACACAACGCCCTGGGCAGCCCCGACTCTGCCACCATAGGAAGCCTGCATCCCACGGCCCAGGCAGAGGAAGCGTGTCTGGGGACCCAGCTGACACCTCATGAACCTGTCACCAGCCTGGCTGGCCAAGGGAAGCTGAGGGAGGGCGATGTTCCCATGGCCACACTCTCCCCTGCTGTGGTGCTGGTCACGTCCTGGCCAAGGTCAGGGCACAATCACCTGCCCAGCAGCGTGCTGGACACTAGGGTCCGAACTCCAGGCCAGCCTTCCTCCTGGCATCATTTCTCCTGCTTCTGCCTGAAACGCAAAACATCTGGGCATCAGCCCACACTAACCCCGTCCCCCTCACCCCCACAGCCAGTCAGCTTCTGTGTCCCAACCATTCCAACTTCTGAATGTGTTTCCAATCTGGTTCATCCTCCATCCCCACAACCCTGACCCCTGAAGCCCGACCCACTCCATTCTGAGGGATTTTTCTAAAGCACAAACCAAACCCTGTCCCTCCACCTGCCTATAACTCTCTGTGGCTCCCCAGTGCCCCCAAGAAAAAACCCAAACTCTAACTCAGCCTCAGCCTGTATGACCTAGTGCACTGCTGATTCCCCGTCTTCACCTTTATCGAGCTCTTACAGTGTGCCAGGCACTGTTCTAGGCTCTGGGGATACAGCAGTGACCAAGACAGACGAAGATCCCTGCCCCTGGCACTGATGTTCTAGTGGGGAAGAGACATCAGCTGCTATGAGGAAATCGAAGCAGGGTCAATGGAGTTCCTGTTCTCATCATTAAGGTGGTCAGGGAACGCCCCAGAGCAAAGATCCGAAGGGAGGGAGGGAAAGGGAAGTGTTCCAGGATGAGAGAACAGCAAGTGCAAAGGCCCGGAGGTGGGACTTGCCTGGCATGTCTGAGGAACAGCGAGGAGGATGGTGTGGCTGGAGCAGGGTGAACCAAGGGGAGAGGGTGAGAGATGAGGTCAGGAAGAGGATGAGCACAGGTCACGCAGGGCCTTTTGGGCCGCTGTAAAGACTTGAGCTTTTCTCTGAGTGAGGAGAGAGCCATAGCAGGGACCTGATCTGCTGTAGCTTCTCTAGCTGTGTGTGCGAACAGACTTCAGGGGCAACGGCAACCCTCCCTGGGGGGATGACCCAGGGGAGAGATGCCACTGGCTTAGACCAGGATACAGGCAATGCAGGGATCAGACCTGGTCCGCTTTGCAGATATATTTTGAAGATGGAGCCGACAGGATTTCCTGATGGATTGCATGGGTGGCGCGGAGTGGGGGGCGATGGTGAGAGAAAGAGAGGAGTCAGGGATGACTCCAAAGCTTCCATCCTGAACCTTTTACTGAAGTGGAAATACCTAATAAATGGGCCATTAACCCCACAGGGGCTGAACCATCCTATTCATTCATTCAGAATGAGACACTTAGAATAGGGATTGTAGAGCCATGGGATTTTTTTTTTTTTGGCTGCACCGGGTCTTTTTTGCAGCATGTGGGATCTTAGTTTTGGGGCATGCATTGCAGGATCTAGTTCCCCAACCAGGGATCGAACCCCAGCCCGCTGCATTGGCGCTGAGTCTTACCCACTGGACCACCAGGGAAGTCCAAGCCATGGGATTTTAGAACCTCATTCATTCTGCAAATATTAAGCATCTACTAGAAGCCAGTCTCTGTTGCAGATACTGAGGGTGAGCAAAGCCAGGCAAAGAATTCCTGCTCTCAGAGAGCCAAGAAGGTCATGAAACTCTGCTGTGTGAGATGGAGAGAAAGTGAGGTGCAGGGTGAGGGAACGAGGGCCAGCTAGTTGGAGAGAGGAGGGCTGTGTGGCCATCGGGGACAGAGTACTGGTGATGAAAGCACTTGCTGAGAACCTTGTCCCACAAGAAGCTAAACGTGGGTTTTTTAAACTTAATTTTTATTTATTTATTTATTTTCGGCTGCGCCACTTGGCTTGCCAACCAGGGACTGAACCTGCGCCCTCCGCAGTGAAAGCACAGAGTCCTAGCCACTAGACCGCCAGGGAATTCCTAAAAGTGGGTGTTTTTTTTTAACCCTCTGAAGCAGCCAGGGCCACTCTAGATGCAGGAGGGCAGCCTCCCTCAGAAGAGCGGATTGAACCCAGGTCACAGCAGTGAAAGTGCCGAGTCCTAACCACTGGACCACCAGAGAACTCCCCAGAAGAAGACAGGTATCTTGCAGCCACAGTGACTTCCTTAGGACAGGAAATCTGAGTCCCAGAAGGGACCCAGTGACCCAAAGAGGGGTGTGGGGCTCTGTGGGCTATAGCTTGGCTTCCCTTGGCAAGGGTCTCCTCCTCCAGGAAGCTCTCCTGCCTCTCCCCTCGGCTGGGTCAGGCCCCTGCTCTAGGTTCTCCCCCTCCCCCCCAGCCCCACCCCTTCAGTTTTTCCAGCGAAGTGCTTGGTGATCACTGTCTGTACAATGTCTGTCTCCCCTCCTGAATGTAAGCTCCTAGAGGACAAGCAAGTGATTTGTCCTGACACATCTGTGGTACCTGCCCCCAGAACAGAGTTTGATATTTATTCAACAGGTTTTTTTTTCTTAACAGTATTGATTGAGCACCTACTATAACCAGGCCCTGGTGTAGGCTCTGGGGATACAGTAGGAAACAAGACAGGCAAATCCCTGTCCTCAGGGACTGACCCTCTAGCACCCAGGGCCTGCGGGTTGAGTCACTGTTTTTTGCCCACTGGTTGGCATAGTCTGGGAAAGAATAACTGGTGGGAAGGTTCCTACCATTCATGCCCTTGAAGTTCTAAATCTTCGCTTTAGGGACTTCCCTGGTGGTGCAGTGGTTAAGAATCCGCCTGCCAATGCAGGGGACACAGGTTCAAGCCCTGGTCCGGGAAGATCTCACATGCCGCGGAGCAACTAAGCCCGTGCGCCACAACTACTGAGCCCATGTGCTGCAACTACTGAAGCCCGCGCGCCTAGAGCCAGTGCTCCGCAACAAGAGAAGCCACCGCAATGAGAAGCCCGTGCACCGCAACGAGGAGTAGCCTCCTCTCGCCACAACTAGAGAAAGCCCGTGCGCAGCAACAAAGACCCAATGCAGCCAAAAATAAATATAAAATAAGCTTAATAAATAAATAAATAAATAAAATCTTCACTTTAGCCAAGTCCTTCTCCAAGTGAAGAACCCTTAATGGCTCCCACTTACCTCAAGAAGAAAACTTAAGCTCTTGGCCCTGCCCTACTTTGCTTCTGCAGCTCACACTGGCCTGGGTTTTTCCCTGACGGAGTGCCCTTCCCTCCTCACCCAGCTAGAAAGGGGCATAGCCTTTGGGAACCCTTGTCCCATACTCAGTGCCTTTGGGGGCCATGTGGGTTCCTGGCACCTTGAGGGAAGGGGGTGGCCCTTCCTCAGCTCTGCCTAACTGTTGCCACCAGAGCCTCATATCCTGATTTTTGTCTGGATTCGACCTTTAATCTCCAGACCCTTCTGTGGTGCTAATTCACTTCTGGAACAATGTTATGTGGGCCAAAAGTAACTATGTGGGAGAGCCGGATTTGGCCTGCAGCGGATGGCTGGCCGCCTCTGCTTGACTCCCCCGCCCTGCCAGCCCTTTGAGGATCTTACAGGAGAAAATCATTGTAATGGAATTGTCACAAGGGACCCTGCAGGGCTGCTTAAACATCCCCATTTTACAGATGGAGGAAATTAGGCTCGAAACAAGGTCCCCACCTGGAAAGGGACAGAGCCAGCAGGAAGCCCCCAGCCAGCTGCTCCGGGGGCCCACACATGACACTCTGCAGTTTGGTCCCGGCGCAGAGGAGGAGCCCATCTTCCAAGGTGGCACCCTTGGGTTTGAGTTGCAAGATATACGTGGGGCTTCCACGAGATGACGTCTGTGTCACACAATGGCCTTCACTGATGACTTGTTTTGAGAAGTGCTTGGGACGGGTCCTGCACAAGGGGCTGCCTTCTGCTGGGGACCCTCTCACTAGGGGCCCCTGTTAATTTTCCCTGGGTTCCTGTGTGAGGCCAGCGGTGGCACACGCTCCTCCCCTCACATCTGGAGACAGCTGGGCATGGGCCTTGCCTTGAGGCTGGGTGTCGAGGGCTACTTGTAATTACACTTACCTGGCTATGTTTATTTACCAAGCACTGATCTTGTGTTTCCGGCGACCCTGTGTGCCAAGTACTCTACAAACATCCTTTAATCCTTAAACGGCAATCCCTAGGAGATGGGCACCATTATTACCCTCCTTTTACAGCCGAGGAAACTGAGGCACAGAGAGGTTAAATGACTTGCCCAATGTCACACAGTCAGTAAGTTGCCGAGCCAGGATTCAAACCCAGGCACTCTGCCCTCAGTCACCATGCTGTACTGCCTTACACAGCAGAGAAACATTCATCTTTATTCTGGTTTTTATTTTTTTTATTATTTATTTTTGGCTGCGCTGGGTCTTCGTTGCTGTGTGCGGGCTTTTTCTAGTTGCTGTGCGTGGGCTTCTCATTGCGTTGGCTTCTCTTGTTGTGGAGCACGGGCTCCAGGCGCGCGGGCTTCAGTAGTTGTGGCTCACGGGCTTCAGTAGTTGTGGCTCACGGGCTTCAGTAGTTGTGGCTCGCGGGCTCCAGAGCGCAGGTTGAGCAGTTGTGGTGCACGGGCTTAGTTGCTCCGTGGCATGTGGGATCTTCCCGGACCAGGGCTCGAACCCGTGTCCCCTGCGTCGGCAGACGGATTCCCAACCACTGCACCACCAAGGAAGCCCCAGATTTTTTTTTTTGGTCACGCCGCGTGGCATGCGGGATCTTAGTTCCCTGACCAGGAATCGAACCCGTACCCCCTGCAGTGGAGGCACAGAGTCTTAACCACTGGACCACCAGGGAAGTCCCCTTTATTCCAGTTTTTATTAACAATCAGAAAACAAAAGATAAGCTGGGAAATAAAAGCCATACGTTCAGACAAAAACTGGTACGCAAATGCTCACAGCAGCTTTATTCATAATTGCCAAAAGGTGAAAACAACTCAAATGTCCATGAACTGATGAACGGATAAACACAATGTGGTCAATGCATACAATGGAATATTACTGAGCCATAAAAAGGAACAAGGCACTGACCCATGTTACAGCGTGGGTGCACCTTGAAGACATTATGCCAAGTGAAAGAAACCAGACACAAAAGGCCACATGTTGTATGATTTGATTTATGCAAAATGTCCACAAGAAGAGAATCTACAGAGACAGAAAATAGACTAGTGATTGCTAGGGGGTGGGAGGAGGGGGAAGGGGAGGGACTGTTTAATGGGTACAGGGATTTCTTTGGGGGATTTTAAAAATGTCCTAAACTTGATTTTGGCGATGGTTGCACAACTCTTGTGAATATATGAAAAGCCATTGAATCGTACTTTATTTATTTATTAGTCTAACTTTAAAAAAAATATACATAAGATATAGACATTTATTTATTTACATACTTATTTTGGTTGTGCCAGGTCTTAGCTGCGGCACGCGGACTTAGTTGCAGCATGTGAACTCTTAGTTGCGGCATGCGTGCGGGATCTAGTTCCCTGACCAGGGATCAAACCCAGGCCCCCTGCATTAGGAGCACGGAGTCTTACCCACTGGACCACTAGGGAAGTCCCTGAATTGTACATTTTTTCTTTTCTTTCCTTTTTTTTTTTTTTTTTTTTTAGCGGTACGCGGGCCTCTCACTGTTGTGGCCTCTCCCGTTGCGGAGCACAGGCTCCGGACGCGCAGGCTCAGCGGCCATGGCTCACGGACCCAGCCGCTCCGCGGCACGTGGGATCTTCCCGGACCGGGGCATGAACCCGTGTCCCCTGCATCGTCAGGCGGACTCTCAACCACTGCGCCACCAGGGAAGCCCTGAATTGTACATTTTTAATGGGAGAGTGGGAATTATATCTCAGCAAGGCTGTTTTCAAAAAAATAGGCACAGCAACTACTGAGCCCGCGTGCTGCAACTACTGAAGCCCCGCGCGCCTAGAGCCCGTGCTCTGCAACAAGAGAAGCCACAGCAATGAGAAGCCCGCATGCATCAGTGAAGACCCAACGCAGCCAAAAAATAAATAAAAATTAAAAAAAAAAAAAGGCACAGAGGGCTGTAGGTTTTATAGAAAGGTGAGAGAAAGTATTATTCCTAGGTAGGAAAAAAAATGAAAGCTGTCCTCACACTTTGAATTTTTTTTTAATTTCTTTTGGGATAGATTCAGGTTTTTGTTATTTTTGGAGGATTCTTTTTTCCCTCCAAACATTTGATAATGAAAAGTTTCGAACACACATGTGTAAGTTGGAAGAATGACCCAGCAGCCTCCCTCATCCTCTGCCCCTAGACTTGACAAAGGGTCACATTTTGCCACGTTTGACTTCGTGACTTTATCGTTTTTGTTGTTGTTGTTTTTGATGAACCATTTGAGAGTACCTTACAGATATGACATTTCCACCCCTTATCATCTCCTTCTCCTTCTCCTTCTCCTTCTCCTTCTCCTTCTCCTTCTCCTTCTCCTTCTCCTTCTCCTTCTCCTTCTCCTTCTCCTTCTTCTCCGCGCAGCTTGTGGGATCTTAGTTCCCAGACTAGGGACTGAACCCAGGCCCTCGGCAGTGAGATCGCAGAGTCCTAACCACTGGACCGCCAGGGAAGTCCCATCCGCCATTTATCTTCTAAGAAAAAGGAATACTACATAAAATAGATAACCAGCAAGGGCCTATTGTATAGCACAGGGAACTATACTCAATATTTTGTAAAACCTATAAAGGAAAAGAATCTGAAAAAGAATATACAATACACATATATGTATTGAGAGATATATATAAACTGAATCACTGTGCTGTACACCTGAAACTAACACATTGTAAATCAACTATACTTCAATAAAATAAAAATAAAATAGGGAATTCCCTGGCGGTCCAGTGGTTAGGACTCCAGGCTTTCACTGCCATGGCCTGGGTTCAATCCCTGGTGGGGGAAATAAGATACCGCAAGCTATGCGGCACGGCATAAAATTAAATTAAATTAAATTAAAAAAATTTTTTTTAACTTTAAAGGAATACTACATAACCACAATTTAATCATAACACCTAAGATCATGAATGGTAATTCCATAATCATATGTCATCTAGCCTGGACACAAATGTCCCTAGTTTTCCTCAAACTCTTTCTGGATGGCCTTTTGGGAATTGGGATTTCATAAAGATTCCTGCATTGCATTGCGGGTCTGCATTTCAGGGGGCGGCCCCTCAGTGATGGCCCGGCCTGGCCCGGAGGTGTCTGGGTCCTTCACTGACCCGACCTCTCTCTCTCCTCTCTCCGCAGGAGCCCAGGATGTGCGAGTTCGGGCTGCAGCCGAGGTGCGGGGCCAGCTGGGGGGCACCGTAGAGTTGCCGTGCCACCTGCTGCCCCCAGCGCCTGAAATCCGAGTGTCACAGGTGACGTGGCTGCGCCTGGACGCGCCTGAGGGTAACCAGAACGTGGCTATCTTCCACCCCCAGTATGGTCCCAGCTTCCCCAGCCCGAAGCCTGGCAAGGAGCGGCTGTCCTTCGTCAATGCCGGGCAGAGCACCGGGGCCGGGCAAGGCACAGAGCTGGAGGTGCGGGACGCCACACTGGCCCTCCGGGGGCTGACGGTGGAGGACGAGGGCAACTACACCTGCGAGTTTGCCACCTTCCCCCGGGGCACCAGTCGGGGAGTGACCTGGCTCAGAGTCATAGGTGAGCAGGGTGGGGGGCAGGGCTGCAACGAAGTGGGAGGGTCGGGGATGCAATGCACGAGAGCCCCTCAGCGGTCTGTTTCTCCTCTTTAGCTGTGATATCGACCTTGTCCGTGATCTTCAGCCAATGGGCAGCTGAAGCGCCTACTGTTTGCCACACGCTGTTCTGCAAGTTGGAGAGACAGCCGGCAACATGTGTTCAGCAAATTGAGTACCTACTCTGTGCCAGGCACTATGCTAGGCTCTAGGGATAAAGCAGTGAGGAAGACAGCACTCCCTGCCCTCCTGGAGCTTATACTCCAAACAAAGGAGTAGATAACATCCATAAGAAAAATAAGAGTGAGTCAGGTGGTTATAGGTGCTTCAGAAGTTGGAAGGGAGCAGGTTACAATTGTAAGCGAGGGTGGTCTGGTGCTAACCCATAACCCAAACTAGGAGGTGAAGGAGCCCTGCAGGTCTAGGAAGAGGGTTTCAGGCAGTGGGAATAGCAAGTGCAAAGGCCCTGAGGCAGGGCACACCTGGGGAAGAGCAGGGAAGTCAGTGTGGCTGGAGATGCATGAATGGAGGAAAGTAGAAGGAGACAAGGTCAAGGAGGTGATGGGGGAGCACAGATCACAGCCTCACGGACCACGTGAAGATTTTGGCTTTTGCCTTGAGAGAACAAGAGCTACAGGAAATTCTGAACAGAAGAGGGATGCGATCTGGCTTGGGTTTTCACACGCTCCTTCTGGCTATGTGGTTGGTGAGGGTGGAGGCTGGGAGACCACTAAGGAGGTGACGGCATATGTCCAGGTGGGAGGTGATGGCATCTAGACCAAGATGGAGGCAGTGGGGGTGATGAGAAGAGATTGGATTATGGAAATATTTTAGAGGTAAAGCCAGAGAACAATCAATTTGGCAAACAAAGGAAACACCAGGATGTTGCAATACTCAGAGTGAGGGCCCCAGTGGACTCATTTAGATAGAATGGTCAGCAAAAGCCTCTTCGTCGAGTCCCAAAGTGTGAGCAGGAGCCACCCCCAGGGACACGTCCACGGGCAGAGGAATGAAGGCACAAGCAGAGGGAACAGCCTACGCACATGCTGGGACATGAGAGCCAGCTTGGCATGTCCTAGAGAGGAGGCTGGTGGGGTTGGTGGCAAGGGCTTGAGTGACCCTCAACAAGGCAAGAAAACAGACAGGGTCATGACGATTGCATGGGCCTTGTAGACAGAGGCCAGGTGGCTCGACTTCATCTGAATTTTTTTTTTTTTTTTTTCTGCTACGCCGCTCAGCTTCCAGGATCTTAGTTCCCCGACCAGGGATTGAACCCCCACCTTCGGCAGTGAAAGCTTGGAGTCCTAACCACTGGACCACCAGGGAATCCCCTTTATCTGAAATATTATTTGGAGCCATCAGAGGGTTTCAAATCATAAGAACATCCTGACAAGGCTTTTGAAATTGCTTAAAAAAAAATGACTGGCTGCTGTGTGTGGGCCATCAGAAGGGTAGACGAAGGTAGAGGGAAGCAAGGAGACCAGGTGAGAGGAGGCATTGGCTTGGAAGGGGGAAGAAGCAGGAGGGGAGGGGAGGGGAATAAAAAGAGAAGTGGAAATAATCACATTTTTAAGAGACAGAAGGTGCTTGTTCGTGAATTAAGGGAGGAGGAGAATCAAGAACTCCCAGCCCTCTGGTCCAGCAGGAAGGTGACCCGCACAACCACTTAGCGAAATGGGGAAGACTTAGGGAAGGCGTCTTTTTGAAGATGCTATTTCTTGCTAAATCTAGGCAATCCCCTGGGATCCCATCGTCCCCCGGCAACTCCACAGAAGCCACGTCACTCTGGACACTTAAGTCCCCCCCTCTCAGCCCCAGAGAGTTGGGGAAGTGTACCGTGTACTGTCCCTCAGTACACACTTCCCTTCCCAAGGTGCCCCAAAACCACAGTTGTTTCACAAAAAGCACAGCTGTTCTCCCCGCTCATCCGTCACAAAGGTCTCTCTTCTGCAATCATTTGTTCTATTCAAGAGATGCATAGAGAGCGCCTACCATGTACCAGGTGCCTACAAAGGTGCAGAACAGTGAAGCCTCCGCTTTCTTGGGGAGTCAGATGTCAGGGAAGTTTCCTTGAGGAAGTGAGGCTGGGATCTGGAGGAGGAGGAAGAACAAGACAAGGAGAAGGGAGGCCAGAGCACTCCAGGCAGTGCAAGTCGCTAAGACCCTGCAGTGGGTGGGAGCAGGGATGGGGTGGGTGTGCCTGGAGCTGTCATAGGACTGATGGGAGGGTGATCAGGGAGGATGTGAGCAGGCCCATCAGACTTTGGCGGTCAGGAGAGAATGCAGGAAGGATAGGAAAGGAGAGGAAGGCAGTACCACGTTGAGAAGCTCAGGACATATCCAGGTGGAGAGATCCAGGAGGCAGCTAGAGATGCTTCCTGGATCTCTCCACCTGGTGGAGAACTCAGGTGTCTGGTTATGGGCACACATTAGTAACTGTGGGTTGTCATTATTATTCCTCGTGGAGGTTTACCCTGCCTCATATTTTTCCATGTTTTCCAGGAGGATGAGTGAAAAGGGCAAAAAATTTCCAGCTTTGGGAAGCTCCATTGCCTTTATCCCACTTCTGGCACCACAATCTAATGGTGATTAAAGGAAAAGAAGTTGGAGGGCTTTTCAGCTGGACCTTTGAACCTCATTATTCTGCTTTGGCTTTCCTTTTAAAATCTCGGCCTCTTCCAGACTTGTGGACATTGTCTGTTTTTCTAGCAGAGCAGAACAGAAAATATAATGGCTAATACTTAGGTAGCACAGTGAGTGTCCAGTACCGTCCAAAGTGCTTTACATATCAATTTATTTAATCTGTACAACAATCCTACGTGGTGGGTACTATGATTATCCCCACTTTACAAAACAGGAAGCTGAGGTACAGAGTTGGGAAATGACTTGCCCAAAGCCATGCAGCAGCAAAGCAGCAAAGCTGGGAATTGAACCCAGGCAGTTGGGGCTTAACTGCTCAGCTCCACTGCTGCTGAGTTGTTTGTTGAAGGACTCTAGGTGTGGAGTGACCCACGCTGCCCTCTGTTCCTCTCCCCAGCCCAGCCCCAGAACCATGCCGAAACACAAGAAGTCACACTCAGTCTGGATCCTGTACCCGTGGCCCGCTGTGTCTCCACGGGCGGCCGGCCACCTGCCCGAGTCTCCTGGCTCTCACCCTTGGATGGGGAGGCCAGAGAGAGCCAGGTGTCAGGACCCCTGCCTGGTACAGTCACCGTCACCAGCCGCTTCACCTTGGTACCCTTGGGCCAAGCAGATGGTGTCAAGATCACCTGCAAAGTGGAGCACGAGAGCTTTGAGGAGCCAGTTCTGCTGCCTGTGACCCTCTCTGTGCGCTGTGAGTGCATCAGGATATGACCACACCCCCAATACAGTCTACACCGGCTTCTCTAAGGCACCGTATACATTATCCCTGAGTGTTGTCTACATTGGCATTCTGGGTCAGATTCTGCACTGCCTTCCTGCCCATTGTCTACACTGGCTCCCCGGGACAACATCTGCACACTGTCCCCTCATTGTCTATACTGGCTTCACGAGGCTCTCACCTTGCTGCCACAGTCAATGGTAAATCAGAACGGGTTTGCAAGGGTCGGTATTATACATTTCTTCCCGATTCCACATCCAGTGAAGTCTTACCGGTAGCTTCAATCAGCCGTGTGGAGTATTTACACCAAGGAAATTGGCAAACACCTCAAATCAGGGCTATTCTATTTTTTTTTCCCCTCCCTTTTCAGAGAGCCAGTTTACCAGCACACAACTGCACCCAGCAATCTTCTGGCTCTCATGGACCCCAGTTGACACTGCTCCCTCACTGTCTATATCCACTACTCTGTCTACACTACCCAACCCAATATTGTCTACATACACACCCCCATTCATACTGTCTAAATTGGTTCCCTGGACACTGTCTATACTGACTCTCCTACTTCTGCCCCCCAGTGTAATCACATTGGCCCCTCTGGACCCTATCAACAAAATATGTGTTTTGTTGTTGTTGTTTTTTGGCCACTCTGTGGATTAAACCCGGGACCACGGCAGTGAAAGAGCCGTGTCCTAACCACTGGACCGCCAAGGAATTCCCCGCTGTACGCTGTCAATATCAACCCCTTCTGACATGTTCTGCGCTAGCTCTTCTCCAAACTGCTTACACCGACACTGCCTGATATTACCCAGAGAGGCTCCCCCTGGCACTCTTCCCACAGACCCTGCCAAACAGTTACTTTAGCAGCTTTTCCAGCCGCTGTCCAGTCACACCCCATACCCCAGCTCAGCATTTTCTATACTAGTTCCCCAGACAATGCCTTCAGTTAAACTAACTCCCTTACCCACTCTGGGCATGTCAGAAATGACACACGTTATCTAGAGTGGCTGCCTCGCGCACTGCCTGCGACGAACAGTAACTTCCTCAAAATGACCCTCAGCCGTGTCCCTGGACAGTGTCTATACAGCCCGGATTGATTTGCCCCAGGCATTTTCCATGGGTCCACCTCCTGCCAGCCCATTTCTTTAGGATTCTTATCTATCTGCTCACCTATCACCCCCTTTGGGATTCTCCCTGTCACTGAGCCAGTCCCCCCATTTCCTCCAGACCCCCCTGAGGTCTCCATATCTGGCTATGATGACAACTGGTATGTCGGCCGTAGTGAGGCCTCCCTGAACTGTGACGTCCGCAGCAAGCCAGAGCCCACAGGCTACGACTGGAGCACGTGAGTCCTGTTTGGACCCAGACTCTTGGGTCTGAGGGGGGAGGGGCCGGGGGTCTGGATCCTGGGTCTGAGGGGGGAGGGGCCGGGGGTCTGGATCCTGGGTCTGAGGGGGGAGGGGCTGGGGGCCTGGATCCTGGGTCTGAGGGGGGAGGGGCCGCGGTCTGGATCCTGGGTCTGAGGGGGGAGGGGCCGGGGACCAGGATCCTGAGTCTGAGGGAGGAGGGGCTGGGGGCCTGGATCCTGGGGCTGAGGGAGGAGGGGCCGGGGGTCTGGATCCTGGGGCTGAGGCGGGAGGGGCCAGGGGTCTGGATCATGGGTCTGAGGGAGGAGGGGCTGGGGGCCCGGACTACTGTGCTGTGAGAGAGGAGCTCCAGCGGCCTGAAACCGTGATTCCTCCAGAAAGAGGGACTCGCAGTTTGGGGTGTTAAGGAGTAAGTTTCAGGTCCGTAGAGCTTGGCTCCTGAGGGCTGTGTGACCTGTACTCCCCGTGGACCATGCTGTCCTTCTCATGTGACCCCCAAACCCCCCAGGACTTCAGGCGTCTTCCCAGCCTCAGCAGTAGCCCAGGGCCCCAAGCTGATCGTCCACTCGGTGGACCGGCTCTTCAACACCACCTTCATCTGCACCGTCACCAACGCCGTGGGCACGGGCCACGCCGAGCAGGTGGTCCTAGTTCGAGGTAAGCGGGGCTTGGGGATGGTGTGTACGACTGGGTCTGCTCCCCAAGTGTTCCTCCCTTCTGGGTCCTGGGGCTGCACTGGAGGAGGCTGCGCCGCCGACTTGGGGAGAATTCAGACCCGCCTCAATGATGGGAGGGGGACGGTGTGGCTTGCCCCCAGGTGGGATCTGGATTGGGGTGACAGGGTAGGTGCTGACAGAGGAGTTAGGACGTTGAGACCTGCGCTGGGGTCTTCCTAGAAAGTAGAGGCCTGGGAAGGGCCTTCAGGGAGAGTTCCAGGGACATTGGCCTGGCCTCCAGCCAGTGAGACACGCCCACAGAATTGCACAACTAACAGTCACTTGAGGGCAGCTAGACAAACACTCGGAAACAATGGACTTCTTACAGTGAGGGCTGGTCAGTATGACCCAGAAACCTGTTTGAGTGTGTGTTGGGATGTTTGTGTTTCTAGAGGTGGTATTTTGGGTTTCTTTTGCTTTGCTTTGGTTTTTGGATTTTTTTGGCCTACCACTTGGCTTGCGGGATCTTAGTTCCCCGACCAGGGATCGAACCCACGGCAATGAAAGTGTGGAGTCCTAACCACTGGACTGCCAGGGAATTCCCTGGAGGTGGTATTTTGGAAATGGTGGCTGATGTGTCTATGGGTCAATAGTTCTCTGAGTCTCCACAATGGGAACTCAAAAACACAGATAGGACCCAAGACTTAGCTGGAGAGGAAATAAATAAAGCCAAAAATAAAGCCCAGGTTCGGGCTGATGGAAGTGGGGTCGCCATCACAACTGTAGCCCAGGAGGCTTAGAGGGAGGCAGGGGGCCTCAGTGGGTGGGAGGAGGGCCCCCTCAGAAACACAACCAAAGACAAACTCACAGGCATGGGTGTGAAGACAGACACACCCACACCTGGAGACAGACGGAAGCAGGCCCCCTTACTGAGATGATCAACACACACACACGCACACGCACACCCGGAAAGACACCCAAGTGAAAACGGATCCCTCTTGAGGAATTCAGACACTCGCCGGGGAGATATGACGTAGCTACTGAGAAATAGTGTCACAGACCACACACCCAGAAAGACTGTTGGCCCACCTTCAGCGCATCTGACACGGTCAGGTGCACAAACACACACACCTGGAGGCAGACACCATCACGCAAACATGCCAGAAGCGGAAAGAACCACGGACAGCAACAATTCCACGCGCGGAAGCATCGTCGCTCACACACAGATGCTGAGAAGGTAACTCGAAGACTTTCTCAAGTGCACACCCTCGGAAGCTCCAAAAACCCCATTGTGGAGATTCTCTTTCAACAAACCGTCATCTGACAAGTATTTGCTGAGTCTTCCTCTTGGCCAGGCATAGAGGAGACTCTATGTGGGGAATACAATGGTGACCCAGTCTCAGTCCCTGCCCTCAAAGGAACAGCTGGAGGAGGGTCAGCTCCACCCACCCAGCGAGGTGCCCAACTGGAAATACACCCCCTGAACCTCTATCCCAGATACTCACCAGAGAAACTGGTCTCCCCACCTGCACTGGGTCAGTAGGCACCTCTGTGGGGTGGAGCCTGCAGAACACAGGTGGGATCACACTTGAGGGCCATCGGAGGAAGACAGAGCCACGAAAGCATGGACATGCCCCCGAAACACCCAGAAACCCCAGGGATATCCACCACTGGAAGCCCCAAAGCGGACACGCTGGGTTCAGAGTTCAGCCTCGAGTGATATTCACCAAGTGAAACACATACTCAGAGCCCCATCGGGAACCTGGGCAGTTGCGGGCTGCGGGTAATGCACAGAGAATCACACCCCCAGAGACTCTCCCAGTGGTGCCCACAGACCCGCAGACAGTCAAAAGCTTCATGGCAAAGACATGCACCTACGGATGGACGCCAACAAACGTGGGGACACCCTCTGAGCACCCTAGAAATCATCACGGGCAGTGAGTGTGCCAACAGGTGGCCTTGCCCGGAGAGGAGATTCACTCACAGCTCTTGACAGGGTCACGTCAGAGGGTCTCAGAGACGCCTCACGTCCCCACGCGCACTCAGAACCGCATACGCTCGCACGCTCAGTTTGGGATTCGCGCCAGCGAAAACATGAGAACACAGGCAAGGCCACAGGCTAGACATTGCTTCAGAGAATTTCTGACCCACACACAGGTACACGCTCACCCACCATCTCCAAATCATCATCCCCAGTAACACAGACACACGTTCCGACACGTGCGAAAACTGGGCTCCAGACTTCACTGAAAGCAATCTTTCCCATCTCCAGGGTACAGGTACAGGAATACATTCCCCCTAAAAAACTTCACAAAATACTACTTACCCTTCACACTTGAGGTAAACTTTTTCTGTTCTATTTTGTTTTACTGCTGCTTGTGAGGCACCAGACTGATCTGCAGCCCGCTAGGTCGTGACCCCCCCTTTTTGGAAAGCATCCAGAAACAGATGCCTGGGTCCCAGCCCCTCTAGTGTGCAGAGGCGCAGGGAGGGGAGGGTCAGGTGTAAGTGGACCCTCCCCATCCCGCCCCCCCCCCCCCCCCCGCCCCGGTCTCTCCCAGTCACACCCTGCATGCAGGGGTGGGGGAAGCGGGGGATCTGATAAGATGCCAGTTGCATCCATGTCTATCCCTGTTGTGGGGCCTGGACGCCCCCTCCCTCATCCTCACTCCTCCCCGCTTAGGGCTCCCTGACTTCCTTCTCCGCCCAACCCCACCCCCCATCCTCCCCCAGACCCCTCCCCTCCCACAAGCTCAGGCCCTGCTGGGAGAGGAAACCGGGAATGGGGGCTTCAGGAGCCCCATTCGCCACACTGGGGACACGTGCTCCCAGCCACTCCCGCTCCCGGTGTCTGTGTGGGGGAGGAATTACCAGGAGGCCCCTGGCCCTTCTCAATCCCCTTTCTCTCAAGTGCGAAGAGCTTTGGAATCAGACAGCCTCACACTCAAATCTAGGCTGCCTCTTCCTGGTTGGATCAGCCCCAAGATTCCATGACGCTGACCTCAGAGTTTCTGGGAGGGGGTCTCAAACTCGGATGCCTACAGGGTCCTGGCGAGTGACCGGGGTGGCCAGGTGTGGAACTCTGTCCCCTTCGGAGTCACCAGCCTGACTCATCCACAGCCCATCTCACCAGGTGGAGGAGATGAAAGTTTAGTGTTGCCAGAAATGATTTTTTTATTTTTTTATTTTTTGGCCACGTCTTATGGCATGCAGGATCTTAGTTCCCCCACCAGGGATTGAAGCCATGCCCCCTACAGTGGAAGCGCAGTCTCTTAACCACTGGACCGCCAGGGTAGTCCCTGGGATCTGATTTTCTTTTTCCCCCTAAAAGAAATCTGGAATTTGCAGTGAAATGGCCTAGTGCTTTAAATGTTAGCTGGCAAGTTTAATTTTGGTTGTTGGTTGGTTGGTTGGTTGGTTTTCTATTTTGTTAGCAAGTTTAATTTGGGGAAAACGCTGTGCAGGTGTAAAGAGATCCATCTGGAGGCCACCCACTGGCAACCCCTCCGCATACAAAGTGCCCAGCCTGTAGCGAAGAGGGAACGGGCTCTCCCTTCCCCCCACCTTCTTCTGCCCAAGTTGAGTCACCTCCCTAGTTCCCGTCACTGCCCTGCTGTGTCCTGGGTCCCCCCTCCCCACTCCCAGATGTATCCTCTTGACCTCGTGTCTCCCTTTCTCTCTCACCCCTTCTTCTCTCTCCTCAGACACCTCCCGGGCCTCGCCCCGAGACGTGGGTCCAGTGGTGTGGGGGGCTGGTGGGGGCGTACTGCTGCTCTTGCTGCTTCTGGCTGGGGGGCCCTTGGCTTTCATCGTGCTGAGGGTGAAGAGAAGGCGGAAGAGCCCAGGAGGAGGACCCGGCGGCAGAGGAGGGTCCTACGATCCGAAAACTCAGGTGTTTGGGAATGGGGGTCCCGTCTTCTGGACGCCAAGTGCCCCTGGTCCCCTGAGGCCAGAGGGTAAGGACGAGGAGGACGAAGAGGACGAAGAGGCAGAGAAAGGCCTCATGTTGCCTCCGCCCCCGGCACTCGAGGACGACATGGAGTCCCAGCTGGACGGCTCCCTCATCTCTCGGCGGGCAGTTTATGTGTGACCCCAAGACAGGCAGACAGCCAAGGGTCCCATACTGGTTGAACTTGTTTGTCCGGAAGACACTGGAGTTCAAAGCTACCTCCCGCTTCCTTTCCTGGGATGTGGAGGGAGGTGGAATGTCACACACTGGACTTCTGTCTCCAGGGCTGCATGGGGCAGGGGAGCCCCCCACCCCGGGGAGCTCGGGAATGGGGAACCACAGAGCACCCTCCCCCCCAGAGACTCGATTTGGGCTCCAGCCTGCTCTGGCCCCATGACACTCAGGAGTTAATAAACACCTTGGAGGAAAACATTGGGGGTGTCTTGTAATACATCGGACCCCCTCCTTGGGGGGTGGGACAGGGACTGCTAGGTCCCAGGGGGTGGGCCCTGGAGACTGGGAGCCTGGTGGAGGCTAGACTTGGTGAGGCTGGAGTTGGGGGCCGGCTGGGGTGGGCTCTGGTCACTTGGGTCCTTGAAGGACACATTGGATGCCCGAGACACCTAAAGCCAGTGGGACTGGGAACTGGGCTTGGACTCGGGAGTTCCAGGACAGAGGCTGCCTCCCTGGGTGGAGGGGCCAAACTGGCGGGAGAACTGAGCTCCCCGGGAGAGCCGGGCTGGGATCCTGGACTTGTGGACCCTTGAAGGTGGGGAGGTGCTGTGATCTGATCCTCTGAGGGCAGCTCAGACCCGACCTCCCAGAGCTTGCTGAGGATACTGGGAGGGAGGACCGCCCCTTCATTCTCGGGGGCCCTGAGGGGATGGGGCAGGGGGGGTTGCTGAGGAACCAGGAAAGTCCCGCCTCTGGAAGAACAAGGCAGTGGCCTTTCCTACCTCCTTTGTGTTCCCTTGTCCCCAGGCTGTGCCCAAGGGGATTTTCGGTGATTCAGAGGGAGGGGCTGCAGCTCTGCATCCTTCTCACTCCCCGCCACTGTTAGAAAATCTCCCAAACCCGGGCAGGGAACTGCGGTGGAGGCATGACGGGGGGCAGGGTTCTGCTCTCCTGAGCCCCGTGACCACCTTGGTAAAACACCAGTGGCCTTCATCTCTGCTCCTGAGGCTGTCATGGGATTCAGTAAGGCTGCGCCCGAATGCCCAGCGTGGGGCTGAGCACGCAGGAGGGGCTTGGTGAGCCCGTTTCTTCCACCTGCATTGCCTTCCACTCACGGTGCGGGGACACTGCGGTGACTCGGGCAGAGCTTGCCTTGCCCTCCCGGATATGCAGTCGACAACAGGAATAGCAGCAATTTTAGGGTGAGCGTGTGTAGACTGAGCAGCAGTTACTCTGATATTCCCCCGCGCTCTGAAGCCCTCCAGAGGATGCCAGGCTGTGTAACAGGAAGTTGTGGAAATCGGAGAGTCCAGGGATCCAGGCAGCGTTCCTACCGGCAGCTTTCTCTCTGCATCTGTGAAGTGGGGTGGATGGAAGGGGGAAGCCTGTGGATGGGGCTTTGGCATACATGTTATTTCCCCTAGTTGTTTATTGTCTGTACCACCCTGTCCGGGCCCCCCCCCCCCCACCTCCTCCCACAATGGGAGGGTAGTGCCAGGAGGGCAGGGGCGGGAATTTGGCTGTTCTGGCAGACAGTAGGTCCCTAAGTGTCCCTGCCGGGCCCCGCCTTACATGTCTAGAAAAACACCAACTGTGTGCCAGACCCCACCCCTTGGAGCGCGCAGTGTGGAAATTGGCAAGTAAACAGGTAATTGCTCCGAAAACGATTCAGGAAGTGGGAAGTGTTACAAAGGAGAGGCCCAGGGGGTCACGGGCTTCTCTCCACCCCTTTTCCTGTTAGGTTAGAGGAGCTATGATTCTCTGCCTAGGATGACTCCATTCTATGTAATGAAGGAGGGGGTCTGATCCCAAATCCAGAATCACGCTCTGACCCCCAACTTTTTTGCCTTTTCTCTCCATTCCCCATCACCTCTCTTCCCTTAGCTCCACACTCTCGCGTCATCATTCTGCTCTGGCCACATGGCCTCCTTGCCGTCTTTAAAAACAACTTGAAAAACTGCGCCTGGTGGCGCAGTGGTTGAGAGTCCGCCTGCCGATGCAGGGGGCACGGGTTCGTGCCCCGGTCCGGGAAGATCCCACATGCCGCGGAGCAGCTGGGCCCGTGAGCCGTGGCCGCTGAGCCTGCGCGTCCGGAGCCTGTGCTCCGCAACGGGAGAGGCCACAACAGTGAGGCCCGCGTACCACAAAAAAACACAACAAAACAAACAAAAAAAACCCTTGAGGCTTCCTCCCCAGGACCTTTGCGCTGGCTGTTCGCTCTGCCTGGAATGCTCTCATATTCTCATGGTTCACCCCCTACAGCTCCTTCAGATCTTTGCTCAAATGTCACCTCACAGTAAGGCTCTCTCTGACTGCCCTTGAGGGCCCCTGCTCTGTCACTTATCATCTACCCTGCTATACACTATTATCCTCTATCACTTACTATCACCTGGCATATTAGCTATTGTGTATATTTCTCTACTGGTGTCCTCCCTGCCCAACAAAACATGAGTCCAATGTGACTAGGACTTTTGTATGTTTTGTTCACTCGATCACACAACAAATGATCATTAAGGATTAAGTGAATAAAAAGAATGTCCTCTGCCCTTGGGAAAAGAGGGAGACAGGTGGGTGGTGACTTGGGAGGTGGGGCTGGGAATAAGGCACTGTGGCTTCCGCCTGGAGACTCCCTCACACTGTCCGTCTTCTTGTAGAGACACCCAACACAGCAGGCGCAGGGGCCACAGGTGGCATCATCGGGGGCATCATTGCTGCCATCATCGCGACTGCTGTGGCCGCCACAGGCATCCTCATCTGCAGACAGCAGCGGAAGGAGCAGAGGCTGCAGGGGGCAGAGGAGGTGGAGGAGTGAGTGATGGGCCCTAAGAAGTGGATGAGGGAGGGGTCCCAGAACTGGGCGCACAGAGTTGGGGAGGAGGCCGGGAGAAAGTCATCAGCAATGGCTGAGTGACCCAAAATAACCATGACTTAAATGGGGTGGAGAGGAGAGTTTATTTCTGTCTCCTAGAAATCATGTCTATGACAGTTCTGCTCTGTGACATCATCAGAGCCCAGGCTCCTGCTATCTTTTTGCTCCACCTTCCCTAGTGCGTGACCTTCATTCACATTCCAAGATAGCTCCCCTCTCTTTTATCGTTGTCTGTGTACATGACAACCAGACATGGCCATCCTGGCCTCAATGACCCCATTCCTTTCAGTGGGAAAGGGAAATGGAAATGGAAATAGAAGGCAGTCAGCAGCCCTGTAAGGGAACCCATCACTTCCTCTAATTTCCCATTTCCCAGGGGCCTAGTCACATGGCTGCCTCAGCTGCAAAGGAAGCTGGGAAATGTAGTCTTTATTCTGGTGGCCGTGTACCCAGCCAAAATCTCTATTACTATGAGAAAAGAGGAGCCTAGATATTGGGGGAAACTAGCCCCACTTCTCTGTGTAGAACACTTATGTGACAGGCTTGATGAGATGTATGTTATGTATGTGATCTCAGTGAAGCCTCCTATCCATCCATTCCTTCATTCGTTCAATAGGTATTCAGAAAGTACCCGCTTGGGGCAAGACCCTGAAAGCTAGGAACACAATGATGAGACAAACACTTAAAAGATGTCCAAAAAAATAAAATAAGTTTAAAAAAGAAATAAAAGACGTCCGCACACAAAAACATATCATATCATGGAAACCTAATTTTCAGATGGAGCTAAGGGTACCCATTTTCTCAAAGAGGAAACAGGTTCAAAGAGCTGAAATCACTTGCTGAAATTCATCCAGCAAGACAGCATTTTGGGGGCCAAATGGTTCTGAAATAATATGACCCAGTGTGTGTGAGGGGGAACACTTGTTTAAAATGCACCTTGCTGGGCTTACACCAAACCTATTGAATCAGAACTTTTACAAGAAGGGCTTGGCATCTGTATTTATAACAAACTCCCTACGATGCACAAGAAAGTTTGTGAACCACTGTCTTAATCATGTAGTCAATGCAAACCAACAACTTGCTGTTGATCTCTTTTTCTAAGCCCATGAGACCCAGTGGTGTCTGAGATGGCCCTGGCCCTGGCCTCCCAGGGTTCACAGTCTCAAGGAGACAGACCTGTTCCCAGACAGTGGCAGTCCATCATGGCCAGGGATGGGCTAGGGAAGCTGAGGGAGCTGGGAGAGGCTAGAAGGGGCACCTGACTCAGCCTGAAAGATGAGGGAGGGCTTCCTGGAGGCAGGGACATCTGAGATGGGGATTGAAGGCATAGTAAGCCTCCATCATTATTATATATATAGGATGCTCTGGTCTGAGGGTGTGTAGAATGAGGGAATTTAACAGAGTTTGGGGGGCAGGAAAGCATTTCATTCATTTTTTTCATTCCCTCTTCTAGATATTTCCTGATATTCCTCATAGTGTGTTCTGGGAACGCCATGTTGACAACACAGATCTCATTTTTTTCCCCTCACTTTGCTCACAGTGGGGTACAGTCGTTGAATGAGATCAGAAATAATATTTCAAATACAAACTCAGTAAGTGCCCTGTGAGGGACGTATAGGTAGATATGATCATATAACAGGAGTTCCAGATCCTCCTGGAGAGTCAGGAAGGCTTCCCGGAAGAAGAGAAATTCATGGGATGAGTAGGAGTAAGCTGGGTAAGGGGAGGTGGGTGATGGAAAGAGAGATCAGACAGAGGAAAGAACTGTGCAGTGGCCCTGGGGTAGAGGGCTTCTCAGGGCTTAGCCTTCACCTGACCTACCTCCTACCCCACAGCCTAGAGGGGCCTCCCTCATACAAGCCGCCGACTCCAGAGGCAAAGCTGGAGGAGCCGGACATGGTGAGCACTTCCCCTGGAGCCCAGGCTGCCCCCACATCCCCATACCACTTTTGCCACTGAGGCCAGGGCTGGGAGCGGGGACTGGTGGGGAGAGGCTGTCTGGGAGGGGGGGTGGTCCTGACCTGTCCCTCTATCTCGCATCACAGCCCTCCCAGCTCTTCACCCTGGGGGCCTCGGAGCACAACCCGCTCAAGACCCCCTACTTTGATGCTAGTGTCTCGTGCGCTGAGCAGGTAGGAGCTCGGGAGAGGACAAGGGTGAGTTTGGGATCTGAGTTTAAGGGCCTCCTTACATAAGAGGTCAAGGACTAACGGTTACAACTCAAGTTCAGAGCTGTATCTCTGGTTAGACCTTAGAGCTCTGAGATACATTTAGGATTCAGTGGGGGAGGTCTTGGTTGTAGAAGTCCAAGGACATGGGGTGAGAGTTTAAAGTCATCCCATCAAAGAAGACTGGTTGAGTATCTCCATTTGCCGGACACTGTACCTGGAGCTGGGACAAGACAGACAGTCACTCCCCTCAGTGGCCTCCTGGAGATCAGAGGTTGGATGTTGAGTTTGAGACAAGTCAGTTTTCAAGGGGCTATTTAGAGCTTAAGTTTAGGTCAAGATTGAAGCCAAAGACTCATGGGGAAAGACTTGGGGTCAGTGATCAAAAGAAAAGGAGAGGCTCAAGATTAACAGGGTAGAGTCCATGCTCTGGGCTTTGAGTTAGGGACCAGCTGTATGATTGTCCCAGTTCAATATCAACCCAGGTGACAAGGGGTGACATAGGGTGAGGTCAGGTCTGGTTGGCATGGGGAGATGGTGGTCAGGATTTGAGGGTCAAGGAGCAGAGTGGGATTCTGTGTCATGTTCAAGAGGTGACCTTGGGTTCATTCCCTCCCGATCCCCAGGAAATGCCTCGATACCATGAGCTTCCCACCTTGGAAGAACGGTCAGGGCCCCTGCTCCTGGGGGCCACGAACCTGGGGTCCCCCATGCTGGTGCCTCCAGGGATGCCTGCTCTGGAGACGGTTTCCCTGGATCTAGAGGACGAGGAGGAGGAGGAAGACTATCTGGACAAGATCAACCCCATCTACGATTCCCTGTCCTACTCCAGCCCCTCTGAGTCCTACCAGGGCAAAGGCTTTGTCATGTCCCGGGCCATGTATGTGTAAGCCGCCATGGTCCTGGCCTCTCATCTCTCATTTTTTGATCCCTCAACTTTCTGCCAGGGATCTAGGGCCCCCTGATCTCTCGCTTGGCCACTGTCAGTTAACACACATGCATCTCATCTGTGACTTCTATCTTGGTGGCTCCACTGTGACCTCTAATCCATGATCTCTGACTCAGAGAAATGGGCCATGACAATGGAAAACTGATAACCTTATCTTAGGAGGGGCTGGAGAAGGTAGGTTTCTTCACAACCTCTTACCCAAGGGGTCCTCAGACTGTGACCTTAGATTATACCTCTCATGTCCCACCATCTCCAGACTCCCCCCAAATCCCAAAGAAGACCCCAGACCTCTGATTGGACCTCAGGCCGTCACTCCTAACAGCTCTGCTTGGGTGGGTGTTGGGGGCATCCTGTTGCTCAGACCTGAGCCCTCCAGGTGGCAGAGCCCCACTCGCCCGGTCCCCACCCTGTCCCCAGTGGTGGGAGGGAGGGGATTTCCCCAGCCCAAAGCAGAACTTCCCCATCTCCTCCCTCCTGCAGGCAGGAGTCTCAGGGTACAAACCCTTCCCTGAGCTCCCACTACCCCAATTCCTGTGTACAGAGAATTATGCCCCAGCTCAGGGCTACATGGGGTGAGCTTCATGCAGAGTGGGCCTTGCTGACCCCAGCCTTCGGAGAATTTGCTGTTAACTTTGAAGACTACTGAGTTCTCTTACTCCTGCCCAGTGGGGTTGGACCCACCCGCCTGGGTGGGGGGTGGGGAATGGATCACCTGGATCAGGGGTAGGGGATGTGATATTGTTTTGTAATACAGCATTTCCTACAAAATGAGTTTGTACTTTGACCAGGTCTCAACTCGTGTTTACTGTGGGCTGTGAACGGGATGGGGGTGGAACATAATGGGTAATGAATAGGGGGGTCCAGGGCTTGAGGGAATCAGTAGACTAGAAGTCAAGATGGGTTACAGACATTAAGAAAAGAGCCAAAGATGTGAAAAAGATAATTGAGGGGATAATGAGCAAAAATGCATAGCCAAAAACAGTGATGGGTAATGGAAGGAGTGGGGAGGAGTCCAGGGCATTTTTATTAACGAAAAGGAATCTGTAACAGCAGTCTAATGGGTAATGGACCGAAATAAACGAAACAAAGTAGAAAGAGCAGTAATTAAGTACGAGGGGCTCGGGCGTAATGAATAAATGGCAATAAGAATAGGCCAAAGGCAAATTATGAATAATGTTGTAATAGGAGCTCAGGGCGTGATGGGTAATAGGTCTGAAAGAATGAGCCAGGGGCAGAGGGATGAATAATGGAGAAATAGGGGCCGCAGGCATGATGGGCAATGGACCCAAAACCTTATGGTCAATTAAGAATTAGCTAAAAGAATTAGGGAAATGAACGGGCATAAATGGGCTAAAGGTAGTACAGGCAACCAAGCTGAAATGAATGGAGCAGAAGGCATGCTGGGTAATGGGACAGGAATGAATGGGCCAAAGATGGAAGACGCAGTGACCGGGGCAAGGGTTGGGGGGAGAGAGCCAGAAGGCATGATGGGTAACGAAAGGGGTGGGTCTACGGCAACTGTCCCGTTAAATAGGTAAGGGGCATTGTGGGTAACAAGAAGCAGGACAGCGTTCACATAACGGGTTAGAAATCTCCCGTGGCACTGTGGGAAGGGCTAGCACTTCCGGCGTTCGGTGTGCGACTCCGGACTAGGGGGCCGCCCCTCTGCCGCGGTGCCTGGTGGGACGCGAGGCCTGACCTTGCTGCCTAGCAGCCTCTGCCGCGCAACCCACCTTTATCCGTGTCCCTTGACCCTGGCACATTAGCCAATGAACACAAAACGTTGATTACGTCACCAGGGTCCGACCCCTGTACATGCTGGAGCCAATCAGGATGCTTCAAGGGCAAAGGCCGACCAATTATCATGGCAACTTCGCTGAGGGGCGGAGTCGAAAGGGGGCGCCTTCTGGAATGGGGCTGAGGCGATTCGCCAATGGGCGTTGCAAAGTGTGCAGCACAGACCAATGGCGGGCGAGCACCGGAACCCGCGGCATCTAGAGCCAATCGGTGTGGGCTCCCCAAGCCAATGGGAAGGGGGGGAGGTGTGCTTTGACCTGTCTGCGAGTGGGAACCAACAGAAAAGGACGTTCCAAAGAGGTGGGTGGGACTTTCATCCATGACTCCAATAGTAAGGCCAGACACTGAAGCTGGTGGGCGGACACCAGGGCCCGGTAAACCAATGGGCTAGGCGGGGCGGGGCGACGGTGGTGGCGGCGGCGGCGGCGGCGGCAGCGGGTTCGGTTGCGCGTGGCGCACGGGGTGGGAGCGGAGCACACCGGGGGGAGACGCTGCCGCGCGTGAAAACGGGGCTCCGAGCAGAGGGGTGTTCGCTGGCGCTGGGCCTGGAGCCTGCGGGCCTTGACCTCTGCCCTCTGACCTTTCCCTTTGCAGGCGACCATGGGGAACGTGTTGGCTGCTAGCTCGCCGCCCGCAGGGCCGCCGCCGCCGCCTGCGCCTCCCCTCGTGGGACTGCCACCGCCTCCGCCCTCTCCTCCGGGCTTCACGCTGCCGCCGATCGGGGGCGGCCTGGGTGCTGGAGCTGGCGCAGGTCGAGGTTCCGAACGGACGCCGGGGACTGCGGCCGCCAGCGCTGGAGGGACCGGGGATGATAGGGCCTGCGGCTGCCTGCCCAACCCGGGCACGTTCGAGGAGTGCCACCGGAAGTGCAAGGGTGAGGGGCTAGGGGCCCGGCGGGCTTGTGATGGCCCGGATATCGGGGGAAGGAGGAGCACACTGAGGACCTTGGGAATTGGCACGGACCGTTGGAATCATTTAACAGAGCGTTAGGAGTTGACATTGGGATCGAATGGTGGCACATTGAGCTTGGGGCTTAGAACGATGGGATCAAATGGTGGAACCTCAGGATAGAATGCCGGAGCAGTAGAGAAAGCCTTAGGGACCTCAGGAGCCCCAGGAATCAGCCAAGCCAGACTCTTGTGATTGGGAGGGAAACTGTGGCCCAAGGTCACAGTGTCAGCAAAGGGCCAGTGGAGGTGGGACCCAAAGCTTCTGAATCCTGGCTTGGAGTAATTGTGATAACAAAAGTGGTGGCAGCAGCTTACTGAGCACCGTCCTGGCATTCAGTATGTGTTAACTCATTAAATCCTTGCAATATTTCTACGTGGTGAGCATCTTCAACTTACAGATGATAAGTTTGACATAGATAAGGTAACTTGCCTAAGGTCACACAGGTAGTAGGTGGTGGCCCTGGAATTTGGATGCAGGCAAAGGCCTTGGTTCTGGGCCCATCCACTAGGCTATTTACTGGTTGGGATCCCTGGAGAAGGGAAAGCGGGGACGGTACGGAAGGAAGGGATGAGAAGTGTGTGTGTGTGTGTGTGTGTGTGTGTGTGTGTGTGTTGGAGTGTGACAGCACTTCTCTCTCCTTTAGAGCTGTTTCCTATTCAGATGGAAGGTGTCAAGCTCACAGTCAACAAAGGGTTGAGTAATCATTTCCAGGTGAGCCTTCCTGGTCCCGTTATCCTCCAGAGGTCATCCCGGCCATCCCCCTGCATCTGCACGTACAACCCTTTTACTCCTCTCTAAAGGTCTGGGCTCCTTGGTACTTGGAAAGACTCAGAGACTCAGTGCCGGGCTGATCACACAATAGCGGCCAGTGGTAGGGTTTAGGGACCCAGAATCCAGAGATACACCATCCCCCCTCAGCCAGCATCCAGGCAGGAATGAAGTACCAGGTGTGTAGCCCCAGCCCCAGCCCCAGCACATCCCTTCTCTGAGTCTCTAATCCAGTCAGGCCACACCTCCCAGTCTTCATCCCCTGTCCAGCCTAGAGATGCCCTGATGGGGAAGCCAGATTGGCAAGTATCTCCCATCCCAGGCAGGAGAGGAGCTGTCCTGGGAGTGGGCTCGACTGGGTTCCTTAAGGGGTGGCCCACAGACTCGTCACCACAGCCCTCCCTCTTCTCCCAGGTGAACCACACAGTAGCCCTCAGCACAATCGGGGAGTCCAACTACCACTTCGGGGTCACGTACGTGGGCACAAAGCAGCTGAGTCCAACAGAGGTGAGGTTCCTTTTGCCATTCATTTACTGTATCTTCTAACAATGCAGCCAGTCAGGTGAAGAAGGCCTTGTCAGTAGGAGGCCAGGACTGCTGAGAGTGTTGGGAGGTGGAGACTGTCTCTCCAAGGTGCATCGGAACCTGGGTCATCCCTTCATCCTGACGCCCACGTCTCTGCCCAGCCCTGTGCTGGTTGAGTCTGGGGACACCAAGGTCACCAGACAGTGATGACCCAGAGTGGGCAGGGCTGAGCTGTAGGTCTTGCAGGGCTTTGAAGGCCAAGCTAGGCATTTGAACTTTCGCTAGGGGGCGCAGGAGAGCCACAGAAAGATTTAAGTGAGGGAAAGACGTGATCAGATGAATGCTTTGGAGGTAGATAGCATTTCTCAGGCTGTCTGCCAAGGCTAGGTTAGGGGAGTGAAGGCAAAACCGGAGACCCGGAAGGAGGCTTGGGCAGGACACAGAGTTGCGGGACTAAATTAGGTCTTTGATTATATTAATGATTTCCATAATGATTTCCAATAAATTCATTTATTCAACAAACCTTCATTGTAACTCCCATTCTGTGCCCAGCCCTGTGCTGGGTGGTGCTGGGGACATAGCAGTGACTGAAACAGCCATGGGGCTCACAGCCTACTGGAGAAAGGGAGCAGCCTGTCCTCAGAGAGTAACAGTCCAGGGAGAGTGGGACTGAAATGGGGGAACCCAAAGGTTGTGTGAGCCCAGAGGGGAGCCTAACTCAGCCAAGGTGGTCTTGGAGGGCTTCCTGGAGGAGAGAACCTCATTCTGAGGCTTTCTAATCCTAGGCTTCTCACCGAGGCCCATCACGCATATACTTCTATGATGCTAGACCTCTAACCCTGCCCTCTGCCCCACAGGCCTTCCCCGTGCTGGTGGGTGACATGGACAATAGTGGCAGCCTCAATGCTCAGATCATTCACCAGCTGGGCCCCGGCCTCAGGTCCAAGATGGCCATCCAGGTGAGTGGGGGTCGAGTCGGCTGCTCCCCCAGCCACCCTGAGCACCAGGCTGCCCTTGGCATTGAATCCAAGAACCCAACGCACAGTGAGGCCAAACGGACCAAAGCATCAGAGTTTGGTGCAGAGAAAGGTTTATCGTAAGGACCAAGCGAGGGATACAGGTGGCTTGTGCTCTGAAGACCCAAACTCCCCCATAGTTTACATGGAAGAGTTTTTAAAGACAAATTCGGGGGGGGGGGGTGGGGAGAGGGCTGCAGGACGTTTGACTTTGTTCTGGTTGGTTGATGGTGAGGTAACAGGGTGGAATGCCAGGAATCTTTTGCTCCGCCTGAAGTTACCATCCTCCACCTGGGTGGGGGGCCTTTTATATCCCTGAGAAAGAGCTAGGATTCCGCCTTATCGAGGCACTATTGTTTGACTATTATTTGATTGCTTTTCCTTTGTTTCTGCTTTCCCTTCCTTCCCTGATTAGAAAAGGTTTGGATTTGCCCTAGGGGAAGGTCTAGGAGACTGAAGCCTTTTCTCTACAAACAAGAAATGGGGGTTGAGTATGGGGACTAAAAGGCTTTTTGTACCTGGGAGGGCCCCATGGGGTCCTCCTCGCTTTCACCCTCACATTTGCCCCTCCCCTCCACAGACCCAGCAGTCAAAGTTTGTGAACTGGCAGGTGGACGGGGAGTACCGGGGTTCCGACTTCACGGCGGCTGTCACCCTGGGGAACCCAGACGTCCTGGTGGGTTCAGGTAAGAGGCACGGGGCTTGGCGGGGGTCGGGTGGGGGGATCAAACCCCAGTCCCAGCTTTGCCAGCAAATCCATTTCTTTCGCTGGCCCTCTTCTACCATCCAAGAAACAGTCACGGGCAGGTGTGACTTCAGAACACAGAACATCAAGCCCGTAGCATTGTTGGGGAGAAAGCAGGTTCAAGTCCCAGCTCTGCCACTGGCTTAACTGCGATTGTGGGAGCTTCCATCACCCTCGTGGGCTTCAGTTTCCTCATTTGTAAAATTGGGTTGCCTCACAGGGTTGTTGAGTGGGTCATGTGTGGAGAGCTTCGAATGGGGTCAGGCATGTGATGGGTCCCAAGGAAATGAGCTGTTCTTGTTACTACTCGTGGGGCTCTGGGGTTGCTCGGGGGCAGGCAGAGTCTACGTGCAGCTGAGGGGAGGCAAGTAAGTCTGAGATGGAGTTGGAGGAGGAACATTGCTGCTTAGGTTGGCTGGGGGCAGGCACCAGCTGACTAATGTCTGGACTTCTGATCTCTTCAGTTTGCTTCCCCCTTTTTTATTTTTGTCTCTGAGTGTCTGCTTTTGATTTCCCTATATTTGTTGAGTGAGTTTATCAATCACGTACTCTATGTCTTCCGCGTCCAGAGGATATGGTGGTGAACAAAGGAAAATTAGGTCTGTTCTCTGGGAGCTTCCATTCTAGTGACATAAGTAAAGCAGATGGGTGATGGAGCTGTGTGGTAAAATTACGGCCTCGGGAGGGGTGGGCAGCATCTTGAGAGAAGGCCTCGTTGCATAGGTGATAACTGAAAACGAAGACTGAAGGATGTGAGGGAAGGTGCCAAGCAAATATATGGGAAAAGAGCTTTTCAGCCGGAAGGAACAGCAAGTGCAAAGGCCCTGAGGTAGGACCCTTCACTGGAACATCAAGGAGGACTGGGGCTATAATGAATGAGGAAGGAGGGCAAGTGGTAGAAGAAGTCAGAGGCTAACAGGGCCAAGTCACTTAAGGCTTTGTAGAGCTTTGGCCTTTACTCAGATTGAGTCTGGGGCCACTGGAGAGGGATAGGATCGGACTTAGCTTCTAACAGGACCACTTGTGTTGACGTGTGGAGAACAGACTACAAGGGCTTCCAGCCTGGTGGCAGCAGAGGGGGTGAGAAGTAGTCCGGGATCTGGATGTACTTTGAAGGTGGAGCGATGGGATTTGCTGCTGGGTTGGGTGTGGGAGATAGAGGGAGGTCCGAGATGAGCGGTCAGCCTTTTTTGTCTTGAGCAACTAGAAGGGTGGAGGTGGTGATTCCGGATTCTTGTGTCTGCTGTTGGCCCTGTCAGGAAGAGCAGGCTCTTGGGCAGTGCGTGCTGAGCAAAGGTGTGTGAAGGTGGGAAGCCAGGATACCTGTATGCCCAGCACCTGGAGCGCTGCTGGGAACAGAGTAGGCGCTCAGAAAATACTGAGCAAAGGAGTGAGCGGTGGTCACAGCAGGTCCTGTTTTTCACCTCCTGCCTTTCATCAGGTCCTAAGCATACTGTGCGTACCCGGTCCTTCATTCAGTCCCTCGAGGCACTAGGGATGGAGCAGTGAGCAAATGGTTCGTGGAATCCTCTCAACAGCCTTGCGGGGTAGCGCTGCCGTCATCCCCGTCTGATTGAGGCCCAGAGAGGGCAAGTAACTTCCCAAGGAGACACAGCAAGGCTGCCTCCAGAGTCCATGCTCCTCTCTAGGGCACAGGGCCCCCGTCCCCTCAAACACTCACCGGCATCAGCCTTTCGTGTTCCTCAACACTGGCCTCTAGGTCCCTCCTCCCTGGAGCCCAAGGCAGTGACACTCTCGTCTCTTAGTTCCTACAGGTGTCCCTTCCTCCCTTCAGGGACTGATCAAAACTTCTGGTCCCAGGTCAGGCTGAGCACATGAGTAACTGACCACTGACAGCTGGGCGCTCCATCCGCTCTGAGCCTCAGTTTCCTCATCCATCTCATGGGCACAATTGCAGGGAGGTCACCTTGCTGAAGGAGTCAGTGGGAGAAGCTGTCAGCCCCAAGTGCGGGGCCTGACACGCCTAGTTAGGGTTCGCTCTGGGTTGGATCTCCATGCCACCCCACATGGGCAGGCGGATCAGGGTTCTCACAGATGAGGAGAGCAAGGCCCAGGGTGAAATCAGCCCCCCAGGATCACAGCTAGGAAGCAGAGGAGCTGGAGTTTGAATCACGGCCTAGGCCTAACTGAGGAGCCACTGGTCGTACGTGGTCCCCAGCCGTGGCCTCGGCCCCTCGTCTGGAGCCTCTGCTTCATTCTGAGCACCTAGCATGTGCCCACCTTGGGCGGGGCGTTGCTGGGACACACGCATGTGCGCGCGCACGCACACACACCGCCCTTCCCTGTCCTCACCGGGCTCTTAGGCCGGTGGGGGAGACATTTGCCTCTCAACAAACAAGCACACGGTGACTGCATTACTGTTGGGAGAAATCCTACGCTGGGAAGGTCCAGGTTGCCGTGAGAGCTTATAACGGAGGTCCCATCTCTCCTGGAGTGACAGGGGCAGTGTCTAGACCGAGGCAGGGGAAGAGGAGGGCACCGCTCCCAGAAGAGGGCTCTGCATGGACAGAGCCCCAAGGAGCGCGGTGAGGGGAGGGTGGGAAGCCGTTCTTTTGGGCCGAGGTGAAGAACCACCTTCCCTTCGGTGCTTGCCTCCCCGCCACAGCATCTGCCCTGGGGGCCTGCCCTTCCTGCCCGAGGTGACTTTCCGCAGGGATCCAGATGTGGCCCCAGCCCTGCAGGTTTCGGGAAACCATGCTCCTTTCCCAGGTCTGCGCTCTGCCCCTTGCCCAAGGCCTCTTCTTTGCTCACAGACCTCTGACTCACTTTCTTTCCTTCTCATGGGGTTTTGAACTCAACAGGTTCTTCATGGCCACTCCAGACATTGCAGAATGGCCCCTGGTTGAGAGCCACTGGCTTTCACAAAGCCCCTGCCTTGGGGAGCTCCCGGGGGAGCTGGGTGTGGACACAAGTGGGAGGAAAAAACAGAGCAACTTAAGGAGAGAGATGCAGGAAGGGCTGGGATGTTCAAGAAAAAGGCCTGTGTGGAGATAAGCGCTGCACAGTGAGTTGTGAAGCTCTCGGAGGAAGCCTGTTTCAAAGCTGGGGACGAGCCACGTGGGGCCTTGCACCTGTGCCCTGAGGAGCTGGGGTCTCCTTGGCACTGGGGAGCCATAGCGGGTTCTGGAGCGGGGAAGGGGGAGCAGAGCCAGGTGTGTGCTTTCACAAGATCCCTGTCTGCTGCATGCGAAGCTGCTTGGAGTGTGTGAGACTGGGGCAAGAGACCAGGGAGAGGGGTGGGGCTTGGGGAGCAGAGGGCGAGGCAGGCCCGGGAGATGGGGCGTGGGAGAGAAGTTCAGGGCCCGCGAGGCACTCAGTTCCAATCGTGGCCAGAGACTCTTGAGTTAAGTCCCCTTGTGATCTCTGGATGGTCACTTTTCCCTCTGTGGGCCTGAGGTCTCTCTTCTACTGAAGGAGTGGCTGCTCCTGGCCAGAGGTGCGCTGGTAATGGCTTAATAGCCGCCTCGAGGGGTAGGGCCAGGGGGTGGATCTGTGTCGTCTACTCATGGGGAGAAGCCAGCTCCAGCCCGCCCTGACCACAGCCTCCCCCAGGGCACCTCCAGAGCCCTGGCCAGCAGCCCTCAGCCTTGCTCAGCCCCCGTGGTGGCAACCCTCACCCAGGTGTGCCCGAAGATATGAGCAGCCTGATCCTGTCGTCCCGTCCTGCCCTGCTCCCAGAGCCGGTCCCTAGTCTGTGCCTCTGATCTCTGTCTGGGAAGCGTCTTCCCGTCTCCGGTTCACACCTCGTGCTCCTGTCCCCGAGGCTTCGTCCCACTCCCACCCCTGGCTCTGGGCTTTCCCTGTCCCTACCTTCCCTTCTGCTCTGGTCTCCCTCATTCTGGCTGGGGGTCCAACTCTAAGCTTATGTCGCCTGTCCTCACCTGCTCTGTCTTGTCAGGTTGGGAATCTTCAGTTCCTCCACCCCTCTCCATTTCTTTTCTTTTTTTCTTTCTTTTTTTTTTAATATTTATTTGGCTGCTTTGGGTCTTCGTGGTGGTGCACGGGACCTTTCGTTGCGGCACGCAGGCTTCTCTCTAGTTGCGGCTTGTGGCGCGCGGGCTCCAGAGTGCACGGGCTTAGTTGCCCCGCAGCATGTGGGATGTTAGTTCCCTGACCAAGGATCGAACTGGCATCCTCTGCATTGGAAGGCAGATTCTTAAGCACTGGACCACCAGGGAAGTCCCCATCTGTCTGTTTCTGATTGTTTCCCTGTCTCTACAGAGATGTCTCTTGTTTTCTTTTTCTCTGTCACCACTCCTTCTGCAACCCCCAATCACTCTCTCTTCCTCCCTGGTTTTTCCTCTCCACAGAGATTACATCTGTGGCGTCTCCTCTCCTGGGCTTTCAAAGACAGACGCGAATGAGTCCTTAGGCTCAAGGAATTCAGCCCAGTGGTGGAGTCATGGGTTAACAGACACTCAGGCGGCCTCAGTCAGAGCCATCCCTCCTGCCGAGGGACAGAGGTAGCAGGGCCCGTCCTCCTGACTGCCGGGTGCTGGCTGTGTGCCAGGCACTCCCTGTGCACCGCACCTGCATCCAGCCCTCTACTTCTTCTCACAACCTCATGGGGTGTCCCGTTCACAGCAAAGCGAGGCCAGTGGCCCGCGGTTACTCTACCAGCAAGTGGTAAGGCTGGGATTTGAACCCAGGCTGTCTGGCCCCCCGAGGTGTGCTCTTACCAGCCCTATCCTTCCTATTGCTCATGGCGGCATAGTGTCTCAGAGCCTGGGCTCAGGGCTCGGGGAGGCCTGGATTCTGCCCCTGATGCATCGTGTGACCATGTGGAAGTGACTTACCCCCTCAGCCTCTGTGGCTTCCTCTGTAAATGGAGACAAATCAATGCAGAGCAGATGAGGTCCCAGGGGGCCTGGGAGGCTGACCTCAGAGCCCTGCGAACTGCTTGAGCAAGGAGCCCGAGTTGGGGCTTCCCCGCTGGCGCAGTGGTTAAGAATCCGCCTGCCAATGCAGGGGACATGGGTTCGATCCCTGGTTCGGGAAGATCCCACATGCCGCGGAGCAACTAAGGCCGTGCACCACAACTACTGAGCCTGCGCTCTAGAGCCCGCAGGGCTTCCTGCGCTCTAGAGCCCGTGCATGGAAGCCCATGCACTGCAACGAAGAGTAGCCCCCGCTTGCTACAACTAGAGAAAGCCTGCGTGCAGCAACAAAGACCCAATGCAGCCAAAAATAAATAAATCAGTTAATTAATTAATTAATTTTAAAAAAGAGCCCGAGTGGGAGGCCTGAGGGAGCGGGAGTCCAGCTGGGCAGAAACTAACCACCGAGCCCAGAAGTAATACGTTCCCATCTCACCTGCAGGAATCCTCGTGGCCCACTACCTCCAGAGCATCACGCCGTGTCTGGCCCTGGGCGGAGAGCTGGTCTACCACCGGCGGCCTGGGGAGGAGGGCACTGTTATGTCACTAGCTGGGAAATACACATGTGAGCCTGGGGACCCTGGACTCCTGGGTCTGAGGGAGGAGGAGCCTGGGGCCCTGGACTCCTGGCTCTGAGGGAGATGGGGGAAAACCTGGGTTCCCAGATGCCGAGCCCCCTTGGTAACCTGCCCCACCCCCCACCCTGCTCTCTTACAGTGAACAACTGGTTGGCGACAGTCACGTTGGGTCAGGCGGGCATGCATGCAACATACTACCACAAAGCCAGTGACCAGGTGAGCTGGTCCAGGGACTGGCCGCGTGGCACACGTGCTGGGTGTGGGGTGCCCGGGGCTGGCATGCCTGAGAGTTCAGCCTGGGAGGCTGACCCGTGTGTGTCGCCCTGGCCCCCCCAGCTGCAGGTGGGCGTGGAGTTCGAGGCCAGCACCAGGATGCAGGACACAAGTGTCTCCTTCGGGTACCAGCTGGATCTGCCCAAGGCCAACCTCCTCTTCAAAGGTACAGGCCTCCATTTCCCTGTGTGGGAAACAGGCAAGAGGTGGCTCTGAGTGGGTATACCGGCCGGGGAGATGGTAGAGGGCAGTGTGCCGGGCCCCCAGGTTGCCCAGGAACGCTAGTTGAGAGGGTGGATGGGTGCCTGGGCCCTGAGCTTTGCACCTCCACCCCCCGAGTGGCCCTCTCCCAGTCTGCGCACACGCCCTCGCTTTTCTTTTTCTCATGAGTGGAAGGCAACTTGGAGCACAGCCGGCCGACCCCACAGTCTCACGTGAGGGAGGCTGCCCAGTCACAGCCAGATCCGGAACCTTCCCCGAGGCCGACCGACTCTAGTCTTAAGTTTCCTCTTGGGCCTCAGTGGCTCTCAGGTTTGGGGTGTGTGGAGAGAGCCCTGGAAGGGCCGCTTCAGTGGGCCTGGGTCAGGGTTTCCGAAGGCAGCCAGGAGGGCCAGGGATTGGGTTTGGGGGTTTTTATTGTTGTCGGGTTTTGTGTTTTTTTTGCTTCCGAAGCCCGCCTTCCCTGCCCACCTCTCGAGCCCTTGCTCTGCAGGCAGCCGGGGCCAGAGGCTGGGTTTGGGTTCAGTGAGTTCTCAGGCTCCACCCTGTGGGGACCGCACCGGGTACTTGCACACCTGTCAGGTCCTGGGGCACAGGCCCTGGAGGAGATTTCAGTCTTTCTCACTTCTTTTAAAAAAACTTTTATTGGAGTATAGTTGATTTACAATGTTGTGTTTCTGCTGTACAGCAAAGTCAATCAGCCATATGTATATATATCTCCACTTTTAGACTTTTTTCCCATATAGGCCATTACAGAGTATTGAGTAGAGTTAGAGATTTCAGTCTTTCCTTCAGCAGATGCTCAGCACCTGCTCTGTGCCCGGCCTTGTGCCGAGGATGCTGGGGACACAGCAGTGACCAGGCCCCTTCTCCCACCTCCACCCCCCAAGCCCCGGGGCTCACAGTGGGAGGGACAGACCCATCCCCAGAGAGCAGCGACCTGGTGTGTGGACAGGACTGGGATGACGGGGCCCATGGGGTGGCGGAGGGCTTCCCGGAGGGAAGGGGTCACTGAGCTCAGAGCTGAAGTACTTGGAGGGCGTGAAGAGGTTTCAGGTGGCGGGGACAGCACGGTCCGTGGTCTGGCCGGTGGTATCTGAGGTGGGCCGGAGGGCAGCTCGCGGGGATGGGGCGAGAAGCCAGCGCAAGGCTCTAAGCTCGGTTGTTCACCCATAGGTTCCGTGGACAGCAACTGGATCGTGGGCGCCACGCTGGAGAAGAAGCTCCCACCCCTGCCCCTGACGCTGGCCCTCGGGGCCTTCCTGAATCACCGGAAGAACAAGTTCCAGTGCGGCTTTGGCCTCACCATCGGCTGAGCCCCTCCTGGCCCCGGCCTTCCACGCCCTTCCTCCTTCAGATCCCACCTCCCCCTCCCCCTGCCACGGAGGGGAGACCTGAGCCCCCCTCCCCCTCCCTTCCCTCCTCCTCGGGGGTCAGGGGGGCAGCGGAAAGGAGGGGACCCATCACCCCCGCAGCTGGCGGGGGGCTCCTGGAACCACAGGCACGTCAGGATTCGGAGTACCAGGGGCGGCGTGCCCGGTGGGCCTGGGGTCCAGGAAGGGATTCTGGAATCTAGGGGCGCCCGGGATTCTGAGCACCAGGGGCAGAGGCGGCCAGACAACCTCAGGGAGGTGTTGGGGTGTCCCCGTGCCCCAGAGGGCCCTAGGCCTAGCCCCCAGGGGGCAGCAAGAAGAGGCGCTTCCCCATCCCCAGTCACTCCACCCTGCCCGCTTTCCCATCCACCCTTCGGTATAAATCATGTTTATAAGTTATGGAAGAACTGGGACATTTTACAAAAAAAAAAAAAACCTACAAAAAATATACATGGAAAAAAAAAGAAATGGCAGGCGTCTGTTTTCCTCCACGTGTCTGTGGTCCATTTGGCGTGTTCATTTGGTCTGACCTCCCACAGTGACTAGCAGGGGCCAAGGGAATCGAGCGGAGTCCCTGGCCAGAGCCCAGACCAGAGAGGGGAGGGGCCTGGCCGAGGATCACACAGCCTCCCTGTGACCTTCCCTACAGGGGCATCACAGGCCTTCCCTCACATGGTCTTGTGGTCTTGGCCTGGCCAGCATGGCTGCAGAGGACTTTGTCCCTGTGAACTGAAGCAACAGGGGTGAGGCTGTCTCTGGGTGCAGGGGTGGGGGCGGCGAGCTGGGACTCCGGGGTCTTTCCAGGTTCCCCGGGGTCTTTCCAGGTTCCCAAAGGGGCAGGGCACGAAGGGGTGTGAGGACTTTCTGATAGGAAGGTCAGAGCTTCCGAGAAGCTTCAGGAAGCATTCAAGCACCGGATGGAGAGAGTTCAGAGTCGGTCACTCCTGCTCCTGGCAGACCCACATCCTGAGCCCTCGCCAGACAGAGGAGCCGAAACCCCGCCTCTCACACTGGGGAGGGAGGCTGCCGACCTGACCCGTGATGAGCTGTCAGGGCCCAGAGACCACCCCACCGGCTCCCTGCCAGCGCCAGCTGAGCCCCAAACAACAGGCCTGGGCCTGGCTGGCACTGGGGCTCCCTTCCTGGGATCAGGCATCCAGCCTCCCCTGACCCCATGGCATCCAATGTTCCCACCCCTCAAAGGACCAGGAGTGAATCCCAGCTCCTCCAGTTCATCCAGTGTGGCTTTACCATCCACCTCAATCCTGAATCTTGTCTCAGTTGTCTCCCATCTGTGTAACAGCTGGCGTTCATGTCACAGAGGTGCTAAGGAGGGAGGGGACAGTAAGGGCCCACTGTGGCGCATCACAGAAGCTAACTCCAACTCAGGGCCTGCTGTTTGCGAGGAACTGCTCAGTACTTCCTACATATAGTAGTAGCCTGTTGCTTCGCCGAACGACGGTGTTAGGTGCAACTGTTTTCCCGGTTTTGTGGACCAAGAAACTGGATGTTCAGAGAGGCTAGGTCATTTGCTCAAGGTCACACAGATGGCAACCGGCAGAGCCTGGATTCAGGCCCGGACAGTTCGGTTCCGGAGTCCACAGTCCTAACCAGGCAACACAACACGAATGCTTCAAGCCCTGCGGAAGTTACAACACGCACCGATTCCTGGAATCCACGATGCTTGTGTTGGGGAGAAATGCTGGATTTCCAAGTCACAAATGGGGAAGGGGACTCAGAGAGGCATTCACCCGTGCCCCAGGTCACAGCCCAAGAGGGAGCTAGGCTTAAAACCCAGGTTTCACTCTCAAAGCCTGGGCTGTTACCAGATGCCTTACACTGTCCCCAGAACTCCCATGCCATTTCTGTCTGGGCCTCCAGCTCCTTTCTCCCCCAACCCAGAAATCCCAGACCGCAGCCCCGCTTCTTCCTCGGACCCAGGATTTTGGGCCCCCAGCCCTTTCCTCAAATTCTATTCATCCATCCGCTGGAAAAGAGAGGAACAGGGAATGGGTGTTCCGGGCAGCCGCCTGCTTCCCCTTCCATGCCCAGCACCCTGCCCCCAACTCACCCACCCACCAGAATGGAGGAAGGCGCCTGAGTTACTGGGTGAGATGTCATCTCTTTTCACGGAGGCTGGGAGTGGGAGCTGCTAGCCTCCAAGCCCCACCCCCCTCCGCCTCCCTGCTGTGTGTGGAGGGGGAGGAGAGCCCACCTCGTGACCTGACAGGGGCTGGCCCAGCTTGCCCTAGATCTGGAGGAGTGGGCGGGGCAGGGGGAGCCCTATAACTGGACGAACCTGGGATCCCTGACTCCTACTCAGCCCCGGAGGAAGCGAAGGACACCATTCCCCGGGAACGGGTGAGAAGCAGAGCTGGGGGCGCAAAGTCCAGCTCAGGGCTTCTGTGGGGGATGGGCTGGGGGTGCACGGGGTGGGGGGAGGAGGAGGTGGCGGTCCTACGCCCGGGCCAGGACAGAAGCAGGAGCAGGGGATGAGGCCAGAGGCAGGGGACTGGACCTAGAAGAAGGGGGGGCAGCAGGGGCATCCCGTCTGGACTGGAAGGTGGGGTCAGGGGAGCAGCTGGACCTGTAGGAAAACCAGACGAGCCATAGCAAGAGCCCACCAATTGTCACTGTCGTTTATTGAGCACCTACTGAGTGCCCCCATCATCCTAAGATCTCCGTTCGTGGGAGGCGCAGGGGTGGCGGCGACCCGGGGTGTCGGCAGGGTAGCTAGAGCGTCGGTTGAAGGACTTTTGAATGAGGATTAAATTAGCGAATATGTGGAAGATACCGTTTAGCTGTGAAGTTGGAGCTTAGAATGTGAAGGTACGATGAGGAATGCGAGGTTGGAACTTAGAAAGTCCAGTTGGGGCTCACAGGGAACTCCGGGGTGGAGGGGAGGGTGGGGTGAGTGGAATTTGAACCCTGGGAGAGAGGGATAGAATTTTTGGCAGCGACCGCCTGAGGATGGGGAGATAGGAGAAGACAATGGGAATTAAATAGACAATGAAGGGGCCGGGCCGCTTCGTAACTATTTGTGATTGGATTAGCTATGGGGTGCAAGGCTTTGAGGGCCGAGACCTGATGGGGCGGGGCTCTGAGTGGGAGGAGTCCCCACTGCTGTTGAGTGACAATGTCTCCCTCCCCCAGGTTGGCCAATCGCAAGCCAGAAAATGAAGGTTCTGTGGGTCGCCTTGGTGATCACGCTCCTGGCAGGTATGGGGATGGGGTTTGCTTAGGTTCCTTGCCCCTCCCCCTCCCATCCTCAGCCGTACCCCTTGCCCTCTTCCCGTCCCTGGGTCCCCTCTTTTGCTGGTCTATCTCTCCAGGTCTGAGGTCTCTCCGACATTCATTCGTTCTGAGCAGCTGTTTTATTCGCTCTGAGCCTCAGCTTCCCCATCCTTAAAATGAGAGTTGTAACAGTTTCTGATCCTTTGCTGTCGGGCAGGTAGTGAGCAGTAGTTAAGCGTCAGCTGTGATTAGTTTTATTCTCCATCACCCCAGCATGGCGGTGCATGGAACACACAATCAATGCTTGCCAAGTGATTAAAACAAGCTGGGTGTCCCTCCACCTCCTCCCTGCCCACCAGTGCTCTGATGAAGCCCACCAGCCTTTGTGGAGCACCCACTCTGTACCAGGTACTGTGTGCCTGGAGGGGACAGAGGAGGACATTGACTGCTGTGAACTTGCTCCGTGCAGGATGCCAGGCGGAAGTGGAGCCAGAGCCGGAGCCCGAGGTGCAGCTGGGGCGGGAGTGGCCCCGGTGGCAGGGCAGCCAGCCCTGGGAGCAGGCGCTGGGCCGCTTCTGGGATTACCTGCGCTGGGTGCAGACATTGTCTGACCAGGTGCAGGAGGAACTGCTCAGCACCCAGGTCATTCAGGAACTGACGTGAGTGCCCCTGCCTTGGCCCCTGACCCTCCTGGTAGGCAGTGCGTTCCAGACCCTCAGCTTCCAGTGGTCTGGGTTTCTTTCTGTCCCCATCACCAACTCTTGGTGGTCTGGATCTCTCTTCACTTCTTGCTTTCTTTCCCTTTTTAGCTCCTGGCTTTACCTCTCTGATTCTGTTTTTCGACCCTTCCTGTCTCTGGCGTGTTCCTCTCCGTCTCTAGCTCAGGATCCCTCTTCCGCTCTCTTCACGCCCATGCTCCCTCCTTCTCGCCCCTTAGGGTGCTGATGGACGAGACCATGAAGGAGGTAAAGGCCTATAGGGAGGAGCTGGAGGGGCAGCTGGGCCCCATAGCCCAGGAGACGCAGGCCCGTGTGTCCAAGGAGCTGCAGGCAGCGCAGGCCCGGCTGGCCTCTGACATGGAGGACGTGCGCAGTCGCGTGGCGCAGTACCGCAGCGAGGTGCAGGCCATGATGGGCCAGACCACCGACGAGCTGCGTGGCCGCCTGGCCTCCCACCTGCGCAAGCTGCGCAAACGGCTGCTCCGCGACGCCGAGGACCTGCAGAAGCGCCTGGTCGTGTACCGCGCGGGGGCGCTCGAGGGCTCAGAGCGCAGCGTGAGCGCCATCCGCGAGCGCCTTGGGCCCCTGGTGGAGCAGGGACGAGTGCGGGCCGCCACCGTGGGAACCCTGGCCAGCCAGACGCTGAGGGAGCGCGCCGAGGCCTGGCACCAGAAACTGCGCGGGCGGATGGAGGAGATGGGCACCCAGGCCCGGGACCACCTGGAGGAGATGCGCGAGCAGCTGGAGGAGGTGCGCGCCAAGGTGGAGGAGCAGGGCAGCCAGATGCGCCTGCAAGCGGAGGCCTTCCAGGCCCGCCTCAAGAGCTGGTTCGAGCCTCTGGTGGAAGACATGCAGCGCCAGTGGGCTGGGCTGGTGGAGAAAGTGCAGTTGGCTATGGCCACCAGCCCCACCTCTGCGCCCATCGAGAATAACTGAGTGCCCGCGCATCCCCCTGGGAGGCCCGCTCCTGCGCTGGCCCCACGTCCCCCCAGCCTACAGGAGACCCTGTCCCTGCCCCAGCTGTCCTCCCGGTGGGCCCTAGCTTAATAAAGTTTCATCAAGCTTCACGGCAGCTGCTGGGCGTCCGTGTGTGATTTCTCACAGCTCAAGCCTCAGTTTCTCGTTCCTTCCCCACACCGGCCGTGCAGCGCTCCGTCCTGCCCCCTCTGCCTGTGTGTGTCTGTTTCTTTGTCTCTTCGAAGTCTGTCTTTGCTTCCTTCTGCCCCTTTCTGAGTCTCCTTTTTTCTTCCATCTCTGCTCACTCTCTTCCCTGCCTCTCTTACCCTTCTGTCTCTGAGATGTGGTTCTGGAACCAATCCACCGGTGGGTTAAACCCTACAGTTGCCCCTGACTACTGTGGGCAAAAAAGCAACGCCTCTGAGGGATTTCCCTGGCGGTCCAGTGGTTAAGGGGATGCGGGTTCGATCCCTGGTCGGGGAACTAAGATCCCACATGCCCGTGGGGCAACTGAGCCCCATGGTCCACAGTGGGATCTCCCACGTGCAGCAACGAAGACCAGCCCAAAATAAAATGAATTCATTAATATTTTAAAAATTAAAAAGCAACCTTTCTGAGCCTCCAGGGGCCCAGCTTCACAATACCTGCTTCATAGCCTGTGACTCAAAAGACCTAAGATCGCTGTCATTAATTGTGAGCCATTTTCACTTTTTTTTTTCCCCCTCTCTCATTCTCCCTCCTGTCTAATCTAATTCGGCTTTCTTCCCTCTCCTGGGCTTTGTCTCCATCCCGCTGTCCCAGAGAGGCTTCGTTTTTCCAGCTTCCTCTTTTCCTCCACCTCTGTCTTTTCTCTCTCCCTCCTCCAGTTTCTCTTGCCCCTGGTCCTGCTTATTTCTTTTTTCCCTTCCTCATCCGGGTTTGTCCTCGCCACCATTTTGTTGCATTTGTCTTTCTCCCCTCATTCTTGTTCCTTGTCTCCTCCGGCTGGTTGGTTAGCCTCTGGTCTACCCTGACGAGCCTACCGGGTGCTGGGTTCAGGCTGCCGGGTTCGGGCTGCCGAGAGAGGCACACTCTGCGAGGGTCTGCAGCAGGCCCCTTGGCGTTTAGGGCTGGACAATCCACTTGGAAATTGACACACAGAGAAGCGTGGCTGGAGCCTGGAGATGCCGGGCGCTCTCCCCTCTCACGTCCTCAGTTCTCCGAGGAGCAGAACAAGGTTCCCATCACAGGGACGGGCCAGGACTTGTATCTCCCAGGCCGACTTCTGCCTGCTTTGGCTCCAACATACTCTGCACTCCGAGCCTCGCCCAAGCTGCCTCGCTTGCCCTTGTGGAATCAGCCCCCCCCCTCGCCCCCACCAGATGATTCACCCTTGGGGCCGAGGAAGGAGGGGAGGTTATCTGTGGGCTCAGAGGCAGGGGGCCTAGTCCCACCCAAGTTTCTGCTGACTCACTGTGCCCAGGACCTGGGGCCAAGTCCCCTGAACCTGTTTCCCAGATGTCAGTGAGGGCGGGGGCGTCAGCCATATCGCCCACTTGAAGATCTGAATCTTGAATTCGGTATGAAGCCGGCTAAGCGGAGAGGGTGTCCCGCCTCACTGCAGCAGCCCCCCACCCCGGTTAGTTTTGTGAAAGGAGGCTGGAACGGGATGCTGTGGGGTGGAGGCTGACCCCAGCAGGGATCCAGAGAGACAGCCTGAAGTCCAGGAAGGGGAGGGAGAAGATGACGGACAAAGAAGGGGAGGACACTTCGAGCCTCTCACTGAGCCGTTGAATGTTCTTGGCTACCCCCCAGTTGCCCCATCTGTAAACAGAAACTCCTACAGCTGACATGAGGATGAGACTGGCAAACTGAAGTTGGCGTTCTGGTCTCGTGGGGTGGGGTGAGGAGGAGAGGAGACATTTGGGGGATGTGTGGGGAACGCTGGGGGCTCACAGAGGAAGCAGATGTCTGGGAAGGCTGCTGAGGGGCCAACAGGGATTGGCAGCATGGAGCTGGCCGGAGGGCTGTTGCAATCCCGCCAGGGTGGTGTCTGTGCTTCCCTTTCACAACCATCCCCCTCACCCCAAGGCTGATACGTGCGTGTGGGGACACGAGGCCAGCCAACCTGGAGTCTGGGGCCAGGGCCACCCTCCCCCAGCGGCTAGGGTTCATTAGCAGTCAAAGGCAGCTGGGATGGGACTTCCCTGGTGGTGCAGTGGTTAACTAATCCGCCTGCCAATGCAGGGGACACGGGTTCGAGCCCTGGTCCGGGAAGATCCCACATGCTGCAGAGCAACTAAACCTGTGCACCACAACTACTGAGCCTGCGTGCCACAACTACTGAGCTTGCACTCTAGAGCCCGCGAGCCACAACTACTGAAGCCCGCGCGCCTAGAGCCAGTGCTCCACAACAAGAGAAGCCACCGCAATGAGAAGCCCGCGCACCACAACGAAGAGTAGCCCCTGCTCACCACAGCTAGAGAAAGCCTGTGTGCAGCAACGAAGACCCGATGCAGCCAAAAAAAAAAGGCAGCTGGTAGGAAGGGGGACGGCAGCCCTGAGGGATTGATGTGGTGGAAGGAAAGGGCGGTGGTGCTTGGTGTGCGGAGCGGCCAGAGAGGGTGCACAAGAGCAGATGGGGCGTTTACAGGGGCCCTGGAGGCTTGGACAGTGGGGAAGCAGAGAGAAGGGAGTTTCTGGTGGAGTGGTTGGAGGGGCACACATCGGGAGCCTGGCAGCTGAGATTTTGCACTTTTGACAGGTTGAAAAGACCTCTCAGGCTTCCCTTGTGGCTCAGTGGTAAAGAATACGCCTGCCAGTGCAGGGGCCATGGGTTCGAGCCCTGGTCCGGGAAGATCCCACATGCTGCGGAGCAACTAAGCCCGTGAGCCACAGCTACTGAGCCTGCGCTCTATAGCCCATGAGCCACAACTACTGAGCCCACACGCCACAACTACTGAAGTCCATGTGCCTAGAGCCCGTGCCCCACAAGAGAAGTCACCGCAGTGAGAAGCCCACACACTGCAACGAAGAGTAGACCCCACTCGCTGCAACTAGAGAAAGCCCACACACAGCAACGAAGACCCAAGGCAGCCAAAAATAAAAATTAAATTAAATTTAAAAAAAAGACCTCTGTCCAAAAGGGAGATTGGGGGAATAGAGACCCCAGAGAGCATCCAGGGAGGTTTGGGAGTCTCCCAGAGGCAGAAAGGTGGGGGAATAGAAGAGCTAGTATGAGAGTGACGTTGGAGGTGGCATGGGGTGGGCAGGAGTGTGGAGGCAGACTGTGTGACCCCAGATTCCCCTGAGCTGAAGAGGCCTGCTGAGAAGGGGGAGGGGACGGTAGAGGTGGCCTGGGGACACAGTGTGAATTGAGTTAGGGAGTTATTGAGGGTTACCAAGAGACACCCACTGAGGCTGGGAGAAAGGTATGAAGACCCATAAGGGAAGAGGGCACAGGGAGAGGGGAAGGCTGTCCCCTGAGTGGGGAAGGGACTCTGGCAGCTGGGGGTCCCCAACAGTCAGGGAAAGTTGGAGGTGCAGGTGCTGAAGAGCAAGACGCTTTGGGCCTAAGGCTTCAGCCCTGTGCCCCACCTGGTCCCCACCACCACGAGGGAGGGGTGAAGGAAGAGAGGTGGGTGGGCACAGGGAGGCACGTGGCCAGGTGAGGCTTAGGGTGAGGGAGATTAACTTGACCACCCCCCTACCCCCCACCCCCCGCCTCAAAAAGGTCCCGGGCCAGGCCACCCAAGCCGGCCTCAGTGCCCAGGAAGGAACATTCGGAGTGCCTCTCTGGCCCCACCCCACCACAAGGCTCCTTCTGTCCCTCCTGGTCGTGACGGTGGCTCTCTTTGTGGTTTTGGGAGGTTAAAGTGGGATGGGACACTGAGAGTTTGAGATTTGGAAGAGTGACGCTGTCATGGGCCTGGGGCACAGGCTTAGATGACCCTTGGGAACTCTGGGGCCCCTTCTGTGCCCTGGTTCCCATGTCATCCCCCAATTGCCCCCATCTCTACCCGCCCAGCTGAGTTTCAGCGTTCCCTAAAGGCTAGTCCAGTGGGTGGCAATCTGCCCAGGGGAGCCCTAGCAACCGATGACGTCTTCAGTCTTGCTCCTCCGGGATTGGCTGGCTTGCTTTTACGGCCTTGAAAGGGCGGGGGACCAGTCCGGTGCTGAGAGCAAGGCAATTCTCAGCATCTTGAGCCTGATCTGGGGGTTCTGGTACCCCTCGCCGCATTCTAACACCATGACCCCCAGAAACACATTCAAGGATCTCCTTTCCCATCCCTGGAATCTCATCCTAAAGGGCTTCCATTTTGAAAATTTTTGCACACTTGACCCTCTTTTGGGCACTCCCAGCCCCAGCCCAGGCGGCCCCAGGCCGCATCAGATTCCTTTCCATCATCAGAGGAGTAACGTGGTTGAGTCAAGTCGTGAAGACAACGCAGCGAGTTGCGTTGAGATATTTAACGCAACGAAATTGAGATATTCAAAAAACAAAACAAACAACAACAAATTGAGACTCACATACCATAATTGTCACCCTTTGAAGGTGTACAATTCGATGATTGTTGGTATATTTGCAAAGTTTGCAACCATCACCACTATCTAATTCCAGAACATTTCATCACCCAGAAAGGAAACCCCACACCCTTTAACCCTCACTCCCATCCCCTTCTCCCCAAGGCAGGGCAACCACTAATCAGCTTTCTGTCTCTATAGATTTCCCAATTCTGGACATTACATATGAATGGAATCATATAACATGTGGTCTTGGGGCTTCCCTGGTGGCGCAGTGGTTAAGAATCCGCCTGCCAGTGCAGGGGACACGGGTTCGATCCCTGGTCCGGGAAGATCCCACATGCCGTGGAGCAACTAAGCACGTGTGCCACAACTACTGAGGCTGCACGCCACAACTACTGAAGCCCACGCACTTAAAACCCACGCTCCACAACAACAGAAGCCACAGCAATGAGAAGCCCATGCACTGCAACGAAGAGTAGCCCCCGCTCACCGCAACTAGAGAAAGCCTGCGTGCAGCAAAGAAGACCCAACCGAGCCAAAAATAAATAAATAAATTTTTTAAAAAATTAGGTGAAACAAGTATGCTAAATCAGAAACAAAACAAAACCTAAACTAAATGTGGCAGTTTCACAAAACCCGTCTGAGGCAGATACTGTCACTGCTCCTACTTTACAAAGGAAGAAACTGAGGCACAGAAGGCTAAAGTCACTTGTCAGACATCCCAAAGCCCAAAGTGATTAGAGACGGGATTTGAACCCAGGTGGGGATCCTGGGGCCACATCCTGACTGATTTCCTCCCCTGCCGAATCACCCTGCCTATCATATGGGCTACAGCTATGCACACACACCTGGCCCCAGGCCCCACTGGCATTACGTCCAGCATATTAAAATGCACCCACGTCCCTTATTATATATAATTCCTATGAGGAGTCACACTGCTGTTGGCTAGTTAGTATGTGGGTATATTCTGTAGCAATTTCATTTTAAAAAATACTAACTTTTGGACTTCCCTGAAGGTTCAGTGGTTAAGGCTGGACCTTCCAACGCAGGGGGAGCGGGTTCGATCCCTGGTCGGGGAACTATAAGATCCCGCATGCCAAGCGGTGCAGCCAAAAAAAAAAAGTTCAAAATTGCTAACTTTTAACTTGGTCAATTTTTTTTTTTTTTTCACCTTGGAACCAATCAAATGATTTCCCAAGCATTTTCCTAAATTCCAAAACATCGCTCAGGTTAAAGACTCAAAAGACACACAGGGGGGCTTCCCTGGTGGCACAGTGGTTAAGAATCCGCCTGCTAATGCAGGGGACACGGGTTCGAGCCCTGGTCTGGGAAGATCCCACATGCCGTGGAGGAACTAAGCCCGTGAGCCACAACTACGGAGCCCGTGCGCCCCAACTACTGAAGCTTGCGTGCCTAGAGCCCGTGCTCCGCAATGAGAGGCCCGCGCACCACAACGAAGAGTAGACCCTCTTGCCGCAACTAGAGAAAGCCTGGGCACAGCAACAAAGACCCAACACAGCCCAGAATAAATAAAATAAACAAATTTATTTAAAAAACAAGGGGCTTCCCTGGTGGCACAGTGGTTGAGAGTCTGCCTGCCGATGCATGGGACACGGGTTCGTGCCCTGGTCCGGGAAGATCCCACATGCCGCGGAGCAACTAAGCCCATGCGGCACAACTACTGAGCCTGTGCTCTAGAGCCCATGCTCTGCAACAAGAGAAGCCACTGCAGTGAGAAGCCCACACACCACAATGAAGAGTAGCCCCCCATCACTGCAACTAGAGAAAGCCTGCGTGCAGCAACCGAGACCCAACGCAGCCATAAATAAATAAATTAATTAATTAATATTTTAAAAAAGGAATCACCTTGGGAGTTTTTAAAATTTTAAAAAAAACTGCTGTGTGTTATATGAAAGTTATTATGAGAGTAAATCCTAAGAGTTCTCATCACAAAAGTTTTTTTTGTATTTCTTTAATTTTGTATCTATACGAAATGATGGATGTTTAATAAACTTGTGATAATCATTTCATGATGTATGTAAGTCAAATCCTTATGGTGTCCCCTGCATTGGCAGGTGGATTCTTAACCACTGCGCCACCAGGGAAGCCCCAAGACCACATGTTATATGACTCTATTCATATGTAATGTCCAGAACTGGGTAATCTATAGAGACAGAAAGCTGATTAGTGGTTGCCCTGCCTTGGGGAGAAGCGGGTGGGAGTGAGGGTTAAAGGGTGTGGGGTTCCCTCTTGGGGTGATGAAATGTTCTGGAATTAGGTAGTGGTGATGGTTGCAGACTTTGCAAATATACCAACAATCATTGAATTGTACACCTTCAAAGGGTGACAATTATGGTATGTGAACATCTCAATTTTTTGTTGTTGTTTGGGTTTTTTTGAATATCTCAATTTTTAAAAAATGAATGGAGATCTTCCAGACAAAGGCAGAAAGAAGAGATAAATGAGGGGACAGAGCAACCTGTCTTCCACCCCCCGATTTCTCTGCCACAGCCCAGAGCAGCCAGGGAGGTGAGTGGTGAGGGATGCTGGAAGGGAGGTGGCTGCAGGGATTCAGGGGAGAGGGGATGGGGTCCAGACTGAAGCAGGGACCCTGGCGTGGAGAGAGTGATTTGGGAGTCTGGTGGTGCGACTGACGATCTTGTGGACACAGAGGTGCAGGCTCCGAGATGCTACCTGTCCCCAGACACACATGCTGGGGTCTCAAGGCCCACCGCTCCCAGCCCCCAGTCCCTCCTTGTGACCTCTCTGCCCCCACCTCCCAACTGCTGTTGTTTTTGAGCTGCCTCTGAGGTCCACCCCGAACGACCTTCAGCCCATTCCTGCCCTGGATAACAGATGGGCAAACACTGCAAGCAGCAAACAGCTCATGCTGACCTTGGAGCCAGGGCAGGGTCAGAGGCCTTTTCCCCCCTCCCCCGGGCCCACCCAACCCTGGCCCTGCTTCAACCTCTTTCTTGCCCTCTAGAATCGGGGTGGGGAGGTGAGGGCAGAGGTCGTTTCTGGCTTAGCTAGCCAGAAACGGCTAGCGAAGTATGAAAGGGCTGGGTTCAGATTCACCACTTGGTGGCTGGGGAGCCCCACCCCCACAGCCTCAGTTTCCTTATACGTAAAATGGGAATGAAAAAGATGCCCACTTCATAAGGTCTGACGTTTTCAGTGAATTCATGCGCTGAAGCCTTGCGGCGGCATCTGCTGTGTAGTGAGCGCGCGGGAAACACAAGCTTAATGAATAGCGGCTGGCGTTGGCAGCACGGCTCTGCTGCACGTCTCCTGTTGCTCGAGGCACTTTAGGTAAACGACCTGCTTTACTCTCCTGTGTAGGAACGTGACTCTGGTTCCTGGACGGAGAAACAGGCCCAGAGACATCAAGCAACATACACCAGGTCACACAGCAGGAAGGAGGTGGAGCCGGACTGTGAACCCAACACCATGCTGCTTCTCCTAACACCATGCAAAGTGGGTGTTTCCTTTTTCTTTTGTTATTATGGTAAAATACATAACATCAAGTTTACCATTTTAACCACTTTTAGGTGTACGGTTCAGTGACATTGACTACATTCACAATCTTGTGCAACCCTTACCACTGTCCATTTGCAGAATGTTTTCAGCATCCCAAACAGAAACTCCAGGAGATTTTATTTTGCTGATTAGTGTCAGTGAGGAACTCCAGGGAGCATTCGTTGAGCAACTACTGTGTGCTAGAGCCCACGCTGGGGCCATTGGAATGGACAGCATTCTTCTGGAAGCCTCTGGATTTGTCCTGTACAATCATCCAGGTTGTGGCCAAAGTTGTCAGATTCACCACATAAAAATATGGGATGTGGGACTTCCCTGGTAGTCTAGTGGTTAAGAATCCGCCTTCCAATGCAGAGGATGAGGGTTCGATCCCTGGTCGGGGAACTAAGATCCCACATGCTGCAGGGCAACTAAAAGCCCGCGTGCCGCCATGACAGATGCCGCGCGCCGCAACTAAAACCCAAGGCAGCCAAAAATAAATAAAAAAATAAATATTGAAAAAGTATATAGAATGCCTAGTTAGATTTGAATTTCAGATACACAACAAATAAATAAGAGTATAATTCCCAAATATTGCATGGGACATACTTAGACTAAAAAAAGATTCATGGGACTTCCCTGGCGGTCCAATGGTTAGGACTCTGTGCTTCCACTGCGGGGGCACAGGTTCAATCCCTGGTTGGGGAAATAAGATGCCCCATGCTGTGCATGCCCCCCCAATTTTTTAAAATAAATCAATTAATTAAAAAAGATTCATTATTTATCTGACATTCAAATATCACAGGGCGTCCTGTATTTTATCTGACAACCTTAGAGCAAGGAAGCCAGCCCATGGTTCCCTGGCTAAACTGTGCACCCCGGCTCATGGCTGGGTCCTCTGGGAGAAAAAGGCTCATTTTCTTTCTGGCTGGTGTTTGGCCCAAGCCTGATGTTGACAACCTCTCACTAATCTCTCCCTCACAGGGCCTCACCCAGCCTTCATGTGGACTCTGGGAGGTAGGCACTTACTACCATCCCCATTTTACAGATGAAAACACTGAGCCCAGAGAAGTGAATGTATTTGCCCTGGTCACGCAGTGAAGGTGTGTCTGGCCCTGTAGTCCAGTGGCCAACGGATCTCAGAGACAAAAGAAATAATGATAAACAGGTCTGATCTGTGAGCACTTGTGTTGCCAGACTCCACATTAAGAATTTCCCTTGAGGACTTCCCTGGTGGCGCAGTGGTTAAGAATCCACCTGCCAATGCAGGGGACACGGGTTCGATCCCTGGTCTGGGAAGATCCCACATGCTGCGGAGCAACGAAACCCGTGTGCCACAACTACCGAGCCCGTGTGCTACAACTACTGAAGCCTGCGCACCTAGAGCCCGTGCTCCACAACAAAAGAAGCGACCGCAATGAGAAGCCCGCGAACCACAACGAAGAGTAGCCCCTGCTCGCCGCAACTAGAGAAAGACTGCGTCAGCAACGAAAACCCAATGCAGCCAAAAAAAAAAAAAAAAGAATTTCCCTTGTTCTCACATCATTTAATTAACGTCCTAAAGTATGGACTGTGAGCCCATTTTACGGAGGAGGGAACTGAGGCCCAAAAGAGGGGCTGTCACACGAGGTGGAGCCAGAATGTGAACCCAGTTCAGCACAGGAGGCTAATCTTCCCCTGTCAGTTTAGGGTGGTGGGAGGATAGGAAGGAGAAAGGAAGAAGGCCAGCAGGGGCGGGCATGGCCTCGGATCATCACCGTCACCTGGGCCCCTCTCTATCTGAAGTCCCTGCCAAGGGGCGTGGGGAGGCGGCCAGGGGAGGGCTCTGCTCAGCGCAGCCTCCCCCTCCCCCAGCTCAGAGAGCTGAGCACAGAAGGACAGAGGGACAGAGGCCCCCAGAAATGTTGTTCCCTGGATGCAGGTCCCGGGCCCTGTCCTCCCTCTGCTTCTGCGTCCTGGTCCTGGCCTGTGTCGTGGGTGAGGAGGAGTAGGTGGGCGAGTGTGGGGACCCCGATGCAGCATGGGGTGTGAGTGTGACCAGCTGTGAGGCGTGCAGATGCGCGTGTGTGTCTGGGGGTGTGTGTCACGGGCGGCCATGAGTGAACAGTGTACACGGGGTTGGTACAGATGACAGTGATCGTGGATATGCATTTGTGCGTGTGTCAGCAGACGAGTATGCAGTCATGGTAAACATGTTAAGTCTGTGAACATGCATTTGTATGCTTGTGCGCACATGTGTGTCTTTAGGGGGTATTTATGCAAAAGATTTGACAGTCTGGGCATGTGGAAGGGTATCTGTGTGTACTGGTGTGTGAGTATGTCTGGGTTCTGCACATGTATTTAAATTGTGTGTATATATATATATGCAGTGCATCCGATGTGCAGGAAACCGGTGCAAGTGCCTTCTACATGTTAACCCCTAACTCTCACAATAACCCTATAAGCTAGGACCTGTCATTATCCCATTCTACAGAAGAGGAAACTGAGTCTTGAAGAGGTTAAGTCATTGGCCAAGGGCACACCACAGGTCACATGGGTGCCTCTGTACACATGTGTACCCGTGTACCCGTGTGATGGCTGGTCTCTGTAGGTGAGGCTTTGCCCAGGTGCATGGGTGCTGGACAGACAGGTGTGTATGATTCCTGGCAGAACCCCTGGCCCACCAGCCTGACATATGGCCTTGCCAACCTCCATCCCCGGGGACATCCTTCACTGCCTGCGGAGGTTGTTCAAAACGTGCGGGAGTCACAGGAGGACGGAGGGGGCGGCAAGATCAGGAAGTGAGGGAGGCATCAGGAGCGGGGCAGGGGGCAGAGAGGCGGCGTTACAGACTGAGGGAGGAAACCCCAGGCAGACGCAGGGGTGACGGGGCTCCCGGGCACAGATAGTGAAAGGAGATGACCGCTGGCTGAAGGGGGGCGAGGGGCAAGAGGGACATAGAAGGCGATGAGAGGACCGGCAGGAGCCACGGTGACGGTGAGCATGGAGGGAAAAGGAGATGGAAGGGTTCTGGGGTCCCAGCCGTCCCAAGTTGCCCTCTGATCCCATCTAGCATGTCAGCAAGAAGGGCCTGGGGGAACCTCGAGCCCCTCGCCAGAGCCGGCCAGTAGTTCCTGGAGCCTGGTTCCGGGCAAGATGAAGGAGTGGATGGAGTCGCTCGTGACCAGGACAAGAGAGAGCTGGCAGTGGTTCTGGTGCGTGTGCACAGAACGGGGCTGGGGGCCTGAGTCTGAGGGAGGAGGGGCAGGGCCGGAACTCATGGGTTCCCAGGGAGCAGGACAGGGCGGGGGCAGGGCTGTGACCCCTGGGTCCCAGAGGGGTAGAGGGTAAGAGGTGAGAGCAGGGACTCCTGGGTCAGAGGGAGGAAGGGGTCAATGGGGCAGAAGTCTCGGGGGGTAGCTGGACTTTCCACTGTGATGTCCACAGGGGCCCCAGGGCCTTCCAGGGCTTTGTGCATGATGACCACCTGGGGGACCTGGGTTCCCACACCCAGGCCTGGCTCCACAGCTCCAAGGACAGCCTCCTGAACAAGGCCTACGACCTGTGTCCCCAGCTGCTCTGCAGGGACAGCTACTGGGATTAAAGTGTTCACAGCCTCTGCAATAAAGAAGTTCTCCTCTGTCCCTGTCCCAGTCCCTCCCGGATGCTGCCAGAGATAACCCCACCCCATCTGCCCCCCGGAGGTTAAGGAGTAGAGGAAGTGACAACACGAAGTGACACACGTGGCAGGGGAGCGACAGTGGGGGCGGGGGAAGGAGTGGGGGCCGGTGGGGGGGGAATGACCCTGCTCCCCCAGTGTTGAGACCCACCACTGCAGGCTTGTGGGCGGCGCAGAAGACCTCAGGCTTCTCAGTTTGGGGTGGAGGGTGAAGGCTGGAGACCAGGCAGGGTTAACAAGCCCCCCCAGCGGCCCCTCCTTCAGCGCTCTGCGTTCACCTCGCACGGGATGGAGACCCCAGGCCTCATGCCCGGCGGGCACCCAGAGCCCCCATCGCCTCCACGCTCCCCACCCGGCCTGTCTCTCTCAGCGGTGAATGTTCAGAGTGGAGGCTTCCTGTGGCTTGACCTCAGGGATGTCACTGCCCTCTCTGCCCGCAGCCTCCCCCCCACCCCCCACAAGCAGTTCTGTTGGCCAGGACTTTGGCCTAGGCGTTGAGGTCGGGGTGGTGGCTGTGAAGGGGTGGACCTCAAGCGCTATAAAGCCTTTCTCTGCCTGATTGGAGCTGGTGAGGACAGCCTGCCAGAGTCCGGTAAGAGAGGGACATGGCGGGTGGGGGACTGCAGGAGGTGGCCAAGATTGTTAGAGCAGAAACTGCAAGAGTCAAGATATTAGATTCCAGTGATAGAATCGTGGAATTTAGAGTATTCCCTGCCAGTCCAGCGGTGAGGACTCGGGGCTTTCACTTCTGCGGCCGGGTTTCAATTCCTGGTCGGGGAACTAAGATCCTGCAAGAGCACAGGGCTGCCAAAAAAAAAAAAAAAAATTAAGATGTTACAATCAGCCATCGGGAGTAGCATCAGAGAATGTTAGGAAGTGAGGCCCAAGTCAACCAAGTCAAGCCATTAGGGGTTTGACTCAGGTGGGGGGGAAGGGGAGAGGGGGGTCCCAGGCTGGTATCCCTGAGTGCAGGGGACCCTAGGATTAGACACCTCCTGTGGCCCTGTCCCACACCCTCCTCAGCATTCCAGGTCTCCTGACACCATGGGCACCCGATACTTCCTGGCTCTGTTTCTCATCCTCCTGGTGTTGGGATTCGGTGAGTGTGGTCAGTAGGAGAGGAGGGGTTATGAGGGGAGGGATAAGCCCCAAGCATCTTCCCAGCCCAATTCTTGTCTGGCCCTGCCCCTGCCCATTCCTCTCCTTCCCCGCCTCATTCTCCCGCTGCTGCAGGCCCCTCAGCTCCCCTAACTCACTCTCCTCCTGCAGAGGTCCAGGGCGACCCTGTGACCCAGCAGGAAGAGACTGCCAGCCCTGCCGTGCTCACCAAGGTGCAGGAATCACTCTTAGGTTACTGGGATCGAGCCAAGGCAGCTGCCCACAACCTGTACAAGAAGACATACTTGCCCGCCATGGATGAGAAAATCAGGTATCACCCGCCTCCCACCCCCACCCCAGGAACAGGGACTCCCAGCCCCCAGCCCCTTCTCCCTCAGACTCAGGAGTCCAGGTTCAAACCTGGACCTGGTATCTCAAGGCCCAGAGATCTCAGCTCCCAGCCCCTAGTCCCAGTAGAACCTGGGATTCTGAGATGCCAGCCCTGTCCTACTTAGGGATCCAGGAGTTTGGGTTCTAGCCACGTTTTCCCACAGGACACATGATTCTGGGCCCCAGCCCCTCCTCCCTCAGACCCAGGAGTCCCAGCCCCCAGCCCCTCCTCCTCAGCCCTTCTGTCCTTTCTCCCCAGGGACATATACAGCAAAAGCACGGCAGCTGTGACCACCTATGCAGGGATTTTTACTGACCAGGTCATTTCTCTGCTGAAGGGAGAACATTAACAGCTGGGCCCCCAATCTCGGGGGGAGACCCAGCAACCCCTTGGGTCCCCTGATCTATACCCCATCCCACTTCCTAGCAACTCTCAGCATCCTGCTCCCAACTCTAGCCTGACTTCTTATCAATAATAAAAAAAAAAAAAGCCAAGTTTATTCTTCCGGATATGGTTGCTTTTCTGAGACCTCAAGGTCAAGATGGAGGATCTGATGCTGTCCAGCCAACATTTATTGAGTGTCTATTCTATGTATATCGCCCTAACCTGGTCAATGGGAATAAAGAGGTGAATAATAATAATGAATAATCATAACAACAATAATTGGAGACTGCCTTTCACCAAGGTCTGGCTTTCTCTTCTTTTTTTTTTTTTTGGCCACACTATGTGGCATGCGTGGTCATTCCCTGACCAGGGATCGAACCCATGCCCCCTGAAGTGGAAGCACAGAGTCTTAACCACTGGACCACCAGGGAACTCCCGGCTTTCTCATTTATAAAATGATAAATGGATATAGCTAATCTGCAGTGGACTCTGGCCATGTCCGGGTCCTGGGCTGACACTTTGAATGTGCCATCGCAGTGAGGTGTCCAGTGGCCCTGTGGCAGAGGGCAGAGCGGTGCCCATGAGTCATTGCTGAGCGTGGCAAGGCAGCGCCCAGGTTGGCTGAGACCCGAGAGGACAGAACTGTAAACGCTGTGCTCTGTGCCAGTTCCTATACATTTGTCCCACGTGTATTTATTGAGACACAACCAGGTGCTGGAGACACAGCAGGGAAAAGACCTGCCCTCACAGGGCAGGGAAAAGACCTGCCCTCACAAGACCCCCGCAAAAATGTACTGATTGGGTCCTGACCCAGTTTCACACGTTTTTTGTTTGTTTTAATTTATTTTTGCCCGCGTTGAGTCTTCGTTGTGCGTGGGCTTTCTCTAGTTGTGGTGAGCAGGGGCTACTCTTCACTGCGGAGCACAGGCTCTAGGTGTGCGGGCTTCAGTAGTTGTGGCTCGTGGGCTCTAGAGCGCAGGCTCAGCAGGTGTGGCGCACGGGCTTAGCTGCTCCGCAGCATGTGGGATCTTCCTGGACCAGGGCTTGAACCCGTGTCCCCTGCATTGGCGGGCGGATTCCCAACCACTGCGCCACCAGGGAAGTCCATCACATGGTTTTATTGATTACCGTTTTGTGGTATGCTTTTTAGCTGTTCTCTTCTTATTAGCAATAGTAATAACACTTCCTGAGCTCCTACTCAGGGCCAGGAGCTCTGATCCATCCTGAGCCACACATAGAGAGGCTGAGGGGGTGGAAGGCAGAGGATGAACAAGGGGACCCATGGATAAGATAACTTGAGACAGCAATGCGGGCCATGAAGAAAAGGAGAGGAAGTGAGTTCAAGGTCTGGGGGCGGCCACCTTGGGTTGGGGCACGGGGAGAGCCCTCTAGAGGACCCAGCTGGGCTGGTCACAGGGCATGCGTCACAATGCAGTGTGGTAAGGACTACTGTTGATGGCAAGGAGGGGGAGGGGAGTACTCACTTGGCTCCCAGGTCTGAGCAGATGGAAGAGGGTATCTGGGCAGTGGGGGATTACAGGCCAAAAGCACAGGGTGCAAATAAGAGCAGAGGCCCTGCAGTCTGAGAGAGGACAGTGCTGGGGCACATGGTTAGATGGGCTAAGAGCCTGGACTCCTGCATCTGGAGGGAATAGAGAGTGGTCCTGGGCCGCCAAATCCTATGCGCGGGGCTATTGGCCTCTGAGGATGCGGGGCCTCTATTCTCCTAACAGACTTGGCATAAACTTCCAGCCAGCCTTTTCAGTACTCTTGGGGCAGTTTTCCCAGGTTCTGGGGCTGGGCAGCTGTGAATCTAGCAGAAAACAGGGGCCTTGGGGAAGGCTTGTGAGAAATGCCCCCAAGTCCCCAGGGCCTGGGAAGAGCTGAGGCTGCCAAGCCCAATGGGTGATGGGGAGGGGGGAACCCTGGAGGAACAATCCCTGCTCTGTCCACTTGTTTCCCACAGACTCAAGCCAAACCAAACCACTGCCCAGGCCAGTTCTGCTTCCAACCAATCCTGCTGTACCTCCCAGACTCCGCCTTCCTTTCTCAGGCTCCCAACCCCAGTCCCACTCCCTTCAGGACCCCAGGAGTCCAGGCCCCAAGACTCCTCCTCCCCCAGAACTCAGGACCTCCAATCCATTCTCCTCAGGACCGAGAAGTTCAGGTCCCCAGCCCCCTTAGAACCTGAAATCCCAGCCTCTGGTTGGTGTTGGGCGTCCCCTAGTGGAGCGCAGTGTGGGTCTGGCCTGTGATTCACTTAACAGTTAGTAGGAATGGAAGAATTTACTTGGTCACTCAGCAGACATGGGGGAGGGCTTTACAAGGGCCCCATCTGAGGTCACAGTCTAGCTAAGAGCCTCTAGTGTTCCAACAGATCAGGACTCTGCGGTATATGAGACAGGACGTTAGGGGACCTAGAGCTGAGAGCAGAGATGGGGTAACAATGAAACCGGAGAAGATGAGTTTCAAAGCCCCTCACCTGCCTGGGCTTTCTGTGGTTCTCTACTTATATGTGTACGTGTAATTTTGTACTTTTAAAAAAGAAGCCCACAAAAATCTCAATTTGCCCATCTTCTGGGGGACTTCATCAGTATGTTCATTTCATCCCTAGACTTGAAGACTGGGTCTACAATTTCACAGAATCGTTATTACTGTCATTGTTGTCTGTAAGAGAAGGGGACCGGGCAAGTTTTCTTTTAAAAAAATTAATTAATTAACTAATTAATTAATTTGGCTGCGTTGGGTCTTCGTTGCTGTGCGAGGGCTTTCTTCGTTGGGGTGGGTGGGCTTCTCACTGCGGTGGCTTCTCTTGCTGCAGAGCACCAGCTCTAGGTGCGCGGGCTTCAGGAGTATGGAGTTCGCGGGTTCTAGAGCACAGGCTCAGTAGTTGCGGCACGCGGGCTTAGTTGCTCCGCAGCACTTGGGATCTTCCTAGACCAGGGCTTGAACCTGTGTCCCCTGCATTCGTAGGTGGATTCTTAACCACTGCGCCACCAGGGTAGTCCCAAGAAGTTCTCCAAGGTTTCTTCTTGTCCTTATGTTGGTTCACAGAGGTACTTCATTCATCTTCCCCACTCAAAGTTTCATCCTTTCACTCGGCAATCATGCCCTGGGACAGTGCTGGAGACACACCCATCTCTGTCAGTGATGACACAAAGTGGGCAGGGTGTGGGGGGGGAGTCCAGGGATCTAGGAGGACTGGGAGGCGGTGCCCCGCCCAGTCTGGGGGCCAGGGAGGAGGGATAATACTATTGAGCTGAGACCGCGAGGAAAGTGGAGGATTATCAATAGACAGTAAAATGATAAATAAATAATTAAAATATCTCTATGCAAAGCCTGCTCTCCTTTTCAGATAATATGTAAAGTTCATAATAACAGTGCGTGATACTGATCACTTAGCCCCACACGGACAACCCGGGCCAGGTGTTTTATATTCTTGATTTCACTGGGTCTTCCCAATAACCCGACGGGGCAAAGGCGGAGAGGAATAGCGGGTACCATTATAATGCCTAGCTTATAAAAGAGGAAGAAAATGAAGCCCAAAGAGATAGGTCACTTGTCCGGGATCATTTCGTCGGTCAGTAGCACAACCAGGGTCTGAACCCAGGTCAGACTTCCACCCAATTCATTGGTGAAGGTTTAAAAGCCGCTGAGTCTTCTGTCCTCTCTGGGCCTCCATAATTCCTTCTCCGGGCCAAGGGTCTTTCAACACGTGTCCAAGCCCGGAGCTGTAGGAAGATAGCTAATGAAAAAGTACGGAGTTCTTAGAGCCCTTGAAGCCGAGGCCATAGCCGCGAGGTTTACCAGAAAGCGGACCGCTTAGGGAACGCGCATGCGCATTAAACTAGGCGGCCCGAAAGCTTAGGGAGGGGCTGACAAGGTCCGATTTGGAAGTGTGGTGGCGTGAGAACACTGAAGTAGTAACTAAATGCACAGAACTATAACCTAGGGAGACTTGTCGGAGGAAAGGGCTGTGTTACGAAGAGGGGTCTGAAAGCGAAGCCACCGACCAAAGATCCTGCCCTCCGAGTCTTGGGTGCGGAGGCCAGGAAGGTTCCTTTAACGCAGGAGGGGCGTGGTTCAAGTGGAGCGTCTCTAAGAGTTACGGTGGCCGGGAAAGCTCAAGAACTTGGAACTTAAAGAATAGGCGGGGCAAAGTGGACAGGATGACCCAGGAGGCTCGTATAACTGGAAGAAGCGGGTTATTCGTGGGGGCAGAAAGAACGCAGGCTGTGGGAAGCGTACATGTTGGCCAAGAAAGCCCTGGGAGTTCGGGGCATGCAGTGTGTCTACTACGCGAAAACAAACAGGCTGCGACGCGACGGAGAGTACGGTGGCCTGCTTGGTCTTTTCATAGACTTTAGCGGCTCCTGAGAGGCGTGGCTGAGGCGCTCTTGCGGGTTACGGTGGCCGGCAGGTCGGGGAAAGCGTGAAATCTCGCGCGATCGCGCTGGAGCCGTCGGGGACGGGGCGGGGCTGGCGGCGGGGGCGGGGACCCGGAGCGGGAAGATGGCGGCCGCGCAGGAGGCGGACGGGGCCGGCAGCGCCGTAGTGGCGGCCGGGGGAGGCAGCTCCGGTCAGGTACGGAGGCCGAGAGGGGCCTGAGGGGCTCTTCCCCACCCGGGGGGCCTCCCACGGGGCGTGTCCTGCCTCTTTTCACAGAATCCTGTGCACTGGGGGCTCCTTGCCCATAGGGACCTTGAATACCGGGCCCAGGTGGGGCCGGGCAGCCCGGGAGGCTGGACAGTGTAGGGAGCGGGGCCCTGTTGCGCGCCGGGTCCCCTGCATGCTCACGCCGGGCGGCCACCAGGCTCGTTGCTCGAGTTGAGGACACAGTGGCGCGGAGGGGCGCAGACTTGTACCCAAGCGCCCTGGGTTCTCGACTCCGTGATTCCAGGCTGCAGGACAGTTCCTAGAATGGGCTGACGTTCACGGGGTGCTCTAGGTGTGGGCAATGATTGATTGATTGGGAGTTTTCTAACTCTGGGGAAGTCAGGTAATTATCGTGGATAAGGGCACGCGCTGTGGAGGCTGACAGACCCATTTTATAGTCAGGAATCCAAGGAACAGACAGAGGCGCCTACAGAAGGTCACCCAGGTTAGCTCTGGGATCCATTCCCTGTAGAACTTACCAGTCATTGCTGAAGCAAGGTGGTCGGGACTGAGATGGGTTTATTTTCAGCATAAACTAGTCCTATGCCGGAATTCGTCCTGGTACTGATGACTTCTGACCCATTGCCACTTGAACTAAACTGAGGCTGCAGCACATACTAGTTCAGGCAGCCACCCTTCAGACGTTTAGGGAATCGATGGAGTGACAGGGAGGTGCTGTCGACCCACCCACTGGGATGTCACTGACACGTGGGAGGCAGCACAGGGGAGAAGAGTGCAGGTTGGGAGGGGAAAACGAAACTGAAGCTGACACTCTGTGACCTTGGAAAGTTCCTTTCCCCCTTCATTTCTCCAGTGGTAAATGGAGGGATTGGATAGGAGGGCCAGCCCTGTGATGGGCCATGAAGATAGCTCCAGCCATGTCCCTTCATCAGTGGAGTGAGAGAGAAGACTGGTGTGTAAACAAAGAATTATAATCCTGGATGACAAGGATGGTGACAAAAAGTCTGTGTCAGAAACTGAGGGAGCCCAGAGGAGGAGCAAATAATATCACCTGGGGAGGACACTAGTGTGAGATTTGTGTGACAGAGCCAGCATCCCTGGTCTGGATCTTTTCAGCATCTTCAGCCAGGGCCTGGCCCTGGGGGCAGCCCTAGGAAATGTTCGTCTCAATCTTTAGGGGCTTCCCAGTCTCGCTGAAAGAAGGTCTTTTCCCCCTCTGCGTTTCTGTTGATTATTGGGTGGGGGGTGATCGGAGAGACTAGGGCTCAGGGTGCCCTGATTGCCCTGAGCTTACAGAGGACCCCTCCCCCACAAGATCGCCTCTTGTCCCACTTCTGCTTAAAATCTTTCAAGACTTATTCCTTTGCTTTCAGGATTAAGTACAAATTCTTTGGTAGATCAAGGCTTTGCGTGATCTGCCCTTTTTCCTCAGACTGGGCTAGGATTTCTCAGCCTCAGCACTATTGACGTTTGGGGTTGGATAATTCTTCGTGGTAGGAGGCCGTCTTGTGCATTGTAGGATGTTTAGCAGCACTGCTGGCCATGCTAGATATCAGTAGCACACACATCTGCTTCCCCAGTTGTGACAACTAAAAATGTCTCCAGATGTTGCTAAATGTCCCCTGGGGGGCAGAATTGTCCCTGCTTGAGTCACTGGACAAGAGGAGCGTCAGCCACCGTGAAGCTCTTTTATTTCCAGGAGTGTGCCTTGCGCTCTCTCTGCACCTCGTAGCCTTTGCACATGCTTCTCTTTACCTGCCTGATCCTTATTAGTCCTGTGCATCTCAGGTGTTCTCTCCCCTAGGAAGCCTCTCTGACCCTCTCAGACTGGGTCAGGGCTCCAACAGTCCCTGGGCTCCTCTGTCCCAGCCCTGCCCACTCTGGGTTGTCACTGTCTGTCTCCTCCAGTGGACTGGGAGCCCCTGGAGGGTAGAGCAGGAACTGTCTTGGTCACCACTGTGTGCCCAGCGCTTCCCAGCTCCGGACCAGGCACAGAGCAAGCCCTCAGCGTTAGTGGAATGAATGGGTCTTGAGGCAGAGGCTGGGCTGAGGTGGAATTCCCACGGTGGATCCAGGCAGTCAGGGAGGATGCCCTGACTTCCTCCCAGCCCCGGCCCAGTCTCGTGGCCTCAGCTGCTTCCTGGGCCCCTTAGTGGGTGTTCTGGGGATTGTGTGTGAGAGTGGGCTCATGGGTGCAAGAGCAGGAACTGCTTCTTAGTCACTGCAGTGTCCGCAGCCACCGCTGCCCTCTCCTGGCTCATGCGCAGACCCTCAGCAATCTCCTGCCCCAGCCAGCCTGCTCCTCCTTCAGGCAGGGACTCAGACACCAGGCCCACAGCTCTGGTAATCATTGCTTCAGCTAACGTGGGTTGAGTCCCCACTACATGCTAGTCCCCATGCTGATGCTATGGCTATGAACAAAACAGAGGCCCTGCCCTCTTGGAGCCCATGTATTTGTTGAGGGCTGGGAGTGGGGTGGGGTTGGGGACAGGGACAGTGAACAAGGTAAATAAGAAAAGTATACAGCGGTTCGGATGGTGCTAAGTGCCATGGGCAGAACTAAAGGTGGGGAGGAGCATAGGAAGAGAGGGGTGGGTAGGAGGTTGCCATTTAAATACAGTGGTCTGGGAAGGGCTTTCTGAGGAGGTGACATTTGAACAAAGACCTAAAGGAGATGAGGGAGGGAGTCACACATATGGTGGGGGAAAGCCTTTCAGGTAAAGAGAACAGCCAGTGCAAAGGCCCTGAGGTGGAACAGGTGTGATGAGGGAGCAGCAGGGAGGCTGATGTGGCTGGAACTGGTGACTGAGGGGAGAGGGGTGAGAGCAGATGGGCACAGAGGATCATGCCAGGCCTCAGAGGCCATGGTGACAACTTTGCCTGTACTCTGAGGGAAGTGGAGCCACAGGAGAGTTACCTTTTTATTGAAGTGTAATTTAGATGCCGTAACATTCACCTGTTGTCAGTGTAGAGTTCAGTGGCTTTCAGCACATTTATGCAGTTGTGCAGTACAGTCACCACCACCGTGTGGTCTGAGAACACTCCCGTCCCTGCAAAACACTCCCTTGTTCCCTTTTGCGCTTTCTCTGCCCCCAGCAGTGTCCCTTTTTATTGCTCAGTAGTATTCCATTGTGCAGATCCATCACCGGTCATTCATCGAAAGACTTTTGGGTTGTTTCTGGCTTTACAAGTAACACTGCTATGAACATTTGCGTATAAGCTTTTGTGTGGACGCCGAGTTCTCGTTTCTCGGAGGCAGAGACCTCGGAGTGGGATTGCTGGTTCGGATGGCAGGGGCACATTTAGCTTTTTAAGTAGCTGCGTATTTTTCAAAGCAGCAGCTCCACTTCTCCCGCCAGCAGTGTACAGCTCTTTCAGTTTCTCCACGTCCTCGCCAGCACTTGTGATTGTCCATCTTTTTGATTACGGGCATCCTAGTGAAGTGGCACCTTTGCATTTGGCTTTCCTTTGCATTTCCCTGGGAGGATTTCCAGCCAGCTTGTCCACCATTGCAGGTAAGAGAACAGACCTGGGAGCCAGCCAGACGTGGGTTCAAATCCTCGCCCGGCCTCAAGCTTCCTTTTCTTGATCCAGAATCAGCTCAGACCTGCTGCAAACCCTTGCTTGCCCCCCCCACCCAGTGCTCCCATGAGCGAGGCCAGCCCTGAACAAGGGGGCCCTGTGCCTATTCGACCTCGCCCGCCCCTCAGCCAAACCTTTGCCCACACCTCTTCTCTCCCTTAGACACCCTTCACCCAAATGTCAAAGACAGCTCCTCGGGAGGCCTCCCTAACCACCCGGTCACCCCCTCTGCTTGTTTCCCCTGGAACACTTTCCTGTTTACCTTTGTTAATTATCCTGTTTACTGTTCTGCCGGCACCTTTCCCTCTAGACCCTGAGCTCTGGGAGGGCAGAGACCCCAGAGCTGTGTGGCTACCACTGACCCTGCTGCCCAGCACGGGCCTGGCGCACAGTAGGTACTCGGGAGTTACTTTTATCGACACACAGAGGAAATCTGTTCTACCCTAAACGTACTGGTATGATCACAGCCTGGCCCTTGGGTCAGAGAGCTGAAGAGCCAGAGAGGGAAGTGACACACCCAAGCTCTCACAGCCAGGGACCATGGGACCGGTCCACAGCCCAGGTCTGTCAGACCCCAGAGCCCCACCTTTTACCACAGTGCTCTTCTGCACTTGGGAGATGAAAGGGAAGAGCTCTTGCTGGTGAAGGGGACAGGAAGTGACAAGTGACGCCTTTAACAGATGCTGGTCTCAGCTTCGTGGCAGCCTCATCTGGCTTTGGGAGCCTCTGTCCCTACTCTTGGGGGCATTTGAAGCCGACAGAAGACGTTGCAGAGGAGCGGGCTTGAGGCAGGAGTCGGGGGACTGGGGAGGCCCAGGAATGGGTGGATTGGTGGCCTGAGTGTTCAGGGCAAGCCCTTCAGAGAGCATTTGTTGATTCCCCGGGTGTTTATTGAGCTCCTGCTCTCTGCCAGCCCTGGGCTGGGCCATGCTCCCACCTAACAGCCATCATGACAGTCCTGGGTCCTGTCTCTCTTTTTTTTTTGGCGGTACGCCGGCCTCTCACCGTTGTGGCCTCTCCCGTTGTGGAGCACAGGCTCCAGATGTGCAGGCTCAGCGGCCATGGCTCACAGGCCCAGCCGCTCCGCTGAATGTGGGATCTTCCCGGACCAGGGCACGAACCCGTGTCTCCTGCATCGGCAGGCAGACTCTCAACCACTGCGCCACCAGGGAAGCCCTGGTCCTGTCTCTTAAAAGCTGGAGGGTGAGGGGACAACTGGCGGGAGTTGTCACTTCTGAGCTTCTGTTTCTGAATGAAGATTGTTTCTTTGGGAAGTCCTGCCTGACTCCCTGGCCTGCCCACACTCCTGTCATCGTGCTGCCATCATCCTTCCTGAGTGACCCAGACAAGTGGCTTAGGCTCCCTGAGCCCCTGTTTGCTCGGCTGCCAAATGGCAGTGTTCCTAGTTCTGGCCTCACGGGGTGGTCTGTGCTGTGTACATCTCACACACCTCTGTGTGGCTCACGATCTGATTGTGTTTTTCTGTGTCTCACCTGCTAGATCCAGAGCCCCTGGAGGGATGGGCCCCCCACAGGGCTGGCCACAGAGGAGGCGTCAAGAATTGTTTGCCCACGGAAGGACCTTTCAGATAAACCCAAGCCTTGCAGAATCTGACACCTGCCGCCTAACCCCTTCTACGTTGTCCCCAGTAGCCATCTCCTTGCATCCTGGGCTCCAGCCCCAGGGTGCATTGGCCCATCCTCGGAGTCAGACTGTCTCTCTCACCTTCTTGTCTACACCTGCTGCTTCCCTCATTGCCTCCTCTGCACCAGCCAACTGGTTATGATTTAGGGCTCAGCTCTGATGTCTCCTCCTCCAGGACCCCTCCCTGACCCCCAGGATGGGCCAGGCGCCCTCCCTGTGGTCAGCCCTTACTGGGCCTCGGCACATGGTGGTGCCTACAACAGCCTTGGCGCCTCAGGATGCATCCTCCCTCCTCACCCTGGCCTCTGTCCCTGCAGGTGACGAGCAATGGCAGCATCGGGAGGGACCCGCCGGCGGAGACCCAGCCCCAGAACCCACCACCCCAGCCAGCACCCAATGCCTGGCAGGTCATCAAAGGCGTGCTGTTCAGGTGAGCAGATGTAGCTTTGGTTTTGTTCATTGAAAAAAGTTCAAGTAAGAAAAGCATAAAGAGGAAGGGAGGGAATTCTCTGGCAGTCCAGTGGTTAGGACTCCGTGCTTCAACTGCAGGGGGCACGGGTTCGATCCCTAGTCGGGGAACTAAGATCCCGCAAGCCCTGTGGCACAGCCAAACAAACAAACAAATGTTTTTTAAAAAGAGGAAAGGAAAGAATCACTGAGGATTACCATCATTACTGTACTGCTGGAGACCCTTTTACTTTCTCATAATTCTGGGGGCTGGAAGTCTGAGATTAAGGTGTCAGGATGTCTGGTTTCCTCTGAGGCCTCTCTCCTTGGCTTGTAGCTGGCCGTCTTCCTGTCTTCACATGGTCTTTCTTCTGTGTTGTCTGTGTCCTAATCGCCCCTTCCTATATGGGCAGCAGTCAGACTGGATTAGGGCCCACCCTAAGTAATGACCTCACTTAGCCTTAGTCACCTCTTTAAACGCCCTGTCTGCACATGCAGTCACTGAGATACTGAGGGTTAGAAGTGCAACACATGAATTTGGAGCGGGGCGGGACACAATTCAGCCACAACATCTGCATTACATAAAATTTAGCATTTTAACTATCTTTAAGTGCACCGCTCAGTGGCATTAAGTATACTGACATTGTTGTGCAACCGTCAGACCATCTATCTCCAGAACTTCTTCATCTTCCCCAAACTGAAACTCTGTACCTGTTCAACACTAACTCCTCGATTCTCCCTCCTACCCCCGGCCCCTGGCCACCGCCATTCTCCCTTCCATTTCTGTGAATTTGACTGCTCTGGGTCCCTCCTGTAAGTGAAGTCATACAGGCTGTGCCTTTGAGAGTGGCTGGTGCAGATCCTTTTACACGCGGATGCGTGTGACTGTTCCCGGGTACCGGGAGCACAGGGCCTGCCTTCTGGAAGCCTGGCCTCTGAGTGAGGCCCTGGGGAGCTGCTGGGAGGGCGCAGGGGGATCTATCTGGGCCTGGGTTTCTTCATCCGTGGAGCCCCTCCTTTCTCTTCACCGTGCCACTCCCTCCCCTCCCCCCGCCTCCGTGTCCAATAAGGACTTAGGATTTTCTTATATATCAGTTTCTTCTTTTCATGCTTCAAGCAGCTAGGAATAAAGATTACTTTTATCTCTCCTTCATTCTTACGTGAGAGGCGGCCTATCTTACACAGTTCTACACCTTGATCCTTTTTTCATTAACACTATATGTTAGAAATCTTTCCACATCAGTACATAAGGGAGCTTCCTTCAGATAGACGTTTTGAATACAGCCACAGTGCAGGCTAATTTCCTTCCTTAGGACCAGGCGCCACCAAGAATCCGCCCCGGTGGGTGCTGGAAGACCGTCTCCATCTGGAGTTCGTAGATGGGATTCAGGGTTTGTTTTCAGGGGCCTGTGAGCTCCTGAAGCATCAAGCAGATGGCGTGAGAATGGCCTGTTTTGAGAGTAGAGGGTAGAGCCCGTGGTTTTCAGCACTTCCTCCAACTAAACCAGTGGTTACCTGGAGTGGAGGGCGGGGTGGGAGGGAGAGTTGTCGTATGTCTTTTCATACACTTAAAATTTCCCCGTGAATGTAGAATGCCTACTTGGGGTGGGAGCGAGGATATGAGCATTAGGTGAGGGCCAGCCCTGGTGTCCTAGGGCAGGGCTTCCTGGTCTGGGATGCGGGGATGGAGGGCCCACAGTGAGCAGATGTTCTTCAGGGAACTGAGGATCTGGAATCCTACAGGAAGTCCAGTCCAGTCTGCTCCTGGAGACCCAGGAGCCCGGAGTGCGTGGGCCCCCTGCAGGCCACACGCTAAGCCGGGGCACAGCTGCCTGTGGGTGTCCTTGCTCACACACTCTCCCTTGGCATATTTACTAAAATGGGAGCCTCCCTTGGAAATGGAGGGGTCCCCAGGAATGGCCAGTTCCAGACCTTCCCCAGCCGTGTGCATCAGGGACCTCCTGGGGTGGTGGGAGGCAGCAGATAGCTCAGCTGGGCCATGGCCCCTGAGACCCCGGACCCCAGGGCTCCATGGCTTGTCCAGGCAGAGGCAAGTCCCTGCGCCTGATGCTGCCCTTTGGCGAGGTTTGGGGCTCAGCAGGGAGGCACCCACTCAGGCTAGAATTCTCTTGTAGTGTTTTTCCATTCTGAAGTTTTTGGTATGCCTTTTTCCTATGATGAAAATAACAATAATAGCTAACACTTCTAAAACACTTACTGTATGTACCAGGCTCCATTCTAGATGATGTATTATATCGTGTGTGTGTACATACCAATGCATTTAATGCTTGTAGACAAGCCTACGAGGTAAGAAGTGTTGTTATCCCTTTTTTTTTTTTTCATTTATTTTTGGCTGCTTTGGTTCTTTGTTGCTGTGCGTGGCTTTCTCTAGTTGCAGCGAGCAGGCACTACTCTTCGTTGTGGTGCGTGGGCTTCTCATGGCGGTGGCTTCTCTTGTTGCGGAGTGCAGGCTCCAGGCGCACGGGCTTCAGTAGTTGTGGCACATGGGCTCAGTAGTTGTGACTCACAGGCTCTAGAGCGTGGGCTCAGTAGTTGTGGTACACGGGCTTAGTTGCTCTGCGGCATGTGGGATCTTCCCGGACCAGGGCTTGAACCCGTGTCCCCTGCATTGGCAGGTGGATTCTTAACCACTGTGGCACCAGGGAAGCCCTGTTATCCCTATTTTAACTGTTGAGGAAATGGAGGCCTAGAGAGATTAAGAGTCTTGCCTAAGGTCACCCAGTCGGGAAGTAGGAGAGCTGGGCCTCAGATCCAGATATTGCAGCTTAGAGGCTGAGCACTTAACCTCTCTGCTATACAGTTGATCCTTGAACAACATGGGGATGTGGGGGGGCCGACCCTGTGTATCCACGTATCACTTACAGTTGGCCCTCTGTACTAGCGATTCCTCCATATCTGTGTTTCCACATCCACGGATTCAACCATCCATGGATCGTGTAGTACTGTAGTATTTACTGTTGAAAAAGATTTGTATAAGTGGTCCCACGCACTTCAAACCTTTGTTGTTCAAGGGTCAACTGTATTGCTTTTCACGCCTGCAATCAATAAGTACTTGTCTCATCTAATAATTATAGAGCTGCATGTATCTGAGAGACCCGAATTAACACGATAGACATTTCCCTGTCTCTCATGTACTATCCTGGGCCTAGGCAGACCAGGATTCTGCGGGCTTCTGCATCCCAGATTGCTTCCTGCTCTTTGTTCCACCATTGCTAGGTTTTGCCCTTTATCCTCATGGCCTAATATGGCTGCTGAGGATAAGACCATCACGTCCACATTCCAGGAGGGAAGAAGAAATAAAGGAGGGATGCTCTTTCTATTGAAGACACTTCCCCAAAGTCCAGTAAACACACTGTTTTTACATTTTATTGGCCAGAACTTCGCCATGTGTCCACACCTGGCTGTAAGGCTGGATTTTGTAGTCTTTATTCCAGGTAGCCAAGGGGTCCAGTTAAAATTTAGGAGTCTTCTTTCTGAGGGAAAAGGGAAAGATGAATATTGGGAAACAACTAGCAGTCTGCTACAGTTTCATTGTGGGGCTTTTATTTTGTTCATTAAAAAATATTCAAAAAGAAAAGCATAAAGAAGAAAATCAAAAATCACCTGAAGGTAACCATTATTCATCATTCCTGTATTGGTGGCGGTCCTTTCCCACGTTGATTCACGTGCGTGCTGTTTTCATTGTGCAGAGTTTTTTTTAAGTGTATAATTCTGTGGCATTAAGTACATCCACATTATTGTGCAGCCATCACTGCCATCCATCTCCAGAACTTTTTCATCTTCCTCAACTGAAACTGTCCCCATTAAACACTAACTCCCACTTCTCTTTCCCCCAGCCCAGGTTTTTGGTTTTGTTTTCACATAGTATATTACACAAAAATGGATGGCTACTCTGTACACTTTCCTTCATCTTGCCTTTCTCTTTAAACAGTGTATCCTGTAAATATCTCTACTTCATTTACAACACAAAGACTGTGTATTATGTCTATTCAGTTTTGTAAATCGAGAAAATGACTCTGAATATATTTGTTTTAACTGTCATTTTGTTTCTATTTTGATTTCTTTCTATCATGTTATTCAGAGTGGATATACTTCTGAAGCTCTCTCAATATACATTTTGAGGGTTTTATAACATTCTGAAACCTCCAGTGCTTCTGAGCATCTCAAATTTTGGGTTCTTTTCTTTTCTGTCTTTTTTTAAATTTTTATTGGAAAATGGTTGTTTACAGTGTTGTGTTAGCTTCCACTGCACAACAGAATGAATCAGCCGTACACGTACAGCTATCCCCTCCGCTTTGGATTTCCCTCCCATTAGGTTACCACAGTGCCATTAGGTAGACTGGTTTTGGTGTCTGCTGCTTCTCACTCATAGTGTCTTGTTTCCTTGTGCACCTGGCTTATCTGTGGCTGTGTGTTGATCATCATACTTGGAAAAATTTTTATAGGAATCATTCCAGGCCTAGGATGAACCTGTTTTCCTACAGAGAGGACTTGCTTTGCCTCTGCTGGCTGCCTGGAGCACTGTCATTCGGGGTCTCCTTGGTACCAGGTTCAAGGCTCTGGCTGTGCCCACCTGGCGTGCGACTCTGAGGGGGGCTAGGCCACGCCTGCTTCCCCGTGTCCTTGGCGGGGAGCCCTGTGGAGTCTTAGCTTCTCATAGAGTAGGTCTCTGGTTACCCTGTGTGGGCCTTGGGCTGGCGTTTTTGTTCACCCATCAAAACACCTAGCAGATGTCCTCAAACACCAAAAAGAAGCTTCCAAAAAAAAGGAAAAACAACAAGGACTTACTGTATAGCACAGGAAACTATATTCAGTGTCTCGTAATAACATATAATTGAAAATAATCTGAAAAAGAATATATATACACATTATATCATATATTATCAGTTATATATATATATATATATATATATACGTGTATATATAACTGAATCAGGTTGCTGTTTACTTTTTTTTTTCAAATTAATTAACTTTTTGGGTTGCGTTGGGTCTTTGTTGCTGTGCGCGGGCTTTCTCTAGTTGCGGCGAACAGGGGCTACTCTTCGTTGCGGTGCACAGGCTTCTCGTTGTGGTGGCTTCTCTTGTTGCAGAGCATGGGCTCTAGGCACATGGGCTTCAGTAGTTGTGGCACGAGGGCTTAGTAGTTGTGGCTCACGGACTGTAGAGTGCAGGCTCAGTAGTTGTGGCGCATGGGCTTAGTTGCTCCGCGGCATGTGGGATCTTCCCAGACCAGGGATCGAATCCGTGTCCCCTGCATTAGCAGGTGGATTCTTTTTTTTTTTTTTTTTTTTTTTTGTGGTACACGGGCGTCTCACTGCTGTGGCCCCTCCTGCCACGGAGCACAGGCTCTGGACGCACAGGCTCAGTGGCCATGGCTCACGGGCCCAGCCGCTCTGCGGCATGTGGGATCCCCCCAGTCCGGGGCACGAACCCGTGTCCCCCGCATCGGCAGGCGGACTCCCAACCACTGCGCCACCAGGGAGCCCTGTAAACGTCTACTCTTAAAAGCATTGAAGAATGGACAAGACTGCAGACTTACCAGGCAAAAACTGAAAGGAAGATGGGAACCAAAGAAGTAAAGAAGGACTTCCCTGGTGGCGCAGTGGTTAAAGATCCACCTGCCGGTGCAGGGGTTCGAGCCCTGGTCTGGGAAGATCCCACATGCTGTGGAGCAGCTAAGCCTGTGCGCCACAACTACTGAAGCCCGGGTACCTAGAACCCGTGCTAGGCAACAAAAGAAGCCACCACAATGAGAAACCCACACACTGCAATGAAGAGTGGCCCCCGCTTGCTGCAACTAGAGAAAGCCCACGCAGAGCAATGAAGACCCAACCCAGCCAAAAATAAATAAATTAAATAAAATAATTAATTAATTAAAAAACGAATATATGTTTACATATATAGATATATAAACTTGATTAAAATATATAAGAAAATAGAAGAACATATAGAATATGTTGCTATATCGAGATATATAATTGTAAATGTAAAACTGGTGTTAGTATATTCTTAGTATATTAATTTTTATCAAGCTTTTCCAAGTTGTTTCCAACAGGAAAGTTGGTCTGAATAACCTAGCCCAGTGTTACTAAAAATAGGGACTCACGCATTACTTACTGTTTGCTTCTGCAGTTTTCAGTTGATTTGAAGTTCTGAAATGTTGCTCTGCCTGATGTCTGTGTCTCTAAAATGCTGGGATTCCAGGTTCTAGGGTTCTCACACTTTGGGATTCCAGGGGACTGGGACGTTAGGTTTCCTAGTTCGGAGGTTTCGAGGGTCGAAGCCCCTGCAGCCCTGTGGCCACCAGACTCCAGGGAGTCAGTGCCAGGCATCTGGGGTCTATCCCCGGGCATGGCCTTTGGGGGCATCTTGTCTTCTCAGCAGCCCTACAACTGCCTTCTCAGGGACCCTCCCTACTCGATCAGCCCCCGGGTCAGGCCGCAGCAGGTGCTGAGTCAGAAGGTCAAGCAGATCCACGTTGGAAAGAAAAGGCATGGAGACTCACCGCCTGCCCTGCTTGCCTCCTCAGGATCTTCATCATCTGGGCCATCAGCAGCTGGTTCCGCCGCGGGCCGGCCCCTCAGGACCAGGCAGGCCCCGGAGGAGCCCCACGCGTCGCCAGCCGCAACCTGTTCCCCAAAGACACTTTAATGGTAACCACTGGCTGGGAGGCCAGACCCGGGAGAGGAGGCGGGGAAGGTGTGGGGGAGTGGCATGGGCTGCTGGGACAGACGCGATCCCTGGTCACTGTCAGGTCTGTGAACGGGTCAAGGATTGAGAGACTCCAGGTGCATCTTCAGCCCATGAAATCTGAGTCACTCAGGTGACACTTACAAGGAGCAAGTAATTCTTTTGGGTTTGTGGTGGTGGTCTTTCTGCGTAGAAGGACTTTGTTCGGGAGCACCTGCAACAGGTGTTCTAACCTCAGTAATCTCGGCTTCTCCCACCTTCGCGGTTCTCTGCAGCTCTGGGATGCCTGATTTCGTGGAATTCTGGCCAGCAGGGCGAACACCACTCGGCTGTTCTTTACCAGTGGGCCTTCTGGGCTCTGGACAAGGATGGCCACGGGGACTTGGGAAAGGAGGGAGTTCTGAGGCCAGCTCCCCAGTGCCCCTCGGTTCTCAGTAGCCAGCTGACACTCCTGCACATCTTGACTGTGCTTTATCCATAAGCCTGTGGCGCTCTGACCAAGAAGCCCATGAGAGGCTGAGAGGGGAGATGATTCAGGGAGGTCCGGATCCTTTCTAACCCCAAATTCTAATTGGCAGGCTGGACATTGTTTAATTGTTTTTTGCTCTCAGACCAGGACAGACGTGGTGGGGGTATGAGGAAAGAGAAAGTTTATTCTGCTAGCTGCTGCTCTTCTCTCCACTAACCTCCCCCCCACCACCCGCAAATTGTTCATATTAGTGGGCCGTTGCTGCCACGGCTCTTCATCTGCTCTTTATCTGTCAGCCTTCAGAGGGTCCTATAAGCAGCCCTAACGAAGCTCCCCCCGCTTCGCCTCCCAACAGAACCTGCACGTGTACATCTCAGAGCACGAGCACTTTACAGACTTTAATGCCACATCAGCGCTCTTCTGGGAGCAGCATGACCTTGTGTATGGCGACTGGACGAGTGGCGAGAACTCAGATGGCTGCTACGAGCACTTTGCTGAGCTCGACATTCCACAGGTGGGGACAGCTTCTGGTTTCTGGCCCCAAGGCTGCTCGGCTAGCACTAAGGGCATTTCCTTGAACCAGCTCCCAGTCCTGCAATCAGGAGTCCAGGTTCCAAGCCTGGCTCTACTCTCAGTTCACATGCTTTGTGACCACAGGCAGGTCCCTGAGGTCTCTGGGCCTTGTCTTCCCCACCTCTCCATTTGGATGGAGTTGGAATTGGCGTAGGATCCTCCCAGCTACTTTCAGGGTTGTGTAAATCTGTGGTATAAACCAGTGAAAGATTAGTAATCATCCCTGGGGGTGGCCAGTCAGCCAGCCTGGTTTGAAAATAATAGTTAATGTTGATTGAGTGCTTACTACGTACAGGGCACCAGCCTGGGCTGACTGGTGGAAACCTCCCAGCAACCGTAGGAAGTGGGAACTGTTATTTCCATTTGACTGATGAGGAAACTGAGGTACAGAGAAGCCCCACCCAAGGTCACACAGCCAGTGTTAACTGAACTGAACTCAGGCTATCTGGCTCTGGACTCTGGCAGCCCCAGTTCAAATCCTGCCTCCTCCAGGGAGTTCTCCCTGACACTCAGGCTCAGCCAGCACGCTCTCTGGGCTCCCCAGCGCAAGCCGTGCCGGCTCTGGGGGGTTGTCACTACCTGAATATGGATCTGTTTTCCCCATGGGACCATCTTGGTCACAGCTCTGTCCCCAGCTCTGCCCAGCAGAGGACTGGGTGCAGAATCAGTGGCTGCTGAATAATCGATGAGTTTGATGAACCTGTGAATGTTGGCCTCTCTTTGGGGCTGCTCTCTCATTCCTTTCTCCCCATCAAGTCTTCTCCTCGGCCTCCTGGGGAGGAGGGAGCAGCTCTGCTCTGTCTGGCTCTGTCTGCGTCTCTTTGGGTAGCTGGAAGCAGTGGGTGGAGGCATTCTTTCTGAGGCAGATAGGATAGCCCGTGCTGAGAGGTGGCTCCCGCTGAGACTTCACGTCCAGCCCCCAGCCCCCAACCCCAGATCCGAGGAAGACGGAGGGGCAGTAAGCCAGGCAGTGAGAGAAGCTTCCAAGGACTTGCTGCTAACCCTCCTTCCCAGCTCCGTGATGGGAGAGTGTCTGAGTTGTACTTGACTTTAATTTATGGAGGCGACTGAGCAGCCACACAGGCCAAGGCCATTGGAAGGAGAATTTACTGCTTACGTTTCCCAAGAGGAGGGGGCCCACCACACTACGCAGGGCCACATGGGGACGCACCAGGTTTGGACAGGAGCAGAAGGGGCATGGGGAGGCCTAGGCCGAAGCCTTTATCGAGGTTTCCGCAGGAAAGGCAGGGCAGGTGGGGAAACACCTTAGGACTGACCTGCTTGCCAGTCCCTAAGGGGGTGGCTGGGGTGTGGACTTGGGTTTGTTGGTTTGCATTTTAAAGTTATATTCAAAGTTAGGCGAGTTGTTTATTATTTCCAGGAATCAGCTAGACCTGGGAGGGGCGGTCTCTTCCCTGCCAGATGTGAAAACAGCATGAAATATAAAAACATGGTTGACACAGAGGTGGACTTAAAAGGCAGGGAAGTGAGGACACAGTGTGGCCAGGTGAATCCCAGCTTACCACGAAGGTCAGACAGGCTGCAGTGCGGCCTCGGCCACCCACCCTGCGCCACAGGCAGGTGGCCACCCCACTTCAGTTTCCTCATCTGGGTGGGTGTGGCAGGGGGGTGAGAATAGTAGGTGAAAGGCCCGGGCAGAGAGGTAGGACACAGACGGTGAGAGGCAGGGCCACGGGAGAGCCCACAGACTGGGTTCGGATCCACTTACTCGCTGCATGTAGCCTCTCTGTGTGAGCCCCAGTCACCACATCTGGAAAATGGGATAATAACATGCCCCAGTGCCCAAGGTTTATGTGAGTTATACGGACGTGACTCACTGGATCGGGCAGTTACCATTTGAAGCGCCAGAGTGGTATCTGGCCTTCGTTGTTCTACCGTTTAATGAATTAAGGCTGCTGACGTTTATTGAGCTCCTATTCGGTGCTTGAGTAACCGTGCTCAGCGCTCTCAGATAATCTTTACGGCCCTGCTGTGCCCTCAGTGCTGATGATCTGTGTCCTGCAGGTGGGCCCTGAGGCTCAGCGAGGCGAAGCCTGAGGCCACACAGCCATTGTGGGCTAGAGCCTGGTTTTGAAATTGAGCCTAACTCCAGTGTCTGGCCCCTAACCACTTAACTACACTGCCCACCCTGAACACTCAGTAACGGGGGTGAGGAAGCCGTGGGGGGCGGGCGTCGTGAGGGGCTTCACTGTTCCTTGTCCCCGTCGGACCGCCTTGCAGAGCGTCCAGCAGAACGGCTCCATCTATATCCACGTCTACTTCACCAAAAGCGGCTTCCACCCAGACCCCCGGCAGAAGGCGCTGTATCGCCGGCTCGCCACGGTCCACATGTCTCGGAGTAAGTCCCTCTCCATCCTGGGGCCCCCGTGGTGCCGCGGGCCTGGACTCCCAGGTCCACGAGGGCAGGCAAGAACCCTGTGCTCAGGGAGGCTGGGGTTGGTGGCCGGGCTTGAACCCCACGTACCCTGCATGCCTCTGGACACCCGTGGGCAGGCAGGAGAGGAATCGGCTTAGAAAGAGCAGGTGGAGAAAGGGACTTCGGAGAAGAGGAAGGGCGAGGCCGGCGTGTGCACAGTACCGGGCCTGGCAGAGCAGACACTCCAGAATGGCCCAGGAGAGAACAATGGCTGATTAAACGAGCAGAGGGAGACTGCAGGCCCTTTGCCATTAGTTGCATCCGGCGTGCTCTCTGTGATTGCATCTGTGTCGGCCGCTCCTGGAATGGGTGCTGCACAGGGACCGCCCTGGGGGCTCCTGCGGGGCCGTGCGAGGCTCCCAGGCTGCAGGTTTGAACGCGTCCTGCATGGCTGCGCTGTGAGCCTCCGCCTCCGCACGCACACCTCTGAGTAGGGCCTCCCTTGACGAGGCAAGCTGGTGAGGGCCACGTCACCGGACAGGCCCCGTTCTCACCTCGCTGGCCACCCTCCTGGTGCCCCCCTGAGAATCCTGATTGGGTGAGCAAACCGCAGGACTGCCAGTGACCCCAAGAAGCCCTGGGTCAGAACTGTGGCCATTTGGGACTTCTGACACGACCTCATTTTGAAACAGATTCTCTCTGCCCAGGGCATCTTCTTTTAAAAAAAAATTTTTTTTAATCTCTTGTTATAAGTACATGGTTTAAAATTCAAGTAATTTAACCAGACAGCGACACTCATCTGTCTCCTGCTCTCCCCCTCTTGTGTTCCCCCAGTTTCCACTCCCCACAGGCAACTGCTTTAGCTGTTTCTGCTACTTAATCTCCAAGGCTCCCAATAATAAGATGATAATGCAATTTCTTGGTTTTTCAGTTTTGACATTATCTCTTGACTTCCTTCTCTGGAAGAGGAAATCTCAACTCAGGAACATAATTTGATTAGATTCATATTCAGCACTCAAATGGTTTTGAGTCTGTGACTCTTCTTCCCATCTGAACCATACAGTGTATGTAGTTTATTTTTCCTTTCCTGTCCAACATCTCCTTTTCCATGAGGTTAATAATTGTTGGCATTTTTTTGCCTGCCCTTTGTGTCTTTTGTCCTTGAGTCCACTGTCTCCTGATCGGCAGCTGTGGGACTCTCTTGCTGCACTTCAGTTTCAGCAGATCTAGAGAACAGACAGCCCCCCACACCCCCCCTCCCAAAAGCCCCCCATTCCCTTCATGTGAATTTTGCGTGCTCCACCTCACTTTGATTCTGCTGCGCCTGTGGCCTTGGTTAAGATCCCTGTGGCTGTTTTGTGTGGCGCAGAGACAGATGTGCTTTAATTTGCATGGGTTAGGTCTTTTCCTACCTCTTCTGGTATAAAAATAACCCAAAGGATGAGAATTTTTTTTGTGACCATCTACACTGGATGAAACAAAACTCTAGTGACTGTATTTCAGTACCCAAAGCTGATTTGGAAAAGTCCCCCAGGTGTGCTAAGCGCTGTTCTAAGCAAGTACGTCTGCGGACTGTGCTCTGTAGGGCGTTCCGCCCGGCCGGCTGGCTGGCTGGCTTCCGTGGAGCGCATCTGCGAAGATGTGGGCAGAGGTGGGCTGAGGGGTGTGGCCTGCAGGGGCCATCCCCACGGAGGTGTCCCCAAAAGTCTGGGTTACATGTGCCTGACGCATCAGAGGTTGCTTTGAACGTGACCCAGGTGGGCGGCCGCTCGCTTGCGTCCCAGTTACACCGACCAGCCTCGCTCAATGCCAGCATCTTCTGTGGTTTTGTCTCTGGTGAATGTGATCCGTGTCACTGTGTGGTGAGGTCGTGTTCATGGTCAGCGTGACAGATGTTGGTGTGGTCTGCAAAATAGAATCTGCAGCCTGTGGACCTGGGAAACCACCAGGATCCCCCAGGCTTGCCTCACACCTGGGCCCCCTTAGGGCAGGGGCTTGAAGGGACACGGAGCTGGCCACCGGCCCACTCCAGGGCATAGAGCAAGAGTGTGGGATCGGAAGAGCCCCCTCCTCCCTTCCCCAAAGGGCCAGTGATCAGCACCCTAGCACAGTACTGTCCCAGAGGGATACAGTGCCCGCCGCAGAAGGCATTGTAAGTTTTCTAAGTGGCCACGTTAAAAAAAAAAAAAAAAAGGCCATGAAATGAACGTTAGTAATTTATTGAGGTCAACGTGTTGTCGTTTCAACATGTAATCAGTATAAAAAAATTAATGAGGTACTTTCACTCTTCTTTTTCCTGCACTGAGTTTCAAATTCCAGTGTGTGTTTTGCACTCACAGCACATTTCAGTTTCAACGAGCCACATTGTCAGTGCTCAGGGTATAGTTTAACTCCAAGAAAAGGGGGCTTCTTCCTCCCTACGGAAGCCAGGTCCATCTCATATCATAACCCCATCTGGATGCCACCAAGTTGCAGAATGTTCTCCACCTGAGCCAGAGCCTCTCGCCTCTGGGGCTGGCTGGGCACGGTCCCTCCCTGCCCTGGACAGCCTCTCATGGGTGTGGAAGACAGCAGCGGAGCATGTCCCCAGGGAATTTATTCTCCAGGATGCCCACCCTTGGGTGTTTACTGCTTTCCCCTGACGTGGGAGCAAGGTCTCAAATGCGTTAATTGTGATAGAAGTGATGGGATGATATTCATGGAAACCGTAAGAGCAGCTGGCCCCCAGGCTGAAACCCTGAGTCAATTCCCAGAAGTGGTTTTGAACTTGAGCTCATCCATAGACTCCAGAAGCCCCTGGTTCTGAGCGGGTGGGAGGGATCTGGGCCCTGTGGCGTGCGTCAGTGTGACATGCAGGGGTGCTCTGCCGGCTGGGCTCTGTAGAGCAGAGAGCCACTTCGCAGTGGTCCTGCCCAGAAGAGGCGAGGCTTTAATCCCCATTCTCCAGAGGGGGGACTGAGGCCCGGGGAGGTGATGTAGCTCACCAGCGTCCCTCAGTTCATGGGAGACAGAGCCAGGATGTGACCCCAGGGCCCCCGCTCTTGGCCAGCTCCCTCTTCCATTTCCCCATCTCCCTAGCACCTGGGGGCAGGATGGAGAAGTCACAGGAGGGACAGGCCATGTGTTGTCCCAGCATAAGGGGGAGCTGAAGAGTTACCCAGACCCGGATGGAGGCGGGGAGGTGGAGCATGAACAAGCACGAGCCCTGTCGTCCTGGCATGTCTTGGCAGGGTTTGGGGCAGCGTGGCAGGGAGCCCGTGTCTGACCTGGCCTCGGCAAGAGGAAGTGAGGTCCACTCCTGCCCGGGGATTCACAGCCCCAAAATATTTCTCGCGTTGGCGGCTCTGGGCTTTCTCCGGCCCTGTCTCGGCCCACCTGTTTATATTTATCAATGCTGCTGTTCGTCACTGGGGGGGGATACTGCAGGGCCCAAAACGGGCCCGGCCCCACCTGGGGTTTGCAGACTGGTTGAGGGGGCAGACAGCAAACAAGTAAACCAGTGGGCAGGTGAACCAGTGGGTCGTGATGAACTGTGGTGAAGGAAACAGAAATGGCGAGGAACCCACCCGGGCTCCAGGAGCCGCCCTCAGTGGAGTGGGCGGAAGGGACATTTAACCAGGGGCTGGAAGGGGGAGAAGGAGCCAACCAGGAAGATCCCAGCCATGCTGGATCCCTGCCGGGGAGGCGCAGCAACACGTCTGCAGGCCCAAGGTCGGCGCATTTGAGGAGGAAGGAGTGGGGTGCGCAAGGATGAGAGGTGGCGAGGGCTGAGGTTGGTGGGGCCGTGGTGAGCACGTCAGGGACCCTGCCCGGGGCAGCGGGAGCTGTCTAGGATTCTGAGGCAGTGGGATGACTCGATCAGTTACTTGGATCTTAGGGGCAAGAGTGGCCACTGGGAGGCCAGTGAGGAGGTGACTGCGGTCATCCAGGAGGGGGCGCCGTGGCCGGCCTGGGGTGGGGCTCTGGAGGTGGGAGGCAGTGCTCGTATCTGAGGCATGTGTCGGAGGGGCCGTTCACCCGGGGTGGACTGATGGAACAGATGCAGCAAATCCTGGAGGAGGAGACTCCTGGTGCAATTTGGTAGATGCTGGTGTCACTGTAAAGATGGGGAACCTGGGACTGGGGTGAGATTTGAGAAGGCAGTGCAGGCTTTCTGGTTGCCGTCGTCGGTTGGTGGGTGGAAGAGTGGGAGCCGGGAACCGGGTGGGCAGAGGCCTGGGGCCTGGGGCCTGCGAGTGCCAGCAGGTCTCACATCCACCCCCTTTCCCTGCCTCCTCGCCCTCAGTGATCAACAAATACAAGCGCCGGCGGTTTCAGAAAACCAAGAACCTGTTGACGGGAGAGACGGAAGCTGACCCAGAAATGATCAAGGTAAACACGAGCAGAGCCGTCGAGTTCTGGGGGTGCCGTCCGGCCCGTTCCCAGCCCAGCAGCCGGACCACGGGGGTTGTCTTCTGACACCACCACTGAGCCACTGGCAGCCGGGGGCTTTCACCTTTCTGAGCCTCAGTTTCCCTCCCTGGAAACTGGGTTAGAACGTAGAGCTAGCTCTCAGGGAGTGGGGGCGTTGCCGGCGAGGTTACAGCTGACCTCCAGCAGTGGCAGGGCGGGTGCTCTGTGCGCTGTACACGCACCCACCTGGAAGCCTCGCGCCAGCCCTGTTGGGTGAGTCCCGTCACAAGGAGACTTACATGAAGTATCACAGCCAGGAAGTGGCAGGGCTGGGATTCACACCCAAGCAGCCGGACCCCAGAGCCCGGGCTCGGCCCGGCACAGATGAGGTACCTGCTAACGTTGGCTCTAGAAGGAATACTCCGGGTTAATCCGGGGACGTTAACCCGCGGTGGCACCAAGAGTCTTCCTCTCTCCACGAGGTGGTTCCAGGCGGGAGGGCGGCCCCTGAGTACGGAGGCTGCACGCAGGTCCCACACTGTGCGGTCGTGAGGCTGTGCTTTGCAGCCTGGTGCGCCGTGCCATCCATATGGGCAGGCCTGGGTTTTCTGCTCCGTGAGGTGGCTGGGGGCAGCCAGGGCAGCAGGGTCTAGAGGCTGGTGCAGGGACTGGCCAGGGTGAGCCCTCGGCCAGCGGTCGCTGTGGTGGTTGCTCTTCTGCTGTCGCGACTGTCACGGGAGTCCTCAGGAGGAAGCGAGCAGGTGCCTCTGAGACCCACCACCCCCTGTCTCCCCTCAGAGGGCTGAGGATTACGGGCCTGTGGAGGTGATCTCCCACTGGCACCCCAACATCACCATCAACATTGTGGACGACCACACGCCGTGGGTGAAGGGCAGCGTGCCTCCTCCCCTGGACCAGTGTGAGCCCCCGGCCACCCTCTTGGGCTCCTGACCAGGCCATTTTCTTGTCTCCTGGCCCCACCCCCAGCCCGAGATCTCTGACTAGGTCTCCACCCTCCCAAGCTTCCTGCCCTGCCCCTCTAGACACTCCCCTTTCTCTTCCTCCCATACCCCCTGGTGACCCCAGCCCTGACCACCTTGTGTCCAAACTGGTCTCATCTAGCCATGAGCTTTTTTCGGAAAAGGTGCATCCGTTGCCAGCCTTGGAAGTTGGGGCAGCATCACTTAGGAACCCAGGTTTCTGACTTCTTTTACTGAAGCCTGACGAGTGGAGAGCCTCGGGGCAGCCACAGTCTGGAGCTGAGCTGCAGCTGTCCCCTTCAGCCAGGGCCTACCCAGCCCTCCCTAGCCTGCCCTCTCCCTGACTCCTTGGCACAGCCCAGAAATGTTCCCTGTGCCCCAGTCTCTGTCCCAGGGGCCCCACTGGATCCCTGCAAACATCCGAATTTGACACCTTTGTCCTCGGAGGCTGAGGGGTCTCCCCACCCCCGTGGGTGCCTGTGGCCTCTGGTCCAGGCTGAGCGGTAACCCCTGCCCCGTGTGCCTGCAGATGTGAAGTTTGATGCCGTGAGCGGTGACTACTACCCCATCATCTACTTCAATGACTACTGGAACCTGCAGAAGGACTACTACCCCATCAACGAGAGTCTGGCCAGCCTGCCCCTCCGCGTCTCCTTCTGCCCGCTCTCGCTCTGGCGCTGGCAGCTCTACGCTGCCCAGAGCACCAAGTCGCCCTGGAACTTCCTGGGCGACGAGCTGTACGAGCAGTCAGATGAGGAGCAGGACTCGGTGAAGGTGGGGGGGGTGGCGGGAGGCTCCCAGCCCCTTCCTGGCGGCAGGAGGGGAAGGGGAAGTGGGCCAGGCCGATGGCCTGGGGGCTGCGAGCGGATGCTCCCCTGCCCACAGTTTCACAACCTCCCAGCCGCCCTCCCTGCAGCGGGCAGGAAACGCACTCGGCCCTCTGGCTCTGGCTGACTCTGGGGGTCCTGCCTCTGAGGCTTCCACGGTCCTCCTTTTTTTTTTTTTTTTTTTTTTTACATTTATTTACTTATTTTTGGCTGCGTTGGGTCTTCACTGCTGCTCACGGGCTTTTTCTAGTTGCAGTGAGTGGGTGCTACTCTTCGTTGCGGTGCGCGGGCTTCTCATTGTAGTGGCTTCTCTTGTTGCGGAGCACGGGCTCACTAGTTGTGGCTCACGGGCTCTAGAGCGCAGGCTCAGTGGCTGTGGCTCAGGGGCTTATTTGCTCCGCGGTACGTGGGATCTTCCCAGACCAGGGCTCGAACCCATGTGCCCTGCATTGGCAGGCGGATTCTTAACCACTGCGCCACCAGGGAAGTCCCCATGGTCCTCCTTGTCACGGCTTTTCTGTTTGCAAGGCCTGGCCCTCAGGGTCTGGATCTACCCCTCCCTGCTTCTTCGGCCCCATGTTGTGCCTCCCTGACTTTGGGCTCTGACTCCATGTGTCTGCTCCCTCTCACTGTGTCCTTGAATATTCTTCTCTGCCTGTGTCTGTCTTGTTGAGCCTGGTCTGTGCTTGCCCGGGGCTGTCTTTGGTGTTGGGTTTCTGTCCCTGGCTCTGACAGTCCCTTCATCTCTCTAAGTTATTTCTCTGCCTACCCCCATCACTGTCTCCCCATCTCTCCTCTGTCTCCATCTTTCTCCCTCCCTCTCCGTGCATCCCTCGCCCACCTCTCTGTGCGCATCTACCCATCTCTGACCTGCTCTCCTCCCGGCCAGCACCACACCCCGCTGGGAAGCCCTGGGGTCAGGTCTGGGGAATATCAGGAGGTTCTTCTGGGGCCCAGAGCAAGGAGAGATGGGTCGGCTGATGAGGGCACGGCAGCGCTCACAGCATCTCCCCCACCCCCACCCCAGGTTGCCCTCCTAGAGACCAACCCCTACCTGCTGGCGCTCACCATCATCGTGTCCATTGTCCACAGTGTCTTTGAGTTCCTGGCCTTCAAGAACGGTAAGGGTGGGACCCTGGGCCCCGTGAGAGGCCGTGGGGGACTGGGGACAAGGGGGTGTGTGGTGGGAGGATAGGGCCTGCTCCCTCCCTCTTCCTCTTGGGCCCTCCCCCTACCTGGGGCCTGTCAGCCCCACTCCAGAGGCCTGGTGAGCAGCCGCCAACTCCCAGCCCAGAAACTCCCATCTACCGGGCGTGGCGCTGGGGGAGGGGCTGGGCCTGGCGTTCTGGCAAAGGCCAGGACAGCCGCCAGGAAGCAGGGCCGGGGAACTCCAAGGCGGGGAGCAGGGAAGCCCCAGAGCTGCTTCTGCCGCCCTGCCCGGCAGGCCGCCTGTTGGGGAAGACCCCTCGGGTTGAGTGGACAGGGCCCACCTGAGTGGGAAAGTGACAGCCCTGTCCCAGAGGGCCCCGCGGTTCCAAAGGCCAGCAGTGGTGATGGCCAGCGTTTGAGGGGGACCGGCCACATGCCAGGCACGGTTGGAACGCCCTCCAGTGAGTGCATTGAGCCCTGCAGCCACAGCCCCGTGAGGAAGCGTCGTTACCCCCACTATCATAGCAAGGACCCGGAGGCTTGGGGAGGTTGGTTACCTGCCCACAGTCACACAGCTCCCAAGTGGCAAGGCCAGGATTTAGATCCAGGCAGCCTTCTCCGTACTCCAGGCCCTGCTGGCCACTTCTTCCTTGTCCTAGAGAACCCTGGTCTGAAGGAGGCCTGCTGCTCTGCAGCTTCTGGAGGTGGCAGTAGTAATGGGTATTATTATTATCATCATCATTCTTATTAAGAGGACATTGCCATGATTGAGTTACCTTCTGGAAAATTATGACATCAAAACCAAACAGTAAGTGGTGCTCACCCCAGTAGGGAGGCATGTGTTAGCCGTGGTGCGTGGAGCCCTGGCTGTGCCAGGTGGGCGCATGCTTGCAAACGCTCTTGCTGACTGCAAGCTGGGTCCCTAGGGTCCCTTTTTCCCTAATGACAGATGAAGGCACAGAGGGGGTCGTTACTTGCTCAGGGTCACAGAGCAAGGGCATGGGCCCTGGGCGAGCCCGGCCTTACACCCCGTGCTTGCTGCCTCTCTGGTCTGAGGCAGAACTCGGATCCACCCACCCCCACCAGAACCCTGTCTTCAGACGCATTCTTCCCAGTTAGGACTGGGGGGGGCTCCTGTGAGTATCCCCTTCATATCTCCTCAGGGTCTGATGGTTTGAAGGGAGAGATGTAAGCCTACCGGGTGTGCTGGAGCTCTGGAATCAGAGTCAGAGCCGGAGGGGTGGCCCGCACCCGGGCCTCGCCCCTGTGTGACCTCGGGCACGGCTTCTCGCCTGGAAGACAGGCATCGTGCTGGGTCGGCCTGCTGTGGCGGCAGGTGTTGGACACACAGCCCAGGCAGAGTCCAGCGGTGCCGTTTTCCTCGTCTGGCCGATGGGAAGACCAGGGCTGGGAGAGGGGCTGAGCTGGGCCCTGTGGGGGGTGGCGGGGGCCCGGGAGAGTAGTACTGGAAGAAGCTCTGGTTGGAGAGCAGAGCCCATGGCCCCCTGTGCATGTCCTGAGCGTGTCTGTGGGCCGGTCCCCTTTTTTTTTTTTTTGGCCACATCTCGCGCCATGCGGGATCTTAGTGCCCTGACCAGGGATTAAACCCACGCCCACTGCAGTGAAAGCGCGGAGTCTTAACCACTGGACCGCCAGGGAATGTGGGCTGGTTCCTTCACAGGTTCGGGGTGGTGGGCTGGAAGAGGTGGTCTTGAAGTGCATGTCCCAGACCTTCCCACCCAGCGGAGGCGCCACGGTGCCACGGTGGACAGCTCAGGTCTGTTGTCACACAGACCCGGCTTCCATGCTGATTCCGCCGGGTCAGGCTGTGTGGCCTTAGGGATGTGACACATGGCAGCAGTCTCCGCCACCGTCACTGCCAGGCAAGGGACCGACCGCACCCTGGGGGGCAGGGTGTGTCCAGTGTGAGGCTGCAGAGATCCTGCCTGCCTGGGGCTCCGGCTGGCGCCTGTGGAGCAGACTCTCACCGCAAGGGGGAGTAGTGTGCACCGTCCTCCTGTGGCATACCCAGCGCCGCCCCGGGGGTGTGAGGAGGACGGAGGACGGGGCTTGAGGGAGCTGCGGGAGGGACTCGGGGGCTCCTCACCCTCCTGGCTTCCTCCCCAACTCCTGTGCACAGATATCCAGTTCTGGAACAGCCGGCAGTCCCTGGAGGGCCTGTCCGTGCGCTCCGTCTTCTTTGGCGTCTTCCAGTCTTTCGTGGTCCTCCTCTATATCCTGGACAATGAGACCAACTTCGTGGTCCAGGTCAGCGTCTTCATCGGGGTCCTTATCGACCTCTGGAAGATCACCAAGGTCATGGATGTCCGGGTAAGGCCAGGCTGCCATGCTGTTTCAGAAGCTGCCAGGGGTTGGGAGCAGGGTCGTGTGGCCCAGCCAGACCCTGGAGCTGGCCCCTAGGGGATTCCCAATGCCTGCCACAATCCCAAGACCAAGGGGATTTTCGCACCAGGGGATTTTTCGGGTCACACGTGGGGCAGGGGAACTGGGAACGGTGGGGAAGGGCAGGAGCTGGAACTGGCTTGGGGGACAGGAGCCAGCGTGGCAGCTGACTGCAATCTCCCTCCCTGTCCGCAGCTGGACCGGGAGCACAAGGTGGCAGGACTCTTCCCCCGCCCAACCTTCAAAGACAAGTCAACATACGTTGAGTCTTCCACCAAAGTGTATGACGACGTGAGTGTCCCCCACAGTGGGCCTCAGGGAGGGTCTGCAGGTGCCCACACGCTCCTGGGGACCCAGGACATGGCTAGGATGTCTGCCTGTCGGCTGACAGCCCCATGCTTCATGGCTTGCATCATACCCTCTAGTGTCCCCTGGCTGCCACAGATACTTCCTGGCCGAGTCCAGAGTTCCCAGGGCCACCTGGAAATTCCCCCGGGCTGGCCTGCCAGACCAGGTGTGGGTGTGTGAGGGCGGGGAGCAGGGGTGCCAGGTGGGGCCCAAGGAGCTGGGTCCCAGCCCCACCTTGTGCCCCACAGATGGCGTTCCGGTACCTGTCTTGGATCCTCTTCCCACTCCTGGGCTGCTATGCCGTCTACAGCCTCCTGTACCTGGAGCACAAGGGCTGGTACTCCTGGGTGCTCAGCATGCTCTATGGCTTCCTGCTGACCTTCGGTGAGCAGGCCCTCACCATACGCGGCCCCCGCAGTCAGGGCAGGCGTCCAGCAGCAGTCCTCAGCCGCGTGCTGGGCCGTGCTGGGCCTCGGCAGTGAGCGAGTCAGCCTGGCCCCGCCCTCCCGGCACTTGGGGTCCAGTGCGGGAGACAGACCTGTCTCCAGACAGGGACACTTCAGGGGGAGCAGGGATGGCACGTGGACAGCCTCAGAGAGGTGCCCGGTCCGGTCTTGGGAGTCAGGGAGGGCTTCCGGGAAGCCTTGCACAGTGCATTTCAGTCCTCGTCCTCAGGGGAACGGACAGAGTAAACAGACAAGTGAGTTACAGCCTGTGATGAGTGCTCTGAAGGGGCCAGGGTGAGAGGGCCATGGAGGCTGGTCAGGTGTCCCTGACCTCCATCATCACCTCTCCGAGGAGATGATACGTAAACTGAGGCCTGAAAGGTGCCAAGGAAGGAGCTGTGCAGAGATCTGTCAGAAGGCAGAGCAAGTCCGAAGGCCCTGAGGTAGGATGTGCCTGGGGTGTTGGAAGCGACACGGGGGCCAGTGTGGCTGGGACAGAGTGAGTGAAGGGACAGAGGCCAGAAATGCAGTCAAAGAGGTGGAGGGTCAGGACGCCCCTTCCTCTGCTCATGGATGCCCCTTCCTCACCGCGCAGGCTTCATCACCATGACACCCCAGCTCTTCATCAACTACAAGCTCAAGTCTGTGGCCCACCTGCCCTGGCGCATGCTCACCTACAAGGCCCTCAACACCTTCATTGATGACCTGTTCGCCTTTGTCATCAAGATGCCTGTTATGTACCGGATCGGCTGCCTGCGGGACGGTGAGGCCCGGTGGGCAGGTGGGTGGGCTGACCGGCAGGCTCCCACCAGAGCTGGGCACGGGCAGGGCCCTGGTCTGAGGGAGGCGCGCCGGCCTCAGCCTGGGGGCTCAGCCCACTCTTCGCAGGACCCCCTGCCCCGAGTCTGACAGTGAGCCGGTGGGCCCTGCCCCTTCCCCTCACGCTGCCCCCTCGCCCCACCCCCAGATGTGGTCTTCTTCATCTACCTCTACCAACGGTGGATCTACCGCGTCGACCCCACGCGGGTGAACGAGTTTGGCATGAGTGGCGAGGCCCCGACAGCAGCAGGGGCCCTCCCGCCGGCCCCCGCCCCCGCCACGACCACCGCCGCCGCCAGGGAGGAGGCCTCCACACCCCCGCCCACCAGGCCCACCCAGGGGGCCAGCTCTGACAGCGAGCCCCAGGAAGCCCCTCCAAAGCCAGCAGAGGACAAAAAAAGGGATTAGCCGCTCCTGGTGACCCCCACCCCCCCGGCCCCCTCGCCTCCCCTCCTGGTCGCCGCTTCCCTGGACAGATCGGGCTGGGGCCCGGTGTGTGGTGTGGGGGCCAGGGCGCGTCATTTGTGGAGGCACCATCTGTCTGTCCCTCTGTGTTTCCAGCCATCTCGCCCCGCCAGCCCAACACCATCAGGAATCATGGTGAAGCTGACATGGCACTGCCGAGGGGGTGGGCCAGGCGGGGCAGGGGCCGGGCCCCTCTTTGGGACACCCACGGCCGTCCATCATCTTGTCCCTCGATCCCCCACCACTCCCTCCTCCCAGACCGCCGCCCTTTAACACAGTCTGGATTTAATAAATTCATATGGGTGTTTAACTTAAACTCAACAGAGCCCCCCGCCTTGTGCCTTCCTTCCCCTGCCACCTTGGAGAGCAGGTGGGGGTGTCTCTCCTGAGTCTGGCAGGGAGACGGAGACCTGCAGGACGCGGGACATGCTAAACTGGGGACAGTGACCCTCTGGGCCAGGCCCTTTCTCCTCCTCCTCCCTCTCCCAGGAGCCCTCTGAGGGGGCTTCGTAACCGTCCCCATTTCACAGATTGGGAAGCTGCTCGCCACGACCTCACCGCACCAGTGCTCTTAACCACGAGACCCGCCGAGGCGCGGAGCCTCGCCTGTGCCACTGATTATCTCCTGGCCTCACACAGCCCGGCAGGGCAGGAGCGTCTACCCACCACTGATGCCGTCCCATTAGCCTGCCTTGTTCAGCAATCCTGGGACCTTGGCTGCCTGACCTTGCTTCTCTGGGCTTATGAGCTCGTCTCCAGGGGACCCTGGGAGTGAATCCTGGCTCAGAGTGGTGCCCAGCTGTAGCGGCCATAGCTTTTGGGGTGTCATCAGCACCCTCAGGGCTGCCTGTGCCAAGGACCCAGCCAGACTCTTAGTATGTGGCGCGTATGCCTTCCCAGCAAGCTGGGTTCCAGAACTGTTCACCCACTTTATGGATGAGGAGACTGAGGCCCCTGGGTGACCCTGCAGTCTGAGGGGTTGGGACCCCACATTCCCAGGTTTTTTTTGGGGGGTGGGTGTTCTCATCAACACTTCTGGGAGAGGAGGCCCGGGGCTGGGAACCAAGCCAGGTTCCCCTGGGCTCCACCACCACAGTGCCCTGCAGAGCCAGGCAGGGAATCCACGAGGTCCCAGGAGAGTTGTGTGCAGACACCTATGTGCACACACACTCTGCAGGCTCCATCGCTGAGTCAGCCACAGACGTGCTCTACTCCCTCCCCTGCTGGGCTCATAGAACCAAGCCGGGTGTCGGCTTTCAGGCCACCTAAACTCACTGGCCTACCCCCTGCCCAAATCCTCATCAGCTGTACCCCACAATTGCTTGGCATTCTCACCTCTTCACTTGCACTGAGACCACCCGGTCCCGGCTCCTCCTCATAGGCTGGGATCCCAGCTCAGCCTCCTCCCTGGTCCCCTGCTCCTCCCATTCACTTTTCATCCAGCCCGGGCCACGTGTGGGATCTTAGTTCCTGGACCAGGAACTAAGTGGAAGTTAGTGCTTCCTGCAGTGGAAGCATGGAGTCTTTTTTTTTTTTTTTTTTTTTACCATCTTAACCATTTTTTAAAAATTTATTTTTGGCTGATTTGGGTCTTTGTTGCTGCGCGCGGGCCTTCTCTAGTTGCGGCGAGCTTCGTTGCAGTGTGCTGGCTTCTCAGTGTGGTGGCTTCCCTTGTTGCGGAACATGGGCTATAGGCGCACAGGCTTCAGTAGCTGTGGCGCACGGGCTTAGTTGCTCCGCGGCATGTGGGATCTTCCTGGACCAGGGATGGAACCCATGTCCCCTGCATTGGCAGGAGGATTCTTAACCACTGACCAACCAGGGAAGTCCCCAGCAGCTAGAACTTTCTGAAGCACAAACTTGACCCTGCCCGTTCTTTGTTCAGAACCTACCATGGCTCCCCAGTACCCTTGGGAGAAGAGCCCAGGCTGCTAACTGTGGTGAACGATACCTTGGGGGGAGGGGACTTACTAACTCCTACAGCCTCATCTCCCTTGCTCTAACTAGCTGTGACTGCTTACCTCCTGGCACCCTTCCCTAAACTGAGACACACCTCCAGGCACGCAACTCTTCACCTTGCCCTATGCATCCTCCAGTTTGTAGCTCCATGGCTCCTCGTCCAGGAAACCCTTCCTGACCACCTCCTCTGGGACACTGCCCCCCACCCACCAGCTCCCTGGGTTCCCACATCCCAGCCCTGCCTGCTGTGGGTCATCACTACCTGGAGACAGGTCTTTCTCCACTGGACTGAGCCCTGTGAGGACAGAGCCAGAGCTGTCTTGGTCACTGCTGTGTCCACAGCACAAGAGGAGTCGCTCTGGGATCATTTGCTGAGTGCATGTTTGCATAATCCTGACTTTCACAGACACAGGCACACAGCCAGAAGTGTGGACCTTGATGAGGTCTGCATTAAGACATCGGTGGAGAGACTGACATACAGTCAGTCAACAAATGTTTCCTGAGCCCCTCCCCTGGACATTGCTTTGAGCTGGGGGTTCTGTGTACACAGCAGGGATCAAGACAGCCCCAGGCCTGCCCTCATGGGGCTCAGACCCCCACAGAAATCCTGAACGCTGAGGGTTTCTGATGTGTCCTTTCAGCCGTTGACCCAACAAACAGTTGTGAGGCCTGACATTTCAAGGGGCAGAGGGGAATCAGGTAGGCTCCTACTCCTACACGTAGGAGCCACTATTCAACAGTTATCATGAGCCAAGCTCTAGTCTAAGTGCTGCGTGTGGTTCGCTTCCTTAAATTTAATATTACCCATCTCCACTACTTCCCCAGCTGTCACTCCACTCCAGCCTCCTTGCGATTTGTTCCTTCAACATTGCCATGCATGTTCCCACCTCAGGGCCTTTGCACTTGCTCTTCCCTGTGCCTTGAACACTCTTCCCTAGATATCCGCGTGGATCCTTCACTGTCTCAGCTGTCTGCTCAGATGTCACCTTAGACCCTCCCTAAACTTCCTAACCCAAATATCACCCTTCAAACTCAAACCATGTATCCTGCTTTAATCGTCTGTAAGACTGCCATCACCATCAGACATATATTTGCTTATCTCTTTTCCATCTGTCTCCCCCACTTGGATTTCAGTTCCATGATGGCAGGGGCTTTTGTCTATTGTGTTGTGTGCTGTGTCTCCAGCTTTTGGAGCAGTGCCTGGTACTGTTACCCTGTGTGCAATGACTCTAAGTCAAATGTTCACAAGAGCAGATGAGAAAACTGAAACCCAGAGAAATTAAGCAATGTGTCCGAAGTCTCACAAAGTAATGTGACATGAAGTGCTAGAACAGCGCCTAGCATATGGAAGAGGTCTATACGTGTCAACTATTATTAGTATTTAATCCTCACAACCATCCTATTACACCCATTTTACAGATGAGGAAACAGAGGCTTACAGAGATGAAGTCAGTTTCCTGAGGTCTCCTAGTAAGTGACAGACCTAGGATTTGAACTTAGGCAGGCTGATTCTGAACCTTCAAATCATAGCGTTTCTGGCAATGCCCTTGTCATATGCAGACTACAGCCTGCAGGCCAAAACCAGCATTTTCCAGTTTTTCTGTAATTTCTAGATGTTTTAAGTGGTTGGAGAAAATCTCAAGAAGAATATTTTGTTTCACGTGAAAGTTATACAAAATGCAAATTTCAGTGTCCATAAAATAACGTTTTATTGGAGAACAGTCATGCTCGTTGTTTCTGTATGGTCTTTGGCAGATTTCGTGCTATGGCAGAGTTGAGTTTTGAAACTGTCTGGCCCTCAAAGCCTAAAGCAGAGCATATTTTCTATCTGGCCCTTTGCAGAAAAAGTCTGCTCCATATTTTGCATTATAGCAGTAGTTCTCCAACTTGAGCTTGCATCATGTCACCTGAAGGGCTGGGCCACAACCTTGAGAACTGTTGTAGACTAGCCTGCCTCCTACGAGCAGGTGCCAGGGCTGGCTTGGTGAGCGCTGTGCCCGAGTACCCAGTGCAGGCTCTGGCACACAGCTGGTGCTCAATAAATGTATGTCGACTGAATCAGTGAGTCCATGTAGGCCATGAAGAGTAGAAATGGAACACTCCAACTTTTCACAGGGAGACAGAGGACATCAAACCTTGGCTCTGTGGTCTGAGGGTGCCCGGCATCCAAGCTGGGACCTAATGTCATCCCATCTTTCTTAGGAACAGGCCTAGAAATGTGATCTAACCAAATGGCTGCCCCTCTTTGAGCCTCAGTCTCCTCCTCTCTGCAGTAATTCCAATTCTATCACCTTCCTCTGATGCTGGTGCAAGGTGTGAGGTATCTGTGAGGCCCCCAGGTAAGCCCAGGGGTCAGGCACTCAGCTCAATATGTATCCTGGGGGCTACACTGTTACCATTCCTGGACTAAGTTACTGAGCCTTTGAGCTGAAAGTGCTACGGGCTATTAGGAAACTTGGAGGAGCTGTGGGGAGGAATAAAACATCCATCCATTCACTTAGTAAAAACTTATTGGGCACCTACTGTTTTTCAAGCGCCGTTCTGGGTGCTGGGGATACAGCAAGGAACAAAACAGACAAGTCCTACAGCTGACATCCTAGCTTTAAACTTTTACGTAGGATCATTCCCGATTTACTCAGGTTAAGGAACTGAGCTGTAGAGAGACTATGGAGGTTTCGAAAAGATTATCATCATTGGCAGCTGTGGAGCTCTGGTAACCTCCTGATCCCAAAGCTTCCCTTCGAGACAGACAAGTCCGGTTGGCAGACCTGGGGTGGGCAGGCCTCAGTCTTCTTACTTGCTCCATGGGTAGGTTGTGAGTGGCCCCAAGCAGGACTCAGTGGTCTCAACCAGAGCAATGGGCATCGTCGCGGGCCGGGCCCCTCCTGTGCCCCGGCCTCCTCTTCCCGGCCGGCCCCGCCCCCGAGGCCACGTGACGCGTGGGGGTTTTCCCGTTTCCCTGGCGTGACGTAACGACAGGGTGCAGGCCAATGAGCGCGCAGGCCGGCGGCGCCGGGGAATTCCGCCGCCCCGCCCCCGCCCGCCGCCCGCCCGGCCCGGCCCGGCGCCCCCCGCAACCCGGGCGCCGCGCGTCCAGCCCGGCCTGCGGCCCCAGCCCCTGCGTCGCTCTCCCGACCCGCGATCGTCCGCCAGACCGTGCCACCTGGCCGCTCGGCCTGCCCGCGTGTGTGTGTTTTGGTCTGGGCTGGCCTCCGGGCCGTCAGTCCCCACTGGTTGGGCCATGCCGAGTCGCCGCGTCGCCAGATCGTCCGCTGCGCCGGAGCTGGGGGCCTTGGGTAAGAGGGGCCGGGGTTCAGGAGAGGAGTCTGGGGCGGGACTGGAGATGCGGGAAGCCTGGGGCCCTGGAGTGGTCTAGGGGTTCCTACAGGAGTCTTAGGGGTTTTGCGGGGAGAGTGTGACGGTACCGGGGACACTATATCAAAGGGAAGGAAGGAGGCAGAGGATGGTGACCGGGTCCGGTCCAAGGTAAGAGAGAGACGTCCCACTAGAGAGTGAGAAGGGGGCGGGGCGTGACCCTGAGGCAAAGAAGGGGGCGGGGCCCGACTACGAGAGGGGAGGGGCAGAGCCTGACTCGGAGAAGGAGGAGCGGGAGCTGCTCCTGCGGGACTGGGCGTGGCCAGACACAGAGAGGGAGAAAAAGGAGAGGCCTGGCCCACAGAAGGGGGCGGGGCCTGACCATGAGTGCGAGAAGAGGGCGGGACCTAAACTCAAAGAAGCAAGGTCTCACCTACTCAGAGTAAGGGGCGGGGCTTAAGGGAGATACGGGGGCGGGGCCGTACTCGGAGAGGGAGAAGAGGCGGGCCCGACTCTGGCAGAGAGAAGGGGGAGGGCCTGCTCTGAAAAAAAGAGGGCGGGGTCTGACTCAGAGAAGAAAGAGGAGGTGGGGCTTGCCTTTGTAGAGAAGTGGCAGGGTCTGAGGGAGAAGGGGACGGGCCTGACACTGGAAAAGTGAAGAGGGAGGGTCTGACCCTGAAATAAGGAAGAGGGTGGGGGCTTTCCTAACTGAGGCTGAGAAGAGCTCCTCCAGGCCCTTCTCAGCCTTCTTAAGGGAGAGAAGGAGCAGGGCCTGAGTGTGATGAAGGGTGGGGTGACTGACAGAAACTAGGGAACCTGTCCATGAGTTAAGGAAGGAAGGCCGGACCATGCGGGCTATAAGGGTGAGGGGCATGCTCCAAAGGGGCGGGGCCAGGAGAGGAACGGGGTGGGGCTTGGGAGATTCTCTGGTTCTCCCGTCGTATTTCTATCACCTCCTGAGACATGCCTCCATCCCTGCAGGGGCCGCGGACCTCTCCTCGCTCTCGCTCGCCGTTTCCAGGACCACGGGTGAGCAGCCCTCCACAGTTCCTGCCCATCTGCACGCTCAAGATGGGGCAGGAGGAATCCTATGGAGGTGGCATTGTGTACGCCTCTGTCTGGGGGTTTTGCGGAGGTCTACCTCAGCTTTCCTCAGCCTGTATCCCTCCCTGCCCGTTGAGATGGGGTCCCCAGATGCCCCTACCTCCCGGGTGATAGGGAGCTGGGGAAGTAAAACTAACCACCTATTCACTCTCTAAGAGGGTCCTCTTTAGAGATTCACTATGGTAGTGCAGAGCGTAATGATTACATACTGGTACCACCACCCCTTCACTGTAAGTCACTTCCCTTCTCTGGGCCTCAGTCTTCCTCATCTGTAGGATGGGCATAATATCAATGCCTCAGAGCGACCGAGAGGATTCAATGAGCTGATACAGCTAAACAGTATCAGTATTAAAGCAATAACAGTATTAAAGCAGTGTCTGGCACGCAGTTAAGGGTCACCCAGAGAACTGTTAAAACAGAGTTTTGGGCCCCGCCTCCAGAGTTTCTGATTCAGTAGCTCCAGGATGGGCTCTAAGAGTTTGCATTTCTAGCAACTTCCCCAGAGATGTTGAGAACCACTGGTCTCTAAGGCCCCTCATCCTGTGCCATCCAAAATTCAGTGCTGCCCAAGGAAATGCAGAAGCATGGCCAAAGGATGACATCATCTCTCATAAATGTGCTGGAATTTGGAGGGCAGGGATTGAGTCCTGCCACCAGGAAAACTCAGTGGCCCCAGTGGGCTGGGTCTGAACCTCTCTCTGGAGGTAAAATCTTGGGATGGACCCCAGAAGTGCTGGCGTGGCTGTGGAGGAGGCCCTGCGGGTTCTCTAAGAGGTTTGTGAGTTTGGGAGATAGTGAAAGGTGGGAGATGGCATTGGGAACAGGTACTGCCAAGCACTGGTTCTGGGCAAGAGCAAGGTTGAGACTTTTCTGACCCAAGACCTAGATCTTTGGTTTCTTTCAATTGAGAGTAATTTCTGATGTTATCCATTCAGCAGATATTTATTGAGTTCCAATTGCATACCTGGCCCTGTGCTGGGCAGTGCTGAGCACTCAGCAGTGACCAAGACAGCCCTGGCTCTGCCCTCACAGGGTTCCCTACCTAGATGTGGAAGCAGATATGTACACAATGAATTAAATGTAGGATTATAAAATGTGATAAAGGCCCTAAACAAATCTTGGGATCAGTGACACCTAAATAGCATGGTGGGGATGGGAGAACGACTGAGATAGACTGGGAGGGAAATTTTCCCTCATTTTGATGGGCCAAACACACTGGGCCCTGGGTATACAGTGGGGATGGGGCAGGTGTGTTTCCTACTCTCTGGTGTTCACAGTCTACAGGAGACAGATATGAATCACTCTAATATAAGGTCATGTCAAATCCTAGCCAGTGCCATGAAAATGATAAAACGAAGGCACCTAACTGTGAGTGACTGGAGTGGGGGTTCTGGGGGCTATCTTGGATAAAGTAGTCAGGGAAGACCCATCTAGGAGGTGACATTTGACCAGGGACCTGAAAGTGGAGGAGGAGGCATGCAAAGGTCTGAAGGAAGAGCATTCTGGTAGAGACCAGCCTGTGCAAAGGCCCTGAGGCATGAAAGACAGCTGCTCAAGTGTGGCCCATCCTGGCTGGCCCTGAATGGTGGCAAGTTTGTGTGGGAGTTTGGGAGGGGGGCAGGTTGTTATCTGAGCTGAGCCCTGAATAAAGAGAAGTCCCTAACATTTCCTGGATGAAAGAGGATTTTAGATAATAATAATAATGGCTAAGTTTTATGGAGGGCCTGAAGTGGTCGGACCCTGTGCTAAGCAATTTCCCAGTGTGCTTCTAAATCCTCATGTTAATGCCTGAGATATATCAGACCTTTTTATAGAGAAGGAGGCTCAGAGAGGTTAGGCAACTTTCCCAAGGCAACACAGCCAGAAGTGACAACCAGGGTTCAAACTAACATCTGTGTGACTCCACACCCCGTGCTCTGAAACCATGTCTTCCAACCTCCCCATTTTATAGACAGACAATCTGAGGCCTAGAGAGGGGAAGCAATTTACCCACATCCATAAAATAATGTCTCCCAACACCTTACCCAACAGCAGCATTTATGTATCGTCTACTATTATGGCAGTACTAAGTGCTTCCCGTATATTAAAGAACCCAGCCAGACAAGCATTATTATTGTGTCCATTTTATAGATGAAGAAACCAAGGCACAAAAAGAGTTTAAGTAATGGGCTCAAGGCCACATGGTTAGCAAGGAACAGAGCCAGGATTTGAACTGAGGCAGTACAAAGCTTCAGCCACAGCTGCCCGGGCCTCGGTTTCCCCTCGCAGCCTGGGAGCTCCTTGAGGGCTCAAAGTCTAACTCATCTTTGGATCCCCAGGTTATCCAGCACGAATGCCTGAGAAGGTGTTTCCAAGTTGAAGTGACTTGAAGTTGGCCCTGCCAGTGATCTGTAGCGCGTCCCTTCCTCTCTCCCAGCCTCAGTGTCCCCATCTACCAAGTGGGGATGTCCTCCCCACCCTGGTGACTTCACAGATCACATGAGATAAGCGGGGCGGGAAGACTGCTTTCCAGGGAGCAAAGGTCTGGCTCTGGGAGCCACTCCCCGAGAGTGGAGGAGGAGGACAGGTCTGGCAGCAGGGCAGGCTGGCAACGATTCAGTGGCCAGCGGCCAACGCAGGCAACCCTGGATGGGGCATCTGGCCCCGGTCTGCCCTCCCTCGCTGTGTGACCCCACAGGCTTGCTTGCTCCCTCTGGACTCCCCTTGTTCTGTCTGTGGAATCATGGGAGGTTGGTTTCCATCCTTCACGGTCCCTTCCAGGCTGAGCTTTCCTGAGGAGGTGATAAGGGGCTTCCCCAGCATTGCTGTCATTCCCCCCTCAGGAAGTAGGGGCAAATCCCGGATACCGGCTGGGGACTGCTGGGGACTGGCATGGGACGCAGAGGGAGGTGGTTGCCTAGAAGCGAAGGATCAGCCTTCCTGGATCTTCAGACACCAGGAAGTGATCTCCCGGGCTCTAGGGTGGGCTTCAGGGAGGGCTCCACCCCCACATTTTGTTTAGAATCTTGGGCATCCGTTTTTTTCCCCTGGTGATGAGACCCTTGGCTTTTCCTTATATTCTCAACACTGCTTCATAATCCCCGATCTAAAGGTTTTTAGGGGGAGGCATTTGAGGGTAGCCTGACCCTGGGACCCCAACATTGGGAGCTGAAGGGAGGGTAGGCCAGGAGGGAGAGATGGGGGTTAGGGCTTAACATCCCAGGGAGTCAGAGCCCAGGATTTCCGAGGATGGAGGAAGGGGGAAGGGCTCCGGGAGGGGATGGGGTTGGGGAATCTGTCTTAAAAGATGAAAGTCTTGACCACTTGCTGGACCTCACCTTTCTCTTTCTCTTCCTTCCACAGATGAATTGGGTGAGTATCACAGGGCAGCTCTGGGGGGAGGCTGGGGAGTCCAAGTGCTCACAGAGAGGGACCTTGGCCTTCCTTGTTGGGGAGGAGGTCACAGTATGACTTCTGGGACTGCTGGGGGATTTTAACAAAGTCATGTGCTCCTAGGGTACTTAGCAATGCTTGACACTTAGTGAAGATTCAGCATAGGCCAGCCGTCTTCAATATTAGTTACTGTTACTACAACTATTG